>NW_015558696.1:26330-36293 GCF_001515605.1 Sinocyclocheilus anshuiensis | reverse complement strand
GGTGTGTGTGTGTGTGTGTGTGTGTGTTCTGTCATTTACTCATGTTTTTAATGAGCTTTACACTCGTTTATCTGAAGATGTCGTCATTAAGCATGAATAATAAAGATCGAGGTCATAAAATCGCTCCGCCTCCTCTCTCTGTCGCCAGTGTCGCTGTTGAAAACACAGTCTCGTTATGTTAATTAGCGTGTTAATTAACTGAGCTCTGAGAGTGGGCGGGGAAAAAATGTGCCACGCTCCTTCACCCTGTTTACAGGCGGGATCGCATCTTACACGGATAATTGTTTTTATTTATGCTTCTTGTTTTCTTAATCCTTTGTCATGCAGTGACGTCATGCTCGTTAGTCGAATCTAATGATAATTGGCTAATGCTGCTGATGACTAAGCACAGAAATACCAGCAATTTTTGCATTATCTGTGCTGGTTTTAGACGGAAATACTAATAATAATGCATTCATAATTAAATCACAAAATAATAATAATAATAATAATATTTCTCAATACTTATTTTCATGATGTATTTCAAAAGTTTGTCCATTGCAACAGAAAACTTAAGTAAATATTTGAGAAGTTGTTATAAATAAATAACAGTGATATATGAAGAGTACAGTTATGCAGAATTATAGGCATTAAAAAGTGATTTGGATGCAACATCAGAAAACTTAATTTTAAAAATAATTTTAAAAAGTTGATGAAAGCATCATCAAATCAGCCAAAATACATCTGTAGTGTTGTGTTCTGAGCAGAGCTCATGGATGTCTGAGACTCCTTCAGTCACACAAGTTTATTTACACGAGTTCATTTAATCTAACAAATATCATCAAATAGCGTTTCTCGTGCAACCGAATGAAAGAAAAGAAAAGTGAAGCCTCCTCGTTAAGCACCAGGGGTTCGACCTTTTCACAGTGACATCGGCCGAAGGTCAGCATCATCGTCTGATGACAAGAGACAAAATAGCATTAATTAGAACCAAAATAATCACTCCCGACGTCAGTGTGACACTACAAGTATTCATCGGGTCCCTAAAGATGAGCGACAGGAACATCACGAGCGGCCGGATGTATAACCCAAAGAAGCTGACTAAATATATAACAAATACAATTCAAGGCAATCTATCACATTTGTGATTTGGGAGAGCCTTTGACAAAGACAAAATACCATACTACAGTTATTGTGACTAGAGTAAAATCATAATAAATGAATAAACATGCAATCTCCTTCAAATGTATCAGATGACAGCATCGACCACAAGTTACACTGTAAAAATATAGTTTTTATTTTTAAAGTTGTAAAATAAAACAAAGATTGTTGGAGTACGTTTTATTAAAAAAAAAAAACCCGAAAAAATACTATTCCAGTGTTTCTACTTTCACGGTTAATTCAATGTGTTTCTTTGTCATCGTGAAATTTGCTACCGTTTGCTGAGTGAAAATAGTTTATTTTTATTTGACTATAGTAACAATAACTGCAGTATCTGTGTTTTTTGGGTTGAATCTAGAGTTACCATAATACATTTTGGCAACACTTTAGTTTGGGATCCAATTCCTATGAGTTTTACCTGAATACAGTCCTATTTACTGCTTATTAATAGTTAGTAAGCTAGTTGTTAAGTTGGATTAAGGGATCTAGAATATGATCATGCAGAATAAGCCATTAATATGTGCTTTATAAGTACTAATAAACAGGTTAGTGATATGCATGCTAATAAGCAAAGTTAATAGAGAGGATTGGTCCCTAAACTAAAGTGTTACCAAAATCGAGTAATTTACTGAAACGCTTCTTTCTTGATATTGTTATGCATTCACACAACATTCACGATATCAGAGGCTCTCACAGCATCTCTCAGCACTGTAGTGTCACAAAGGAACAAATCCATCTGGAGGTCCTAACAAACGCTTAACTTCACATGCTGAGTGTATTTACAGCCTCCTGAAACCCTCTAAAGGTGAGCTTCTGTCTGTTTTGTGCTCTTAAAGTGTAGTGCTTCCAAAGTCGAGAGCATCTACATGCCACGATCATAATCTGAGAGTGAAAAACAGGTCTCGGGAACCTTTCTGACTGATGTTTACTCCGGTGGTGTTGAAGAGTGGAAGTGTGTGTCGTGTGTATCAGAGCGTGTATGAGTGATGGAGGCAGACGCAGAACAGACGTCGGAGCAGGTTGCTGCCTCTAAGGTGAGCGCAGACACAATAACAACACAACAGTGAGTTTTCCTCTGGCTGCCAAAGCGCTGCACTTCGCAAAGACACAATGATCATCATTTTAAAACTGTGAAATTTAATTTCTTATCTGTAACTATTCAAAGTTTAAGCCGGTCCCATTTTAATTAGCATTCTTGGCAAGAAACAAACAGAGTTGGGTGAATTTTTCCTGACAAATTACCGCAGCTCTGGCAGCTGGCATGAGGAATATGAAAATGAACTACATTTTTACATTTCTGAAGACAATGTGAGCCGTGTTACTCGTGCAAAACTCACTGCCACGTGCTGAAGGGTCGTGGGTGGTTGCCAAGGCGTTGCTATGTGATGACTAGGGTTTCAGGGTGGTTGCTATGGGTTTGCTAGGTGGTTTCCGAGTGTTTTGCACATCAGTTGTTACATTGTTGAAACACCAAGACTAAAAGTTGCCTTTTTGCACAACAGGACAGACTTGGTAAAAGCATCACATACTGTTTAACACATACTCGTTACTGGTCTTTTGGTTCGGCATGCATGCGTACTGAACGAATGCAGCGCTGTTTTAACCCCTGCTCGTGTGTGACTTCTGTGCATGCAATACAGTTAGCATATACTTTGATGTTGCGAATGCATCGGAAAAAAGAGTGAACTGGTGTGGGAAAAGTGCCTGATCCAAGTCCTAAACATGAGACATGCTTTATATTAAGCGCTTCAAACTGACTTATAAACATAAACAAAGTGGCCTGTCCTCCTGTCAGATGCATGTTGTTTAACGCATTCGAGACTTCCTCGGCGCATAATTTACATCTTACGGCTATATCTGTATCTATAAATGTTAGAAATTCACGTGAGAATTTTCATTTGCATAAAGGCTCGCCCCGACAGAAAGTGAGTCTCTGTCAAACTTCACAGACTTTAATAATGTCCTCAAAATCTTATTTATACATCGCTCATGGAACGCTATTTATACATAGTTCTAAAACGTTTTAGTTGGACATTCGACACATTAAATGTTTCTACTTGTTCCGGAATGTTCAAAAGTAACATTCACATAATGTTTGCGAAATGATACAATGTAACATTCCCTTAATGTTTTCTCTAATGATGGTAATAACCAAGAAAACTGTTTTGAACATTCAGTTTTCATATGTTAATGGAAACGTAAGCAAAACGTTCTTAGAACATATTTTTGTTAGCTGGGCCGGTGCACACGTGCATCAAACAGGCGGAGCGCAATATAATGCAAGCCTACTAAAATAAACAGTTTGCTAAAATATTGTGCATGCAAAAGTGGAAGCACTTCAGATCTCTTCCCTCATTTATAACAGCAGCATAAACTTGCAGTCGGTTTCAACAGTAACAACAGACCTTTTTTTTATTTAAAGACAGAGCCATAGTTTGTTCAGTAAACCACTGGTTACTAAAAAAAGTTACGTTGCTGTACTGAAAACACACCGAACCGTGGCTTCAAAACCGAGGTAACAGTCCACCCCAGTACGAAGCGAATGAGTCGAGCGCTCCGTCACCTGAACATCAGTGTGTGCGTCTCTCATGCCGTCATTCACCTCCTCATTATAATCTCCACTCAACACAAATGAGACGTGTGAGGATATTCACGGCCTGGACTCTCTATGAATAGCGATGTGAGCGAGTCCCGACAGGCCTGGCGCTCAACCTGACGTTGATTGGACCATTGTGTCACACACTAGCTTCTGTTTGATCAAATCATCCAGCGTCACCTCCACCTGCCCTCGGCTCGGACAAACGCCACGCCACCAGAGCAATTCCCCGGAAGTGTCCTGGCATAATCCAGTCGCCTTGTTTCGGCACTAATCAGAAGCTCTGACAGGTGTCGGCTTCTCCCGCAGTTCTCACGCTTCTTCTACATGCCGGAACAGGAGCCACCAGCGGGGGAAACATCGCAGGTCTGAAATGACTGTTTGAGAGTCATTCCAGTCGGAGACGAATGTGTGCGTGCAGGTTTACACCTAATCGCTTCAGCGGAGCACTTCAGGGATTATCTGCCAAATAATGACAAATCTCTCCGCTCCTAATGGAAGAGACGTTTGCTCTTGTCGGGAAGTGCCGTGCACCTTTAAGTGCGGCGAAACATATGGGCAACACTTTGCGCTCATTTCCCCGTCGCAGGTATTCGAAGGTCATTTTCATCAGTGCTACTTAAAGCCCGGCTCACACTGTGAGATTTGGCCACGATTTGGTCGTCTGAGACAAATTTTGAAAATCCTAAAAGATTCCTATAATCCTAGGCTAAAATCTGTAGTCTTTGATCGTTAGTTTGACGTGTTCACCGACAGCTGACTAATGGCCGTTGCGATCAAATTTTACCTCCGATGAACTTCTGGCAGTGTTAGAAGATTTGGCGCACAGCCCTGCAGTGTGACGTTTCCTACGACGAACGTGAAACTGTCTTCGCTTTTCAAGACAAGCCATGATCAGAATTAATGCTTGAGATTTCTTCTAACCGCATAAACTCCGGCGCTCTCGTCCTCCACTCACGGAATTCATTGATTCATTGCCTTTGCTATGATAAACACTGGTTGCGCTGCTGTTTTCATGTGGGTGTGTAGTGCTGCTTGCACTATTCTGCATAAATACGCCAGTATTGCCGCCATTCATATACTTTTAATGAAAGCCAACATTACAGCCCTGCGTGCAATGCAGCTCGCAGTCACTGAACGTGTATGGGTTGATAAGGTAAAACTCCAGACAAGGTTTCTTGCACGCACCCATTTTTAACACGTCTTGACTGTCGTACAGTCTGACATTAATGACACCTGAGATCCCACAGTGTGACATGATCATCATGTTCGTACAGTCTGACAAGTACAATCCTAAAGGACTAAAAAATCGCACAGTGTGAGCCCGGCTTTAGATGCATAAAGCGCTGCCGATTGTGAGCCTGTAAATCATAAAGACCCATCACTGCTGCTGAGGTATATTTCGGTAGTTTTTTTTTGGAAAAGGATTGTTTTTCCATAAAAACATTTAGTCTTGTGCCAAAGCGGTGAGGAGGCACCCTGGTGAAGTTTATTTCCAATCCAACAAACAGCAAGACTGCATTTGGACGGCCTCGACTTGTTATCTGTAATTTAGCCAACGTGTTGGAACAATTAACACTGTTTGAATTGTGAGGCGGGGAAGGACAGATTAATGATTTGATTATGAATGGAAAAAATCAAAGCAAAAGAGGTTCGGAGGAAGTCGGTAAACACTCTCGTACAAAGGCCGCTCGATCGCGGAAGATTTTAAAGTGTAATGAAGCGGGAAACCTTTAAACCCTCTCCTGAGATTCATTAGACAGCCTCGAATCTGCATTTTTAATGATTTAACACATCACATGTTTGTAGAAATTGTAGATTTGTGAGGCCGTTATTTATTTGATTAGATTCGCGGAGACGTGATATGAAACATAGAGACATGAAAGGACATCAGTGTGTTTTTTTCTCTGTAACATGAAAAGTGGAGGTACTTTAATGAAAGACATTTGCTGATACGATTTGCTCTGTTCGAGAGCGCCATGAAACGCGGCTGTGAAAGCCATCGCGGACCCCCAATTTTATGTAACAAACAAGCCTCCTTCAAAGAAATAATTAAGGAGAACCGGCCCAAAATGGCATCTCTGAAGAATAAGGGAGAAACTTTGGGCTGTGTTGTCTAATCGTGATCACAAAGCCTGTTTTAAGAGTCTGTCATCTCTCATTTTAAGGCACTTTGTGGAGCGCGGAGGTGATCGGGGTCACAGGCAATTAAAACAGCACAATGACGTCAAGTGAATGAAATGCGGCGAGAGCCGGAGCGAGTGACATGTTAACTCATTATTCAGTTCCTCATAATAAAGCAATACTCCAGAAACACACTTACAATGAAGGTGATCCAAGACAGGGTTAAAAAGCAGAAATGTGAAGCTCAGATTCTTTGTTAAAGCAGTTACATTATTTATTCAGGGGTGGAAATCTAAATTCTCCTTATTGTGGTAGGACTACTTTTTTAGGTAGATTACATTTTGGTTACCAGTTTGCACCTTTCTAGTGTTTTTATTTTTTATTTTTGCAATTACATTTGGCAGACACTTTAATAGTTAACTAAAATTGAAACTAATTAAAACCATTACAAAATGTGTTATTTGAAATAAAATAAAAAATAAATATATAAAAAGCTTTTATTTCAGGTAGTTGCCAACATTTTTAATTTTAATGTAACTAAAATAATAATAAAGATTGTGAAAGTGTGTGTGTGTGTGTGTGCAGATACTTGTTGATATGATCACATCAGATGAAGCAGCAGAGAAAACAGACATGAGAAGATCCGGGTAAACCCACCAGCCCTGGAGAACCCTTAAGAATCCTGGCTGCGTCTGCGCAGTTCAAGCCTCCTCCAAGAGCTGCAATCAGACGGCGGGATGAAAAGGCTGATTTTCTGTGAATTAGCATGATAAGCGGGAACACAAAATCAATCCCCGTCCTTGTGAGGCCGCGGCTGATTGCTTTGAACTGTCAAAAAATGGCAGAATCAAATGGAAAGTGCTGGAGGTTACAGGACTGATTTGCTGAAGAGGAGATGGCTAGAGCTATTGACACAGCTCTTGAGACAATAATTGGGTTATCAGAGAGGAACAGTTCAAGGACCACAGGGGCCAGGACTTATTATATAATTTTTTTTTTCAGCTAGTTGCCAACATTTCTCATTCTCAATGCAACATTTTTCATTTATTTTAACTGAATGTCCTAAATGACTAAAACTAAAATAGAAATAAATTAATAAAACTATATAGACTCATAAAAGGAGATGGCTAGAGCTATTGACACAGCTCTTGAGACAATAATTGGGTTATCAGAGAGGAACAGTTCAAGGACCACAGGGGCCAGGACTTATTTGCATTAGATTTCCACCCAGCCTCGCTCTCGCTCTCGCGTGTTTAAAACGCTGCATTTCATAGAGCACAGTATTAACAGCATCGTTATCGATGCAGAGTTTGACGCCATGCCGAAGCGATTGAGTTCAACTGCAAAACTTTCACCTTAGTTCCCTCGTTTATTTATTTATTTGTTTGTTTGTTTGCTCCCTAATATATTCGCTTGTTTATTTTTCTGCTTAAAATATTTATTCATGCATTTTCACAATTAAACAAGCCAGAATTTCTAATGAATGCAGATGTATGTGAGCGCAAAACCACTCAGGCAAAGGCAAATCTCATCAATTTTTGAGTCCCTTTTTGAACCTTTTAAGGAAATTCTGGCAGAAAAATTTGCTTTTTATTGTACTGTAAGGAAACGAGCAGTAAGAAACAGGGTAATTTAACTACAACTAAACAACTAAAACTAAAATTAAAACCATTAAAAAATAAAATGGTTCCATTTGAAAAAAAAAAAAAAGACTATATAGACTCATAAAATAATAATAAAACATACTAAAAATAATAAAAAAAAATACTAAAAATGTCAAAAACACATAACAAAATTGCATTAACTAAAATGAACATAAAACAAAAAAATATAAAAATAAAAACTTAAAATATGAATAAAATATTAATAAAAACTAGACTTAATAAATAAATAATAAAGACTTAAAATATTAATAAAAACTGTAATATTATCTCAGCAATACTAAAATAAGACTGATCCAAAGCGATTTGCATTGCATTCAATATATATTCCAAATGTTAGTTCTCTTCACGCCAATTTACAGCGATATTCCTCCAGCCCAAACTCACAAACACTGCACGAGCCCTTACTTCAGCACACAAAAGTGCTAACAATAGATGAATTAAAGGTTACCGACAGTATATGATGAATGTCACAGCAAAACAAATTAGAGGCTCAGGCGTCCTAATGAAGGCTTTTGCAGGCCGCGAGCGGACAGTCAATAATTAGTGGTGTTACTCGCGCCGCTTTCTGCTTACCACTCTCTTGGTCATTTTTCACTCTTTTAATTGCACAGGTTACGTTTGCTGCAATGATACGGCAGCTCTCGAGTCTTTTTTTCAATTGACAGAAGGTGAATAATCTCAATCCCAGCGTTCGTTAGAGAGACGGAAAGTTGTGCGCTAATTAGACGCGGAGATCATTGGAGAGACGCTGTTTTAAGTTGACTTTGGAGTGCAACTCTCTCTTGGTGTATTCGTCTTTCTGTTACTTTTGTGTTTTATGTTTGCTTGAATTTATGCATGTGGGATTTTACTTTGATGCTTGCAAAAAAAAAAAAAACCTCCCAACCGCGTGTGACGTGCTACCAGGACCTGGCAGAAAGAGGAATATTCACACAAATAAGACATCAAAGATAGATGGAGAGTTAAAATATGCGCTTCAGAGTTATCCCGATTGCTCTGGGATAGAGGAGAGGAAAATATTCCCTAGAAGTGTCCGACTGGAAGACATCAAAAATCATCCCGGAGATTGCTACAAACAGACACGAGCACGGATCACTGCGAGAGCCGTGCTCTATTCTGAGGGATTCCCTCACGTATGAACAGAAACATCACAAATGAGCTGCTTTAATGTCCTGATTGTTTCTCCTAGATCTCCTGCTGTCTGTCCTGAGGATCTCATGAGTGTCTCAGGGTGAGAAAGTCCTCCAGTATTACGGTACTCACTTTTACACTGCTTCTGTTTTTGTGATATCTGAAGATAAAAATGAATAGTTACAGCCATTTAACATTACATTTGTTTGTTCTGCAACTATACTAAAAGTGAACTTATAGGTATACTGATAGTTTACTAATTAAATACTTGTAGTAGCATTTTTAGTACACTTTGAAGAATAGTCTCAGTAAACTACTACTAGTTTAGTAGTTTTATACTGCAAGTATACAAGTAAGTTTTCTTTAAGTGAACTTTACATCATACTTTAAGTATAGTACTATGTCCCTATTTAGGTATTAATTTGTATATATTTTGTTACGTGAATATCTGAACATACAAAACATCAAAAGAAAGAACAGGGTATCTGCTTATAAGCAAAAACATTTTATTCTAGCTTCATGCATTCTTTTTTTTTATAAACATTAGAATGTGGGTAAGTTTCATAAAGAAATAAATAAACAACATGTTAAACAAAAAGCTGAAAAAAGACTATTAATTGGATTTAGAATGATAATAAAAACGTAGATGGAGTTGATCAACACCCCAAAGCTTGACAGTTTTTCCAAGTATAAGTCAAGTATACTTAAATGTCATTTTAAGTATATTTCTGAGAAGTACATAAAGCCCATGTCTGAGAAGTACATAAAAATTAGACTGAAAGTATGCTTTCCTATTTTTAGTTTAAAAGAGGTATACTAATAGCACACTTCAATAAACTTCTTTTTCGTAAGGGATGCCACATTTATTTTTTGGTTTAAGGCC
Source organism: Sinocyclocheilus anshuiensis (assembly GCF_001515605.1). NCBI lineage: Eukaryota > Metazoa > Chordata > Actinopteri > Cypriniformes > Cyprinidae > Sinocyclocheilus > Sinocyclocheilus anshuiensis. Next base: position 26,755 of record NW_015558696.1, on the reverse strand, counting down.
AGACACTACAGGCAAAACCAGTGTTTCTTCATGCACTGGTCAGTTCTGGTGTATTTTGCTTCCATTACATGCCTTCATTCAGACTAGTGGAAAGAAAACATCTGAAATACACGTTTAGGCCCCAATCAGACAGAACGCATTTTTCAGCTTTGAAAACGGACCGCACTGCCTTTTTTTTGGTTGACTTTTTTAGTTTAGAAAAGAGCAGTGCACTCTTTTGTATGTTGCTAGGCAACCACCGAATCAGCTGTCCTGTCTAATCAAGGATTATAAAATCTTTGGTTTGCTGTTGAGTAAACTGTCATATTAGTAGGGCTGTTCGATTCCGAAATTTTTGGATTCGAGTCAGATTCCGATTCCCGGTTCTGGAATCGATGGGATTCAATTCCAAGAATCGATTCGTCACTGTTGTTTTCAATTCTTGC
>NW_015558696.1:22156-26298 GCF_001515605.1 Sinocyclocheilus anshuiensis | reverse complement strand
GCTTTTTTTTTTTTTTTTTAGATTGGAGGAACCAATTTCGCCATGACTGCTGGAAAAATGAAATAGTCATAGCCCACAGCTCCTCAGTGGACATGCGTTTATTGCATGAATGGAAGTTCAAGACATGAAGTGTCTAAAATAAACGTGCACAGTTCAGCTGAATGATGAAGTGTACTTTAACTGTATGCTTTGCACAAAATTAACAAACTGTACACCGAAACAAAATAACCAGAACATTAACAACAACACACTAATATAAGAGCTCGTGGTTTATCTGTCAATCAGATGCGTTCTCAGCCACTGATCTGTGCTCTCGGCGTTTTCTTCCAGAATTATCATTGGCTGATAGAAAGGTTAAAAAATAGTATTTTATTTAAGATGTAAGTAAAAACAAGACCCTCGATCACGTCATGATCTATTCTGTCATGCAGTGCTCAAAATTGTGGACAACATAAGCCAGTTCCACCGTAAAATAACCTCTGAATCGTTTTTTTGAACGGACTTCAGACTTCTAAACACTATTAGCGAGCAAGAGGCAAATTAATGGGTGCTTCTCAAAACGGAAGGCTGCATCCAACCTTTGGAATCGACTCCCAGACCTACATATTAGCAGAACATTTTTAAAAGTACAGCTCCGGGTGACAGCCAGCATGAGTTTCTCCTCCATCATTGCAGTCTGCGGATGTTCCCAGTAGGGATGAGTTTATCAATCCTGAAGTATCGATATATCAATACTAATGCGGGTATCGAAAGTATCGATACTCAAAAAACAACAAAAAAATATCGATACTAAGGTGTTTTTACGAGTGATTTTGTTTATTTAACAAAAAGTGTAATACGTACAATATGCATTGTTTTGGACGAATAACCTATTTTAGCGAATAAATGTGTAGGATAGAACTATTTTCCTGCTCATCTGAACACATGCAAATGCTGCAAGACAGAACCAATCCATCACAGAGAGCGTTCGCACACTGCTGACCGTGCATTCAAACAATGCTGCGTTTCCCAAAAGTATCGTAAGAAAGCATTGATGCTTTTGGGAAATGCAGCCCAGAACAATGCTTATTAAAGGACAGAAAAAAAAAATACATACGTTTGAGTTATTTCACAATAAACAAACTGAAATTGTAGCCTATAGTTTGTGCAATTACATTTAGTTAAATTGAACGTTAAAAGTTAATATAAATCATAAACGGTCAGAATAACTGGAGTATTTGTAGATTTCCATGGTTACCACTACAGTGAACATGTTTCAACCATGTGTGAACAACAATATAACCCAATGAGTTGCAATTAAAGCGAATTGAATGTTAAAATGTGTTTCAAATATAAAGTTAAGTGGATATCATTACCCATTTTACTCTTAGTAATTTAATAATTTAATAAATTTCATAATTTAAAAGTTCAGTTTAGAAGTATCGTATCGGTATCGATATCAGTATCGGTATCGGTATCGATGACACTGGCCTTTGAAAATATCGGTATCGTATCGCAAACAAAATAAGTAGTCCCGCCTCTCCATTCATTCGATTGGACGATGGGGAAAAAAACGTGGATGACGTTGGGTGCTTTTCTGCTCAGAATTTATTATTATTATTTTTTTTTACTTCAGGCGCTCAGAGCGCTCCTACAACAACGCAACAGTGCGCAAAACGCTCACTGCCAATAGAAAGCAATTAAAAAAGGCGTCTCTATGCAAAAAACGTGTTCTGTCTGATCGGGGCCTTAAGCATTTATTTTATTGCACTTTATCTATTTGCATTTAAACGCTTTTCTCCACCAAACTTTACAATTTTATTCCTATCTATATTCTGAAGGGCTTTACAGAAGGGTTTGTTCATATATAATTTGCACTGATTTATACAACGTTTTATTCCTGTGTGTATATTTATTTATCTGTCTAAAAAGAAAAAAAGAAAAAATCCCATCAATAAAAACCTATTATGTCAACAAAATCAAACAATAATTGAACCTGGCTTTATCCAATTTTCAGATTTATGTTCTGGAAATGAATACAAATTAGTGCATATTTAATTAGATAATGCATCATTTGCATATTTAAACATAGCATTTGAGAAAACTTGTGATACGAATCAATTGTCATAATTTACTGTGATTAATCAACTAGTGAGATCAGTTAGTTAAAATATGTACTCGATTCACCTGTAGTGTGTTGTTAATTTTCAGTAAATATCTATATAAATAATGTCATAATAAAGTATGTTAATAATACAAATATTATTATATAAATAATATATTATTCAATGCACATATAGAGCCTATTTTATGAATAATATAATGTATTATTATATACAATAATATAGTATGTTATGGTGAAATAATATTCTATTTTATTTGTATGATATTTATATATCTTACTGTAAAACAGCTATTGCCTTCTGGAGGGTTTTGTGGTTTTAAAGTTATTAAAGTAGGGTTTTAACTTTGTCAGAAAGCTGTAGGAAGCGCTGAAAAAAGCAGAAACTCTGTATAATGCTCTTGTTAAGCACCACAGAAAGGCAACAGTGAACACACAGCACATCTCGGCTAATTAGCACTTTGAAAGATAAAAGCAGTTTATTAAATCAATCAGAATGCTGTCTGTTTGTGTGTCCCAGCAGATAAGGCAATTTGCATATTAACTTGGCGATGCTAACCTACATAGACCGGCCCACAGAAATCATGGCCAGCAATGTAAATATTATCGAGACTACTGTACAACGCCTCAAACTTCCAGAGCCCGGACTCTCTGGCGGATTTGTAATTCATTAAATAATCAAAAGGTGAATAAATAAGTAAACAGATAAACAAATGAATAAACAAATGCGATGACGTTTTATAGAAATATTTCTGATGATTAGACACTCTCGCCACTAAATCGAGTTCTGAATGAAAATAGCATGCACAAATGTGCTCTAAATAAACTAAACTCTAATCTCTCGGCCACTGCAATAAAACAGTGCTGCGTTTTCCTGCCAAAACCCATATATTAATGTAGCATTTGTCTTGATTTTAAGCTCATGATGCACATAAAGAGAGAAATAGCAAACATCTCTTCATCAGAATTCACAATATCACCCTCAGGCACACGACTGGATGAAATAATGTGCCTTTTAGAAGCATTCTGGAATCTAAAACACAAACGGCTTTAATATTGATCAGGGTCATCTGTTAGTTTGAGTAAAGTTTTTATTTCACAGATTTGTCTCCTGTGCCCTGAAGACATTAAAACAGTGACGCGCTGGAATTATAAAATCCGTGTTGTTGTGATCGGACTCAAGCGGGCAGAGTTTATCTCTGTCTTTCCTTCATTTACTCTTTGGAGGATGCTCTCTTTTTCCTAATAAATGCACAGCTGGCTGTCTGTATGATCTCTAAGTGTCTGCGCTGTGAAGTTTTGATGTATGCATTTAAGAATAGATTAAATTACACATTTCACTCGTATATAAGAAATAGCTGAAGGAGCTCAGAGATGAGCTGAATGTATATTCATTATTGTGTCTTATACATATTGCAGTCTGTTGACAACGGTTCATTGTGAATTATGAACCTGCTGCTCCAGTACTGTATTAGTCGCTCAGACAGATCACTATTAATAAAAGCACTGATGGTAAACATATGGATTCTTTATGTTAATGCACTCGCTGATGTTGAGATGCTTTGAATGGCAGTGAAATAGTAATGCTAGCATTTTATGGGAATAATGAGACAGTGCTCAGATATGCTGATTTCTGCAGAGGCTCGATGTGAGCGTGAAATATCTCCTGACCTCATCATGCTGCGTGAAGATATGCAGATGCTTTATTGTTTTGCTGGAGTGACCCGGGCAGGGTTATCAAAGTCAACTAAAACTAAAAAAATATCTTTGTTACTTGAAATGCACTTGAACTGAGATAGAATAAACTATAAAAATACCTTAAACTTATTTCAGCTAGTTTCCAAGGCAACATTTGCATCTTGGTTTAGTTAAACAGACCACCAAAATAATTGAGAGAAAAAAAAAAAAAAAAAAAAAGCACACATTCACAAAAAAAAAAAATAAATGACCAAATTATATAAATTATAGTAATTAAATAAATTAAAATAATAACATATTTTATTTCAACTATAGTTGCCAAGGCAGTATTTCTCATTGTTTA
>NW_015558696.1:8434-21790 GCF_001515605.1 Sinocyclocheilus anshuiensis | reverse complement strand
TCATTGTTTAACTTGACATACAAAAAAAAAAAAAAAATATATATATATATATATATATATATATGCTAATAAAAATGACAGAAACCCACAACAAAGTGACTACAATTTTAATATAAAAACAGAAATGGAAAAATTTGAAAGAAAATATAGAAATAAAAATTCAAAATATATTCAAAATATTCTGAATACGAATTCAAATTATCGAGTCAATGATGCTAAACTATCACTGGTGAAAGTGTGCATGTAAAGATGGACAATATGTTCAATATCACAATATAAATATCAATGAACTGACGGCGTCTGAAACGTAAATATTTTGATTTATTTACAGCGTCAGAGATTATAAATCTTTTTGGATCCTCTGATGACTGATTAGACTGATTTGACTTTCTCAGTTTGACTGACTGTTCAAATTCATTTATAAATCAAATCCTGTCGTGGCCTAATAGAAATAAAGTCATTTACAGTCTTCATGCAAATTATTCCATGTCAAATGAAGTCATATGACAGCTTTGTTTGAGGAATATACTCAAATCAACAACCCAAATCTCATTTGTTTTTGTATATATTCAGATATGGCGTGTCAAAACATTCAGTTTAATGATTGAACTGTGTGAAGTTTAAATATGCAGGAGTATGAATGAGAGCTACAGATCATTTTAGTGACTTGCTATACTAATTCAGGCTTCACACAAGACTGTTTTGACTTGAGAAGACTTCGAACCCAGCGCGTTACTGTTATAGTCCTGCTTTTGTCTGTGTCTTCATTCACTTCCACTGAATAGAAAAGAGCAGCATGTTCTGTAAACATCACAGAAGAAGAAAGTCACGCATATGGATTTGGAATAACACGAGGGTGAGTAAATAATAATTTCTGGGTGAACTACTCCTTTAACATCTAACACTATCAGTGAGGGTTTAATGATGATGCTTCTGCTCAGATTCTCTCCACGAGCCTGAAGCGATCCAAAGATGTAATGATTTTCATACACTACCCTAAACATTTACATTCGCTAAAGCACTGCCAGCTCAACAGCGACCTTTCTGACACCATTACACATGTTTCCTGAGAAAATCCGCTCTTATTTTCCGTGACGGAGATAAAACTTCCTTTCACCGATAAACCTGAGGTCTGATGACCCTCTGGTTTCTGTGGGCCGTCCTGAGGCTGTATAGAGTTTAACTGGCTCCCTTACAAGTGAACTCGGAGACTTTTGCTCTGTTTCACGAGCGAAGCTTGAAGACGTTTCTAATTATCCCATAAAATTACCGTGAAGCATTGATCTGTATTGTGCTGTGAGGAGATCTGTGTCCTCCTGGAGAAAGCTCATGGAAAAACTCTCCATTTCGCTGCAATAAAATTATGTGGCAGAAATCATCACAGGGCTCTTATAAGAAAAACCCTTCAGGGCCTCGTTTGAGAACATCTGACTGTCACCAAACCAAAAACCTACACACAGCGCACTCACTGTCAGGAGACGCTAGAGCCCTTCTAAGACTGATTTGAGACGCTCTACATAGACAGCAAACAGTGCACTTAATGTGATGCACACAGGATATTGATTCAAGCATTTGATTTCAATACAGTTTGACATGAGCATGTCACTCAGCTAATGATGTAAAGTTGTGCACATAAGTTTACATACCCGGAGAATAAGAAAAATGTACACCTCATCATCCTGTTCATGCATGCGGCTCTTAATGCATCGTGTTGCCTTCTTGAGCGTCAGTTTTCACCTTTTGTAATTGTTATGTATGAGTCTCTCAATTGTCCTCAGTGTGAAAAGATGGATCTCAAAATCACACGGTCACTGCTGGAAAGCGGTCAAATATGCAGAAGATGCTGGAAAACTGAAGAATGAGCAGGAGCTGGGGGATTTTTCTGAAGAACAGCAGGCAGTTTAACTGGTCAGAACAAACAAGGGAAACATCCAGGAAACAACACACAGTATTAATGTGCACAACTGTATATCTATCTATAATAATCATAAAAAAATATACAGCACACAAAAAATATTGGGTAAAATAATCAGTTTGTATTTAGATTGAACTGTTTTTTAGTACTTTTCAATATGTAATAAAATCAGTATTGAATACAAAATTAATACTTGTCCATCAGAACGGATGTTTAATAAACACTGTCTTTCATTTTTAGAAACTACTCAAAAGTTAAATAAAAAAAATATTTTCAGTTAAATATTGTATTCTAGCAATAGACACAACAATAATTATATATAAAAAACTTATTTATTTATTTTTTTTATTTTGCTTTCTGAAGCGTATTGTTTCGAGCATGAGAAAGGTGCTCTGTGAAGTACATGTACGTTTATGTAGCAGGGTAGCTCACTTACTAATGAACCAGACAGACAGAAATCAGAAGACTATGCAGTACAGACGGGGAGGCAGCAGCGGTGAAGCCAACAAAAGTGCATCCATCCATCATAAAAGTGCTCTTCATGGCTTAATAAAGGCCTTCTGAAGGCTGTAAGCTTCGGTGAGAAGCGACGAATGCAGCTTTAGCTGTGTTGAAGCATCCTGGACACACACATGAACGCACCATCTTAAGACTGATGAAGTGTAGAGTATAGCTAAAATAATTCACTTCTTCAATTCACGTCATCGGCTGGAACGCCACTCTCTCGTGAACGTGCGTGCGACAGCGGAAGCTAGAGATTACAGTTTATAAAGTTTAAATATGGATATGTTTCTTACACAAATGCATTGATTCGCTTCAGAAGGCCTTTATTAACCCCCCGGAGCCGTGTGGGGCACTTTTTATGATGGATGGAAGCACTTTTTTTGGGCTTCAAAATCTCAACACCCATTCACTGCCATTATAAAGCTTGGAAGAGCCAGGACATTTTTAAATCTAACTCCGATTGTATTCGTCTGAAAGAAGAAAGTCATACACACCTAGGATGGCTTGAGAGTGAGTAAATCATGGGCTAATTTTCATTTTTGGGTGTACTATCCCTTTAAATCCCAGAATAGCGCTGTTGTCTAGCTTTCGGAGCGGTCAGCGTCAGAAGTGGCCTGTGATGCCTGAACCTGCTGCCTGCTCTCCATATGGCAGGAGTTAAAAGCAGAAGGATCTGGGGTAAATAATGACGGCCGTGGTGCTCCTTAACCCGTCTGAAACACAGAGCGCATGGCAGACTGCCACAACACCTCCATCTCATGTCCATCACGACCCAGTGCTCAAAGAGCTTTCTTTATTATAGAAAACTCTGCATGTTTCATCATATCCACACCAAATTGGTGCTCATTAAACACGCTTGCCTGAGATGTACCCGGCGCGCTCTTGACTAATACCTCCAGAACGGCCAATCAAAGGCTTAATAGCTGGGTGACATCACCTCTGTAGCGCTACACAGGCCCGCGTCTCCTTATCTTTAATTACTAATAGGCCGGCCTTAAATATCAGCTCAACTTTTCACGCTTGGAAACACCCCGTGTGTCTTTCTTTCTCTCTCAAACAGCCTCTATCCGGATTCACGTGTGTGTTTTGCTGAACTCACGACACACACAGAAGAGAGGCCAATTAAAGCCCAGAGATTACATGCATGCACACAAAAAGCTACCCAAGAAACTTGGCACCATTGCATCAGAAAAATACAGACTTATATTAAAAGAAACCATCCAGCCTGTTCCCTGGGATTTCTCACATGTCAATGTCTTGCGAAAAAGACCTTATTCTAGAATATGCTCCAGAAAGACTTTATTTTCTTATTCCACAAGACACTCTAAGGCTCAGGCTGTTAAAGCCAGCTATCAGTTTTTGGTTCCAAAAATGTTCTGAGACCTGGGTTTTAATTATTAACTAAAATTAAAACCATAAAAAAGTGTCATCACTTGAAATAAAACAGACATTAACTGAAAAAAAAAAATACTAAAATAAATAAATAAAACGAAAAATAAAATAAATAATTTTATTTAGCTAGTAACCAAGTCAATGTTTCATATTTTCATAAAATTTAAGTTGAAGTACTAAAATAACTAAAATAAACTAAAAATCAATAAAATACATAGATAGAAAAAAAAAAATAGAATAAAATAGAATAAAAACTACATAGATAGAAAATAAATAAATAAATACATAACATAAATAAAAAAGACAAAAAGCACACAAAAAAGTACAAAAACTTTAACAAAAATTAAAATGATTATTATTAATAATATCTTATTATATTTTTGTTTTTGTTTTTTTGTAGATCTGCAGAACGTCAGGGGAATGTTCTTTGACACTTTGTGCTTTTTTGAAGGCAAACAAATTTTTTTTTCTTAAAAAAAAATTTGCACCAATGAATCATTCACCGAAAGTCAATTTTGAGTTCATGTAGACTTTATCTCCATAGACTCCCAGAAACAAAGGTACGAAAGCTGGCGCTGGGGCGGTAACTTTTCAAAAGGTACACGTTTGTACCTGAAGGGTCCATATTGGTACCTTAAAGCTACATATTAATTCCTAAAAGCTGTAAATGTGTACCTTTTGAAAAGGTGACAGCTTTTGTGCCTTTATTTCTGAGAGTGTACATTGTCAGGAAACCTCATGTTTATAACAGAGCCATGATAAAGGTCTCAAACTATCCGTGCACTGCGGTTTCCACAGAATGAACTCTCGCGCGACACATAATCAATCCACAGTGAGTTTATGCTCTCGCCCTGAAAACCTGCACAACTACTGAAGTGTGATGTCAGGTCTGACTCTGACGACAAAACCGCTGCCATCTACAAGCATGACTGGAAATCATGGAGAACAGATTCAATTCTCACTGCCCAGATAACACTAATATGTTTGGGAGCGTTTTGCTCCGAAACGTCTTTTTTTTTTTTTTTATGTGAATGTTAATGGTTTCAGAATGTTGCAAACAGTGTTACTTTTGAATGTTCTCTGAACGTTCTGAGACAAGTAGCAACATTCTAAAAAATGTTTGACTTTCAACTAAAACTTAAAAAAAAAAAACAATTCCAGGAACGATGTATAAACATTTTGAGAACATTAATAAAGACCAGATAACGTTTAATACATGTTCTATTAATGTTATTGGAAAAACGTTTGTTCATAACTTTGAGAGAACTTTACTAGAACAGAATAGTTTTTACAAAAGGACAGAGTCCATCTATATACGTATATGATCATAATTCCTATTTTAATAAAAATGAAAGGGAGATGATATGCAAAATAAGCCTCTAAAATCTGTTATTTTTAGTAGCTCAATCAGACCGAGCTCATGGGTTTGATTCCCTGGAAATTATTTAGTTATTTGTGGAAAAATACAGTAAAAACTGTAATATTGTGAAATATTACTACAATTTAACAGCTGTCTTCTATTGTAATATGTGATTGTTATTATATTGTGAATATTAGTATAACATGGGCGTAAACTCACTGCGTTTCAGAACGGAATTAAAAATGTAACTACGTCACAGATCATGTTTCATCTCGCAGAAGACTGCAGCATTTTAGTGCATCAGCAAAGAAAGAAGTCGTGTCCTGCTGACCTCTGACCTCTGACCCTCTGAGAAGAGAAAAGGTCAGAACAAAGCCAAAGTCACGAACAATCCGACTCTCTGAAATGCAAATATGACCCACTTGAAAGTAATTTTACTCGTAACTGAAAGTGAAAAAAATTACTAATTCAGATGTATATTTTTACTCTGTCTAATGATGACGGCGTCCCTGCAGTGGGCCGCAATTTGTTCTTTTATTAATGATGTGTGCCGTTCACTGCTCTCAAACAGCCTTCCTCAAAAAATGATGACGACTGATCAAATTAGCCAAGAAAACACGCTTTTACAGACTCCTCCATTGTAAATCGTCATTAGCATTGAATATGCAAATATCCTTAGCATGCAGTGAAACTGAGCTGAAGTGTGCAGGGGTCACCGGCCATTAGCGAGAGAATCGATTCAGAGCAGAAACTGACATGAATGATGGGTTCAAATGATCCACGGCTGACTGAGATTAATGGTGGAGGATGAATTTATGAGGATTTGAATAGAGACGTTCAGGGACAGTAAAACACTGCATGAAAACTAAATAACATGTGAGCAAATGTGTGTCTTTGCAGGGGACTGAGTCCATCTATCTGTAATCATAACTCACAATTGAATGAAAATGTAGGGGAGATAATATGCAAATAGGCTTCCATCTGTCCATATAAAACCTTTAAACTTTAGTAGCTCAGTTTAAAAAATATTGTAAAATCAGTAAAATTGTGAAATATTATTACAATATCAAATATATGTTTTCTATGTGAATATCTGTCACATAGAAAACAGCTGTTTGAAATTCTAATAATATTTCACAATTTTTACTGTGTTTTTGAGCCTTGGTGAGCAAGTCATTTTTAATGTATAGTTAGTCACATTTGTTCTTGTCATAATTGTCACTTATTTTATGTAATGTTTTATGTAGCCATTTAGCCCTGATCTCTCTCTCTCTCTCTCTCTCTCTCTCGTTGTGCGCATGTGCGAATGGTGAGGGCGAGTGGAGTGCGTGGTGAGTGTGAGCGTTTTGTGCCCGCTGTGGCTTCTTTTTCAAACTTTCTTTTTTTTATGTTATATAAGTTTATTGATCTTTGTCTGGATTTTGTGGGTTGTGGCTGGGTGATACAAGGCTTGTTAAAATTTAGGGCGTTATACGCAGGTGTTTTTCAAACACCATACAGGTGGTGATTTAGATTCCCTCACGCGTCGGCACGGAGTTAAAGTAGTGTCGGCGGCAGGCAGTATAGAGGAATGCAGCTTAGCTGTTGGTAATGTGGTTGGACATAAATGTGTTCTGGCTGCATCAAAACTGAACAATGCTATTGTAATATTTTGAGTACGGTAGAAAAGGCGAATGAGGTAGTAGAAAAAGGCATCGAATTGCGGGGTTCGTTTGTACCTGTACTTCCCCTTTCTACACCAGCTAAAAAGGTTACATTGTCAAATGTTCCACCTTTTATTAAAGATGAAGCGCTAGCAAGAGAGCTTTCACGCTTTGGCAAACTTGTTTCACCTGTTAAAAAGATCGCAATCGGTAGTAAATCTGAGTTATTGAAACACGTTGTTTCTTTCAGGAGGTTTACATATATGATTTTAAATAACGGGAACGAACTTGATCTGAATTTGAAATTCAGAATAGATGATTACGACTATACAGTCTTTGTGTCGACTGACACTATGAGGTGTTTTGGATGTGGAAAGACGGGTCATCAGATTCGTGCTTGTCCGGACAATAGTGCGAATGTCAGTAAACCCGGTTCTTCGGGTGCGCAGTGTAAAACTGGTAATTCTGATGATGTTGATGAATTAAATCCAACTGATGGTGGTTTAAATGAAGGGTCTGCAGTTGAAATAAGAAAAGAAAAAACTGTTATTGAAGAACATGGATTTGAGCAGGTAGAATCTGATAAACATGATAAACGTTTGTGAATGAAAATAGTGAAAAGTTGGAATCAGTCTCAGTGAGTCAGATTCTTGATGTTGATTCTGCTTCGGAAAATACAAACATAGAGGATGGTGGTTTGTTGATGGAAGTAGATCAAAGTATTTTTAAAACCCCTCTGAAAAGGAAGAAGAAAGAGGAATGCACTGCAAATAAACAAGCAAGGAAAACAAGAGAACAGGCCAGTGAAAATGATCAAGGTGCTGAAAGTGAGAGTGATTCTTCTGATTCAAGTGCTTTATCTTGTTCTCAGACTGATTGGCCATGTCATAACTGCAGCACTGAAAAAATTAAGACTTTTCTGAAAGTGACAAAAAATCTAAGAGGTGTACAAATTGTCGATTATTTTCCAAATCTTAAAAGATTTGTTGAAGTTACTAAAAGTTCAATGACTGAAGGACGCTTCTTAGACAAAGAAGTGTATCGTCTTAAAAAAATTGTTATCAAAGTTCAAAGTCAACTGAATAATGGCGACAATGAAGATTAATTCAATGACGGGAGCCTGTCTCTTACTCAGTTTTCTATGGCTAATCTTATCCTTTACTATGGGTGAAATCCACATTGCTTCTTTAAACGTGAATGGAGCCAGAGATGTGAGGAAAAGATTAGAAATATATGAGTTAGTGAGACAAAAAAAAATGGATGTTGTATTTCTGCAAGAAACCCATAGTGACGATAAGAATGCTGTTGAATGGTTAAAAGCATGGAATGGTTTATCCTTTTTAAGCCATAACACTTCTCTCAGTGGAGGAGTTTGTATTTTGTTTGATAAAAATTTTGTTCCCAATTCAGTCAAAATGGAAGAGATTATAAAAGGAAGAATTTTAAAAGTGATTGCAAACTTTGAAAAGTATGTATTTGTTTTTATATGTATTTATGCCCCAACACATCCAATACAAAGAATGTGTTTTTTAGATACTCTTTGTAAAACTCTAGAAGAGTATAAAGGTGAAGAATACTTGTTTTTGGGAGGTGATTTTAATTGTGCAGTAAGCAGTCTAGACAGAAATCATATCGAGCCACATATGCCATCATGACATATGCCATCACATATGCCATGATGTGGGGAGAAATTTTAACAAAGATACTAGACAGTATACATGGGTACATGCACGTGATAATTCATTATCATTAGCAAGGTTAGATAAGCTTTATGTTTTTAAACATCATCTTAGTATTTTCAAAAGATGTTTTATTTCGCCGGTTGGTTTTTCAGATCATAGTTTAATAGGATATGTAATTTCTATGAATTCTGTTAAACCCAATAGTGCCTATTGGCATTTTAACACAACTTTGTTAAACGATACTCAGTTTAAAGAAATTTTGAATTGTTTCTGGATTAATTTTAAAAAGGAAAAGAATAACTTTCAGTCTTTAAAGAGTTGGTAGGATTTTGGAAAAACTAAAATAAAACAACTATGTCAACAATACACCCTGAATGTCACTAAAGAATTGGCTAGATCTGTTCAGATTTTAGAAGAGGAAATTATGAAACTTCAACAGTCAACACAAACTGGAAATCAAGACCTTACTGTTCATTTAAAAAGGAAACAATCTGCTTTATCTGATCTGCTGGGTTTAAAAGCACAAGGAGCATTAATAAGATCACGCTTTCAAAGCTTTAATGAGATGGATGCTCCATCCAAATTTTTCTTTGGGTTAGAAAAGAAAAATGGGCAGCGACGTTTTATTAATGTTTTACAATCTGAAAGTGGGGTTTTACTTTCAGATCCAATTGAAATACGTAAGAGAGCAGTCAGTTTTTATGAAAAATTGTACAAAAATTAGTCTAGAGAAGATTAATTTGTTGAACAATGTTTTTTTAGTGATTTACCTCAGATTTCTGAAAAATCTAATGAAGACCTTAATAAGCCCATAACACTAGAAGAGCTGTATAATAATCTTCAAAACATGGAATGTGGTAGGGTTCCTGGAATTGATGGAATTCCGGTTGAGTTTTATAAGTCTTATTGGAATATAATAGGAGAAGATTTATTGGAAGTTCTAAATAACAGTATAGTTCAAGGAAGTCTACCTTTAAGCTGTCGAAGAGCAGTTCTCACTCTTTTGCCTAAAAAAGGTGATTTAACTAATATAACAAGTTGGCGACCTGTATCTTTGTTATGTTGCGATTATAAAATACTTTCTAAAGTGTTAGCAACAAGACTTGGAAAGGTTTTGGAAGAAGTTATACATCCAGACCAGTCTTATTGCATACCTGGCAGATCAATATTTGTAAATATTTCACTAATTAGGGATATTTTTGAAGTAGTTAAGATATTTGGTTTGAATGCAGGCTTGATTTCCATTGATCAAGAGAAAGCTTTTGATCGTGTCGAGCATGATTATTTATGGAAAGTTTTGAAAGCTTTTGGTTTTAGTTTAGCTTTTATTGATAAAATCAAAACTTTGTATAATGACATTGAGGGTGTCTTGAAGTTTAATGGTGGCTTATGCGCTCCTTTCAAGGTTAATCGTGGAATCAGACAAGGTTGTTCTTTGTCTGGATTGCTGTATGCATTAGCAATAGAACCTTTTTTACATAAATTGAGAAAAGAGCTGGTTGGGTTAAAAATTCCAAAATGTGACAATGTTATAAAGTTATCTGCTTATGCTGATGACATTGTTGTAATGATTGAAGGCCATAAAGATATAAAAAGTGTAATAAGAGTATCCAGTGAGTTTGAATCTATTTCTTCTGCAAAAATCAATTGGAAAAAAAACGATGCAGTGTTGCTTGGAGAGTGGAAAGAGAAAATACCAGATCTACCAGGTGGTTTAATATGGAAAAGGAATGGTTTTAAATATCTGGGAGTGTATTTAGGTGATGAAGCTACTGTGCAGAAGAATTGGGAAGGAGTAATTGAAAAGATAAAGGGTCGATTGGAAAGGTGGAAGTGGCTTAAATCAGCAATGTCGTACAGAGGAAGAACAATTATAATAAATAATTTGGTTGCGTCTTTTTTGTGGCATCGGTTGGCTTGTGTTGATCCACCAACCTATTTATTGGCAAAGATACAATCAATTTTGATATAATTTTTTTGGGAAAAATTTCATTGGGTAATGCATAATATTTAGTATTTACCAAAAGAGGAAGGTGGACAAGGACTGGTCCATCTGCAAAGCAGGACTGCTGTTTTTCGATTACAGTTTTTGCAGAGATTTCTTAAGGATTCAGAAAATGTGAGTTGGAGAACAGTAACCAGTGTCATACTGAAATCTGTTCAAGGTTTGAACTTGGACAAATCCTTGTTTTTGATGGACCCTAATAAGATTGACACTTCATGTTTACCTGTTTTCTATCAAAACCTTTTTAAGGTTTGGAGATGTTTTAATGTGAAGAAGTCTGAAACTACAAACTCTTTATTTTGGTTGTTGGAAGAGCCACTGATAAATGGTGCAAGACTGGATGTAATAAGCACAAGCAGCACATTTACTGGACTTTTTATTCAAGCTGGAATCACAGTGTTAAAAAAACTTGCACTTTTGGCGGGAGCTGGACTAGCTAATGCTGAAGAAGTGACTGCTTGTGTGAAGATTAAATCAGTTCGAACAATGACTCAAATATTACAGAAGATGAGATCTGTTCTCACATCAGAGGAAGATAATATGCTCAAAGACTTTTGTGAAGGACTTATTTCTCCGAATGATATGGATTCCTTTCCTAAATTGTTTTTATCTCCCAATTTAAATGAGTATTCTGGAATTTTTCTGGAACTAAAGAACATATGTTTGGATTTTAATGATGTCAATGGAAAACAATTGTATAAGGCATGTGTAAAAATTTTTAACAAGAAAGGTTTAAATCAAAAAGTTGATACACCTTGGCGGAATGTTTTGGGATTAAATGAAAATGTTAGACCAGAGTGGAGAGCGTTATATAAGCCACCATTAACCAAAAAAACAGCTGACATTCATTGGAGGGTTTTACATGGAATAATCGCAGTTAATGCCTTTGTTTCTATTTTAAATCCTGATTCAAGTCATGATTGCCCTTTTTGCTCTGAAAGAGAGACTGTGTTTCATTGTTTTATATATTGTTTTAGGCTGAAACCTTTGTTTGAAATGTAAGTGGCTTAAATCAGCAATGTCGTACAGAGGAAGAACAATTATAATAAATAATTTGGTTGCGTCTTTTTTGTGGCATCGGTTGGCTTGTGTTGATCCACCAACCTATTTATTGGCAAAGATACAATCAATTTTAATAGATTTTTTCTGGGAAAAGTTTCATTGGGTAATACATAATATTTTGTATTTACCAAAAGAGGAAGGTGGACAAGGACTGGTCCATCTGCAAAGCAGGACTGCTGTTTTTCAATTACAGTTTTTGCAGAGATTTCTTAAGGATTCAGAAAATGTGAGTTGGAGAACAGTAACCAGTGTTATACTGAAATCTGTTCAAGAGTTGAACTTGGACAAATCCTGGTTTTTGATGGACCCTAACAAGATTGACACTTCATGTTTGCCTGTTTTCTATCAAAATCTTTTTAAGGTTTGGAGTTGTTTTAATGTGAAGAAGTCTGAAACTACAAACTCTTTATTTTGGTTGTTGGAAGAGCCACTGATAAATGGTGCAAGACTGGATGTAATAAGCACAAGCAGCACATTTACTGAACTTTTTATTCGAGCTGGAACCACAGTGTTAAAAAAACTTGCACTTTTGGTGGGAGCTGGACTAGCTAATGCTGAAGAAGTGACTGCTTGTGTGAAGATTAAATCAGTTCGAACAATGACTCAAATATTACAGAAGATGAGATCTGTTCTCACATCAGAGGAAGATAATATGCTCAAGGATTATTGTGAAGGACTTATTTATCCGAATGATATGGATTATTTTCCTAAATTGTTGTTATCCCCCAATTTAAATGAGTATTCTGGAATTTTTCTGGAACTAAAGAATATATGTTTGGATTGTAATGATGTCAATGGAAAACAATTGTATAAGGCATGTGTAAAAATTTTAACAAAAAAGGTTTAAATCAAAAAGTTGATACACCTTGGCGGAATGTTTTGGGATTGAATGAAAATGTTAGACCAGAGTGGAGAGCGTTATATAAGCCACCATTAACCAAAAAAACAGCTGACATTCATTGGAGGGTTTTACATGGAATAATCGCAGTTAATGCCTTTGTTTCTATTTTAAATCCTGATTCAAGTCATGATTGCCCTTTTTGCTCTGAAAGAGAGACTGTGTTTCATTGTTTTATATATTGTTTTAGGCTGAAACCTTTGTTTGAAATGTTAGAAAAACTTTTCAACTGTTTTAATGAAGTGTTTTCTGTACAGACTTTAATTTTTGGTTTTAAATATGTGAGAAAGAGACGTGATGAATGTCAGTTGTTAAATTTTGTACTTGGAAAAGCAAAAATGGCTATATACACTAGCAGGAGAAATCATATAGAACAGAGAAATGATAGTGATGTGTTAAGGGTGTTTAAAGTAATGGTGAAATCCAGAATTGTTGTTGATTTTCGATTTTATAAAATGATGAATAATTTAATGACGTTTGAATCTATATGGTGTTGTAGAGAAGCCTTATGCTCAGTTGTGAATGGAGAGTTGTGTTTTGTTTTAAGTTGGTAAATATTTGAGAATGGATTTTACTGTGAAGAAATAGCTAATGGTTGTTAATTTTATTGTAATAAAAGTTATTTGAAAAAGTCAAAAAGTCTCTCTCTCTCCCTCTCGCTCCCTCCCTCCCTCTCTCTCCCTCTCTCTCTCTCCCTCCCCCTCTCTCTCTCTCTCTCTCCCTCTCTCCCCTCCTCAATATTGTTTTGTCTTCCATGTGTTCAGAATTCATGTTCATGAACGAGTGAATCGAGCCGAGCGGCAGTTCCGATGCCTTCCAGATCACCACCAGCAACTTCTGACAAACTTCATTCCCAATCTGACCAAGATTCGCTACTGTATCGACCGAAACCAAC
>NW_015558696.1:4849-7416 GCF_001515605.1 Sinocyclocheilus anshuiensis | reverse complement strand
GAATGTTTTGGGATTGAATGAAAATGTTAGACCAGAGTGGAGAGCGTTATATAAGCCACCATTAACCAAAAAAACAGCTGACATTCATTGGAGGGTTTTACATGGAATAATCGCAGTTAATGCCTTTGTTTCTATTTTAAATCCTGATTCAAGTCATGATTGCCCTTTTTGCTCTGAAAAAGAGACTGTGTTTCATTGTTTTATATATTGTTTTAGGCTGAAGCCTTTGTTTGAAATGTTAGAAAAACTTTTCAACTGTTTTAATTAAGTTTTTTTTGTACAGATTTTAATTTTTGGTTTTAAATATGTGAGAAAGAGACGTGATGAATGTCAGTTGTTAAATTTTGTACTTGGAAAAGCAAAAATGGCTATATACACTAGCAGGAGAAATCATATAGAACAGAGAAATGATAGCGATGTGTTAAGGGTGTTTAAAGTAATGGTGAAATCCAGAATTGTTGTTGATTTTCTATTTTATAAAATGATGAATAATTTAATGAAGTTTGAATCTATATGGTGTTATAGAGAAGCCTTATGCTCAGTTGTGAATGAAGAGTTGTGTTTTGCTTTAAGTTGGTAAATATTTGAGAATGGATTTACTGTGAAGAAATAGTTAATGGTTGTTAATTTTATTGTAATAAAAGTTATTTTGAAAAAGTAAAAAAAAAAGCCTCTCTCTCTCCCTGTCTCTCTGTGTGTCTCTCTCTCTCTCTCTGTCTCTCTCTCAATTTAAGAGTGCTTTATTGGCATGACAAAAATTATACATTTGTATTGCCAAAGCAATTGCAGCTGGACTGCTTACAAATAGTACACATATGTATTAACTCTGTGTCTCTCTCTCTCTGTGTCTCTCTCTCTCTCTCTCTCTCTGTACCTGAGATCCTGCGGCAGCTTTCTAAAGCAGAAGCTCATTTCTCCTGTGGCTCGTTCTGCAGATAAACGCAGACAGATTGTTTCACAGCCGCTGCTCACATTCGCATTCAAAACATCATAAAAGAACGCCAGCGTGACCTGAAAGAATATCACCTACAGGTAATAATGTTATTAACGCAGAAGGACTGGCTTTTATTTAGTGTTCATGGCAAATGCACGCGGGTCATATCTGGACAATATGGCTTTCCATCTGCTGTCATCCGCTCCGAGCGGCTCGTAGCTTCAGGCAGGTCACATGTTGGGTCTTTCAGCCATATTTAGGTCAGGCCTTTCTTTCTGGACATGAGCGTGTTTAATGCACAGAGACGTGAGTAAATCTACAACTGCGAGCTGGGTTTTTCTCGCAGGCCTCGAGGGGATGGAGCGGCTGAACGGTGTTTCACATGCTGCTCTTTGTCTGTTTCCCGACATGATGAGCTCGGATCACAGATCTATACGGGATAAATAATTTACACCTCTGCGGCTGGTGATAATGACTGTATTAGGATATTAACAGCACTATCACATGCAGACATGAACAGACAGAAGCATGTCACTCTCAAATAAAGGCCTCAAATTGTCCCACTTTTATGTCTGGAGTGTCAACATTTCCCATAAACGTGATGACAATCAGACAAGCTGAGAAACACGGGCAGCAGCTAATAAGAGTTCAGTACTATCATCTCTGTTTGTTTTCAGTGTTTTAATGCAGAATTCCACAGATTTCCTCCTAAAATCATTGCAGAAAATCCAAAGAATCCACAGAAATTAATATTGTTGTATTAATGTTGTATGAATAAATAATTATACTAATTAATGTATTAATAATTAATCAAATATAATATTAATAATAATTCTCAAATTCTCACTATTAACTAGTTGACTAGTAGCATGTATATTGGCTGTTTATTAGTACTTATAAAGCACATATTAATGTCTTATTCTGCATGAGCATATTTTAGATGCCTTAATCCGACCCCATCGTGGCCTAATGGTTACAGAGTCAGACTCGTAACCCAAAGGTAGCGGGTTCGAGTCTCGTACCGGCAGGGATTGTAGGTGGGGGGAGTGAATGTACAGCGCTCTCTCCCACCTTCAATACCACGACTGAGGTGCCCTTGAGCAAGGCACCGAACCCCGAACTGCTCCCCGGGCGCCGCAGCATAAAATGGCTGCCCACTGCTCCGGGTGTGTGTTCACGGTGTGTGTGCACTTAGGATGGGATAAATGCAGAGCACTAATTCCTAGTATGGGTTACCATACTTGGCCACATGTCACGTCACTTTTTTTTCACTTTTTTTTTTTTTACCTAAACTTAACAATGAGCTTATACTAACTATTAATAATCAGCAAATTAGGAGTTTATTGAGGCATAAGTCATAGTTAAAAGTTAGTTAATAGTGAGAACTGGTCCCCAGACTAAACTGTGACCAACATTTTTATTTGGTACAGAATTTCAGTGGACATTATACTGCTTCATCTTTTTATTTATTCTGTTTTCAATTTGTTTATTGAATAATTTTTCACATGAGTGGGTTTGTCATGGAGCTGGTGTGTGTGTGTGTGTGTGTGTGTGTGTGTGTGAGTGTGTAAGTGTGTGTGTGTTTGTGTGTCGCAGGTGTGCGGCTGCGGCTGCGGTGTGTGTGTGTGTGTGT
>NW_015558696.1:0-288 GCF_001515605.1 Sinocyclocheilus anshuiensis | reverse complement strand
TTATTGTGAGATATGAGACAGCCATGAAATTGACAGGTTTTGTGAGAATTTCCTATAATACAATCTGTGATCAGACTCTATTCTCATACGCACATCTCATGACTTTGTCCCCTCATAGACATTATTACACATGCACTACTGAACAAAACACAGTCTAAAGCATCAGGTTTGTGATTATATCATAGATTATGATTAGATTAAGCCAGTTTAATTTGTCGGTTCTCCCGTCCGCGCCGTTTGTGTGAGACCCACCAGCTCGATGACAAACCGTCTGTGTGAAATAGGTTT
>NW_015558695.1:1862219-1887850 GCF_001515605.1 Sinocyclocheilus anshuiensis | reverse complement strand
AGTTCAGACTGAATTAGAGGCAATGCTAGAGATGGGGGTAATAGATGAATCCAACAGTGATTGGGCGAGCCCGATAGTTTTAGTGCCAGGCAGAATTAGAGGCGATGTTAGAGATGGGGGTAGTAAAAGAATCCCACAGCGATTGGGCGAGCCCGATAGTTTTGGTACCTAAAACGGACGGCTCGTTTTCGGTTCTGTGTGGATTATCGCAAGGTGAATGCTGTGTCGAAGTTCGACGCGTATCCAATGCCGCGGGTTGATGAATTGCTTGATCGGCTGGGTGCTGCTCGACTTTACTCGACACTGGATTTAACGAGTTCAGCGAGGTCTGCATCGGGAGAGAGAGGCAGGAGACGAGCGGTGCGTAAGTAGGTCAAGCGCAAATGATAAACACCTGTGTCTCGTTTCAGTAATTGGTGTGGAGAGACCGGATAAAAGGGGCCACCTGGAACATGATCGGGAGAGAGACTGACTGGGAACGCGAGCCACCCGGCGAGATGGGAGATAGAAGCACGAAATCATATGTCAAGTTGTGTTATGAGTTATTGACTGCGAGATTGGAAGCGCTGAGTGAGCGCCGTTTTCTGTTGTGTGCACCGAGAACTCTAAATAAAGCTCGCGTCCCAGCAAGCCGACCCTGTCTTCTTCCTTCCACCCTATTGAACCATATCACAACGGTCATAAGAGTTAATACAGGCAGGGTGTTAAAAACCGCCTGGAGGATTTCGAATATTTTGAATCACTACCATGAGACTTTAGTACCCATTACCCATTTAGTAGCTCTTATGGGCTACTTGTCTGCCAATCCTGTTTAAACGTTTAGACAGTATTGCGGACACTGAGATCTGAGTCTGACGAGGACTCAGCCTGTGTTGGTGTTAAAAAAAGAATCACGTCCAACAACATCCTGATATAGATGTGTCACTTACAAGAGATGTTCACACAAGAGAGTTGACATTATCTGCAGATATCTCTGTGGAGAATAAAACCAAGAGTGAATCCACTCCGACTAGAAAGAGTAGTGGGAGGTCAGCTATTGTGTCGGCTTGGGATGGATTTGAGTTGGAATTCGTCTCAAAATAAAGGATTTGTAAGAGTTATATAGATAGATGTTGTGACTTTTGAATCTTGTACCATTGAGCTCTAACCCCAGGACACGACTCGCAGGTTTCTGGGTTTAAGGCAAAAACAACCTTACAGTATAAGCAAATCAAGCCGCTCAACTCTGTAATGCCCTGTTGCCACAGTGATTCTGTGTCACATAAAAACACCCAGAGCTGTCAGTGTGATCCAACGCTCGAGTCACCTCTTTTCTGGATTCTGGTCACGCTATACTTATCGTTCCATTGACTTCCATTCATACACATAAAAATGCAGGAGACAGGCATCTCATGTGAATTTTGTTACGTTTCAATTTTGGTACAATCTGCCCTGCGAATTCGTATCAGGTGAATATGTATAACCAATAGAAGATTGATATGTCACGGATATGATATGTTTCCTGAATTAAAAGAATGCAAACCTTAAATCCACAGGATTGCAGCACTGTAGTAAAGTTAAGTAGACTGAATATTTCAACATTTTGGATGTATTAGGTGTTAAATTGTTTAAAAATAAAGATGCCAGAGACTGTAACATCATTATATGACCATGTTTCGCGTGCTCAAAGTCTAACAGTTTTAGGGTATATTTATTCTGGCACTTTTCCAACAGTAATAAATTAACATGAACAACTTAAATAGATCATTCCATTTACTTTCACAATGTATTGAGGGAAAAGGACACAAATAAATAATTAATGCACTTCAACGCCATTGTCTATTAATGCAGTAGCACAGGCTTGCATTTATATTTCAGACAAAAGGGCAAAAGTTTATGGATGCCTACTTTGATAAGCATAATTATAACAGAGAACATATTCTGGTCACACTTTATTTTAAGGTCCAATACTTGCTATTAACAAACCATTAACTATGATTTTTGCCTCAATAAACTCCTAATTTGCTGCTTATTAATAGTTAGTAAGGTAGTTGTTAAGTTTAGGTATTGGGTAGGATTAGGGATGAAAATATGGTCATGCAGAATATGTACTTTATAAACAGACAATATGTTAATAATAGGCATGCTAATAAGCAACTACGGTAGTTAAAAGTGAGAATTGAGGTATTACAGATATTCTTAATAATAATATAATATCAATATATTAACACGTTATATAACTCCAATGTAAATATTAATTTAGACTGTAACAGTTTTTACTCTAACCTGAAAACCCCTTGTAATGATCCACACGGATGACATGCATTTATCTAGTGATCTACAGTATATATTTGAGCATTGACATTTCTGAAACCTAGTCTACCAAAATTATTTTCTTACTATATTCAGTACTAATATACTAATGATATGCACATTCCATGTTTGACAGTTTTATTATATATTTCTGCATTATTTGTTTGTGTTGACAGACAAACTATTGGAGATTTTCATTGAAGCCTTGTTTTTAGTTCAGGACTGAGAGCTCCTGTATGCCTTTAAGTTATTAACAACCTTATTTAAGTGTCAGTTTTGGGGGAACAGTAAAATAACACTCATCTTTAGTGAAGATGATTTTAAGAGGAGTTGCAATGTTATCAAGAAACCCAGACTCTTTCAATTAACATATCTCTAATTAACATATGCCACAACTCATTCTGCTTATTCGGACACTTTCAGTGCTAATGCCCCAATATATATTTTACAGCTACAATTAATGTCACTGCTAAATTGTGATTATTTATGAAGGAAAGTCTTACAAACTAAACAAAAGCGATTTGTGTTGTCACTGTATTCATTTTTCTGACATTATCACATATTGCATGATAGTTATGTTGCGATATTGGTTCAGCATTGTCTCATCCTGAATATTGGACATTAATGTCCAAGCACACAGCTAAACTTTCTGTACGTCCAGGTTTTTCTCCAGGTTTAAAAGTTTGGGTTAAAAATGCCCAGAGTGGCATAAACCCGCAGGGATATTTACAATCATCTGCCAGCTTTAAGAGCGTTCTTTCGGGTCTCATTCGGTCTGACAGATGCTCTTTTAATTCCTGTGGCTCTATCTCCTCAGAACAGAGCGAATCCTTCTGCTGCAGTCAGTGGCTTTGGCACCTCATTTACACTTTGAACCCCCTGCAGTAAGTCTCGACAGGTCTCCGTCCCGTCCGCTCAGATAACTCTGTCTTTCCAGCCATTGTCTACACATGAGTACTAACTGACTGCAAATCCTCCGCAGGATATAAGCAAACAGGCCCTCTCCAGTCCCAGCCCAGCATCCTGGTGGAACTGTCTTGATGTAATAACTGAAAGGTTGTTGAATTAAACATGAATGTCTAGGATATGTGCACTGTAAATATTTCAACTGTACAATCAGTCTCATCCAAGTAGGTTATGAAATACTTTGAATCTACGTAGTAGATGTTATATGTTATATAGTGCTTTTTGAGTCACAGAAATACTTTGAATCTACATTAAAATGTATGTTAGACCTAAATTTGTTCTATAAACAAAATGTTTTATTTATTTAATATAAATAATATAAAATTCTAAGACAATTTAGTATAAATATAATTTGATTTATTTATACATACATACATACATACTGTTTTGACTTGTTAATGTTATGTGAGCTCCCAGCAAGCCCTGTAGCATGAATAAATTATGGTTTTGCATTTTCTTGTTTTTTTATTTTTTTTGTCATCACAGCTCATCTTTTACTTGATGATGTTGACTGATTGTCACCGTTAGAGATTTGTGTCTTGATTGCTGAGGTCATGTGTGTCTGAATAATAATGCATTTAGGTTCTTTATTTCAGAAGAAAATATTGTGTTTACTTCATATAAATTGTTTAGTGAAAATTCTTGTTGCTAACTGGTCATTACCTGAACTAAAAATATAGTTATTGTGACAATAGTTCATGATGTTAACAAGACATTTTGCATTCAGTGAATAATCAAATTGGCTATATACTAAGTAGCATTAACAGAAGCAATTATTAAAACAGTTGAACTCATCATAGTGCCTTGCTTTTTCAATTTTAATTTTAATTGTGTAAACAGGGGCATAACCTTTCAAGTTCAGATTCACTATGCTTCCAGAAGAAATTAAAAAGTATTTTTACCAAAGTAGCATTTAACTGATCAAAAATACAGTGCATATTATTATTTGTTGGCCCCATTTTCAGCAACACTGTCTCCAGTATAGTAAAATAACAATGTGTTGCATAATCCTTTCTCATGCGCTAATTTAGTTCTCATGAGACCTTTCGTATTGTTTTAACACAGCTGTGCTGCTTAATGAAGTGTGGAAATAACATACAAAGCCCTTTTCAGCTGCTGAAGTACTGAGTACATTTTACATGTCAAACGTTCGATTTTGATTCCAAAAATGGACCCCCCCAAAAATTTTTTTTTTTTTTTTAATTTGTCAGTTTTTTGTTCTTTTAAGCAAGGCTATTTTCTACGCAAAGTATGCATATTATGTCTTGAAAGAAGAAAGCAAACCGGATTTAACCAGGACAGCAAAAGAAATCAGATGCACAACTTTGTAAGAAGACAAATACTTCAGGGTCTCTAGTTTGAGAAACAGATGCTCAGCAGGCAGCTTCATTGAACAGAAAACAACAGAAATCAGCTTCATCTGCAAACATCAAGAGAAGACACTAAGAATCTGGCAAATAAGAAGAAAAGGGTTGGACGGGTTTGAAAATAAGATGGTAAATGTTTAGAAAAGAGAATTATTGATTGATAAAAGTTTGAGGTGTTGAGTTGTTGTGGGAACAGTTTCGTTAAAGTCTGTGAAAATTGCCCAAAAAGGCAACACCTATGGGAAGTACTGCGAAAAGCATGCACTGTAAATTCCAATTAGTAAACCTTACTTAAAAAAAGCATGGAAGTAATCAGTCTTTGTCCAGTGGTAAAAATGCAAGCAGTCTCAGCAAATTCGGCGCACAAATTCAAAAAAACGTTGCTTGTTGCGCATGCTCTCTAACCTTCCGTACTTCTTCTTCTGTTGTTTTGTTGCACAGTAGCAATACATTAGCGCACTGCTGCCTCCCACTGGTGTATTAATGTCATCGGTTTTGTTGTGGCTACTTGAATATTTTAAGTAAGAGTTACTCATTGCAGCAAGTTGTTTCATTCGCCTTAAAATTAGCTGTTACTTAATAAAACCGAGTAAGTATAACAACTAAGTAAAGATAACTAATTATATCTAAGTAAGGTAAACTATTGGATTTTACAGTGTGAGAAAGCATTCAACTGAATGTCTTCTTAAAATGCCAGAATCTACGAGTTCTGCACAGCTGAAATTACTGCACATGGAGGATAGCAATTAATAAAGTCATTTATATAATCATGTAAGTTTTTGTAAATTTATATAAGTCATGTTGATCAATTTAATGCATCTTTTGTAAATACAAAAAAAAAAAAAAGCTCCTTTAAAAAACAATTCTTGTAGTGATTACAATATTAGAATGATTTCTGAAGGATCGTGTGACTGGAGTAATGTTGCTAAAAATTCAGCTTTGAAATCGCAGGAATAAATTACATTTTAAAATATATTCAAATACAAAGCAGTTATTTTAAATAGAAATATTACTGCTTTTGCTGTATTTTGGATCAAATAAATGCAGGCTTGGTGAGCAGAAGAGAATTATTAAAAAAAAAACATTAAAAACTATGATACAACCCAATCTAATGAGAAACATAACTATTTTACAAGTTAGCTATTACAAATGAATTTGTATGATTTTATTTGTTCTGAAAAGATTTATAACACGAAAAAAAAAAACATTTCATGAATAGCTGTACTTATGCAATAAACCAGAGACAGCAATAACATTGAAGCTGTGATTTGATTGCAGGCTTTTGCAATGTAAAGAAAAACATAAATAAAATATCTATTTCAAACATAAGACGCAGCTAGAATAATTTCTGAACCATAGCTGAAAAGAAAACAAGGTTGGTGGTTATAAATCATCACATCAAATCAGAATATGTCAGACCTACTTCTTGTATATGCCTTGTAAAATGCCTTGATCTGACTCTTTAGTTTGGCAACACAAGTGAGCACAAACACACATAACAGCATTGCATCGATTGATTCTAGCAAGGTTTGGGTGTTCCAGAGTAAATCTGTGGGAAAGTAGTTTGTGAACAA
Organism: Sinocyclocheilus anshuiensis; assembly: GCF_001515605.1. Classification (NCBI taxonomy): domain Eukaryota; kingdom Metazoa; phylum Chordata; class Actinopteri; order Cypriniformes; family Cyprinidae; genus Sinocyclocheilus; species Sinocyclocheilus anshuiensis. The sequence continues at coordinate 1,881,651 of NW_015558695.1, read as the reverse complement.
CAGTTATTCAGTGTGATAACCGAATGGGACTGTCGTGCAGTCTAGCTTATAGTGGCTGTAAGTACATCAGGTGACAAATGCTGATCTACATTGATGCTCAACTACAGTATAGACAGTTATGAAAATGTATAGTGTATTCAAATAGATGCCTTCAGCAAATGGCATTGTGAATAAATAGCTCCAGTGGGTTGATCAACGCTAAAAGCTTTTCAGAAATGCCTCACGGTACAGCTTATTCAGAAGAAGAGAGAGAACGGCACGCTTCCTCAAAACGCCTTTCTGCAGCCCACATGTCTGGTTTTCTCTCATGCTGCTTGATTTAACCGGAGCTCAGTAGCTCTACAGACTGAACAGAAGCACTAGTACAAGAAGCAGTCAGTCAGTTGAATCTAAAAGTTAGGTGACCGTTATATAACTGAGAAGGTTTTAGGGGATATGCCACTTTGTTGAATTTCTTTAGCTCAGTGATTCTTGCCATTTTTGTCTTGATTTTTATCAGCCGAACCCCTTTGACCTAAAATGTTTACTAGAAGTGCCATCTGAGATTTTAAGTTCATATCTGAATAATTAAACAACATATTAGCATGTTCAGTTTTTATTTTCAGTCTTTTTGTTTTAAAATTATGTATTTGTACTTTTTTGGGATTTCATTAATTAATTATTAGCTCGCAAATTTTTTAATTAATGAATTATTAACTTCATTAACTCGTGAACCCTTTTCAGTTCCCTCACAAACCATCAGGGACTCACGAACCCTAGTTTGGGAAGCCCTATATGAACTTGAGTAGTTCAACAAATGAACATTTGCCGAAAATGTATTTACCATCAGGCCATCCGAGATGTAGATGAGTTTTTTTCTCCACTGAAACAAATTTGCAGAAATTGCATCACTTACTCACCAATGGATCCTCTGCAGTGAATGGGTGCCGTCAGAATGAGATTCCAAACAACTGATAAAAACATTGTGATAATCCACAAGTAATCCACAAGTCTTGTGAAGAGTCTTGTGAAGAGAAAAGCTCTTTGTTTGTAAGAAAAAATGTCATTATGACGGCACCCATTCACTGCAGAGGATCCATTGGTGAGCAAGTGATATAATGCTAAATTTCTCCAAATGTGTTCCAATGAAGAAATACACTCATTGGTCCAAGGGTGAGTTTTTGGGTGAACAAGTAGAGCATGGTTCGAAAAGTAAGCTAGATGGCTTGATAATACTTTGAAAAAAGGTAATAAATGTACAATTCTTTGTAAAAAGGCTTCGAATTAACATTCTACAGTCTATTGATGTTGCAAGTGTGATGCAAAATGAGTCTTTACTGAGCAAAGGTGGCAGATTTTAAAGTGCTTTGTTAGCAGCATGTGTGCAGAGACAGATTCACAGTGACTCATTTTAATGTGTCAACCTACCATAAGGAGATTTGTTCTTTCTAGGTATTTTGGGTACAGTGTGTCACTACTGTAATGTTTTCCTTATTGCCTCACACGTTTGAAATGGATGACCAGAGAATACTCAACAAAGAGACTTTTGTGGGTTCTCCATCAAGCAATCATTGAATATTCATGATTACATTGGAAGTCCTAAGTAGGTGTATAGAACATAGAATATTTAAATCTGAGGTATTAACACAGAGCCCTTTAAATGATTTCAATAACTCTGTATTTTCAAGAAATAACTGTGCAGTGATGCAAACAGTGGAATGTTAATCCGGTGGTGTACTAAATATACAGGTGCATCTCAATAAATTAGAATGTCATGGAAATTTCACAATTTGAGTCGAATTACAGAAATAAATGAACTTTTCCACGACATTCTAATTTATTGACATGCACCTGTAGTATTCTTGGAATGCACTCGACCAGTGAGATTAAAGAGAACTAAATGGAACTATTGTATAATGTCTCCTTATGATTAGTTCTAAAGACTATTAGAGATCTCTCTGGTTTAATCTTTACTGGAAGACATGATGTTATGATATTATATTGAGAATGACTGCTACATTTAAATGTAAATTTTTCATAAAGATCAATTAATTTCGAGAGACCTATCATCTTATTCTTCCTAATGTTTCTCCCAATACTTTTTTCATTTACAGAACAGGTTGAGAATCATGAGTAATTCCTACCACGCAGTAAAATTATAATATATAGGATGAAATATTAAATTCACAAGTTTACTACTTTGGTTTCAGCAGATGTTGAGGTTATTTATGAAATGATAGCATCCTCCAGGAAGTGACAACAAATTAAAACATCCATCGTATTTGATAAAATTAGAGAAATCATGTATTTATATCAAAATTTCAAAAGATGGTTAAAAGTGATAAGAATTAACTTCAAGTTGATGTCCTCATGTATATTCTCAACCCTCATCAAGCAATTGTTAACTTTAGCTCTTTCATTCCATTCTGTTAATCCTCATAATTTTCTCTCCATTGTGTAAATAATCAATTATAATTATATAATTGATAAAAAGTTTTATAAGTAATATGTTTTATGTGTAAGAGCTTGATCCAGATTTACATGCAGTGTTATTTTAGTGTCATTGATTCAATTCAATTCAAAAGCAGCTTTACAGAAAATTAAAGCTGCGTCCCAAATGATGCACTATACACTATGCAGACACTATGTACTTATGTACTCAACCATGTATAGTATGAATTATATAAGGTTACTTTGTCATTCATAATCGGAGTCTGATAGCCCCTCCCCCTTCGGTACGTAATTAAAGCTGTGACAATTGAGTGCATGAAGTGTCCAACATTCCACACTTCATTTTTTTCGGTTATTTAAGTGCATCATCCGGGTATTCTTTTTGGAATTTTCAGTGTGATCTCACTACTCACATTATTTATACTACAAAACTTCATAGATTAGTGCATAAGTACGCGATTTGGGACGCACCTTAAGTTTCTACAATATATTTAGCAGTAGCTTGTCAGTGGTGACTATCTCAAATTGATGTACATATGGCAGAAATGTACGGTAAAATTCAGTTAATGACGTAATCAAACAGATGATGAACACTGTTAACAGCAATGATTATATGTTGCAATCAAACTTGTAGCAATATTTGGTAGTTTATGTTGTTTCAGGGTTGGCATCATCTGAGGTCCTCTGAGGGGTTGGCATCATCTCTTCTCAGGTGTTCGGTCATTTCAGGTCTTTGTAAGGGCTGGTTCCAGACTGAAACTTGTGTAATTCCTAGTTACCACGGGATGCCATGGCAGAAAACAGAGAAACAAATAGAGACATAATTAGCTGGTAAGGACTCTAGCCGCTGCATTTTGGACTACCTGTAGCTTGTTTATTGAAGATGCAGGACAACCACCTAGCAGTGCATTACAATAGTCCAGTCTAGAGGTCATGAATGCATGAACTAGCTTTTCTGCATCAGAAAAAGGTAACATGTTTCGTAGCTTGGCAATGTTTCTAAGATGGAAGAATGCTCTTTTTGTAACATGGGAAATATGATTTTCAAAAGACAAGTTGCTGTCTAATATAACACCCAGATTTTTGACTTTATTGGAAGTAACAGTACATCCGTCTAGTTGAAAATTGTAATCCAAGAGATTCTGTGTACTGTTTTTTGGTCCAATAAGTAATATCTCTTATCTGAATTCAATAGGAGAAATTTATTGGTCATCCAATCTTTTAAATTTTTAGAAGATAATTTAGAAGTTTCATCTGGTCTTGTTGAGATATATAGTTGAGTATCATCGGCATAACAGTGGAAACTAATCCCGTATTTTCTAATAATATTACCAAGGCGCAACATGTATATTGAAAATAGGAGAGGACCTAGGACAGATCCTTGTGGCACTCCATACCTTACTGGTGATAATTTTACATCTTTAACACTCTCTGGCATTGTTTAAATATATAGTTGAGTATCATCAGCATAACATTGGAAACTAATCCCATATTTTCTAATAATATTACCAAGGGGCAACATGTATATTGAAAATAGCAGAGGACCTAGGACAGATCCTTGTGGCACTCCATACTTTACTGGTGATAACTGAGATGACTGGTAGGATCTAAACCATCTTAAAGCCTGCCCTTGAATACCCGTATAGTTTTGTAATCGATCTATGAGTATGTCATGATCTATAGTGTCAAACGCAGCACTAAGATCAAGTAAAACTAGCAATGAGTTAGTTTTATTTATTTTAGTACTTCAACTTGAATGAAAAAAATAGAAATTAAAAAATTTGAAATGTACTGTAGTTGAAATAAAGTTTAAGTTTTATATATATTTTATTTTATTTCAGTCAATGTTTATTGGATGAGTTCCGCAGAGTTAAGACATTTCATGTGGGCATTTCAGTGCCAGACAGAGGACTGAATCATTTATAGGTGCTATTGTGAGACCATAAAGGCTGTGTTTCAAAGGTAAATGCTTTTTGACGGAGAGAGCTTTGCGGGGAAGATTGTACAGACACCATTACTGCGTTTTAATGGGCGACAGTGGTGCAATTAACTGCATTTTATTCTACCTCAACATTACAAGCAGTGAATCCCCACGTCTCTGATCCTATTAAAATGGCTGGAGTGCAGTAGATTTAAACACAGCCGACCAATCTGTTATTAATCTTTTTGATTAAATCTCAGCTTTGCTGTTTTCCTTTCCCTCCTCTGATCATCATGACATTTCTCCAATATATAACAAATTATTCCATAACTATTCTGAACCCAAAGGTTGCTAGTCAGAGTCTAAAAAACTAGACCACAAATTAAAAGTGTTAAAAATACTCTAGCAATGCTAATCCTGAAAGGAAGTGCATTTTGAAAGTACTATAAGCTCATAAAAAAATGAATAAATAAAAAAAATCCAAAGTCCGCATTCTGAAGACACTAAAAATCAACATTACGGATCTTTAGTCATACAAGAATTATTTATTTGACCATTTATCTTTTCTGTTTTATGTTCGATCATGCAATTTTGTGTGATCTATTTTATTTTCCCCATTTACCTTGCCAACCACAGCCATGTCAAATAAACCAAATATAATGATCAAAAGTTGTGCTTTGCGTCATATGCAAATGATCGTGTTTATTGATGCCTTCATGCATTTTTAATGAATGTTATCTGCAAACGCTGCATGAAATATCAAAAAAGCCTGCATGTATTCAGACTTGAACACTCACATCTCATTGTAGGATATATCGTAGCAGAACGTTTTCCTCTCACATTAGTGTCTGAGGCACTTTGAAGTAAACTCTTTTTCTTGTAATCTTCTCATCGTCAGATCTCATTAGGTCCCGTTAAGAGTGACCACATTAAAATGGAATATTGGCTCGTCCATCCAGCCCCTTGCTGTGGAGTATTTTTAATTAGCCAAAAACATTTTGGCAACTTTAGTATTTGTTAATTTGCTAGCGGTTGCTCTGTGAAAATCTGCTGCAAATACTTAAAGGAATAGTTCAAAATGGAACACTCAAAATGAAAATTTAAAGAACATGTACTCACCATCAGGCCATCCATGATGTAGACGAGTTTGCTTTTTCATGGAAACAGATTTGGAGAAATTCAGCATTACATCACTTGCTCACCAATATATTTTTTGCAGTGAATGGGTTGCATCAGAATTAGAGTCCAAACAGTTGATAAAAACATCACAATAACCCACAAGTAATCCACACCACTCCAGCCCATCAATTAACAGATTGTGAAGTGCATGTTTGTAGGAAACAAATCCATCATTAAGGACTGTCATTCTGATGGCACCCATTCACTGCAGAGGATCCACTGGTGAGCAAGTGATAATGCTAAATTTCTCCATATGTGTTCTGACTGAAAAACAAACAAAAAAAAAACAACTCGGATTCCCTGAGGGTGATTCAATTTTCAACCTATTTTTAATTTTGGGTGAACAATTTATTTAAAATGCTTCTATTAATAAGATTTAGTTTCCTTAACTTGGGACTCATTTTTAAAGGATGAATAAAAGTTTGAAGGTTTCAGTTAGTCGTCTTCTTCTTCTTCTTTGGTGTTTATTGGCGGTTGGCCCTCTTGGCATTTTCCATACTCATGTTCTCCACCACATTTACCACATCTTTGCTTTCCCTTGCACACCGCCGCCACATGTCCAAATCTCTGACATTTAAAGCATCTAATCGGAGGGGGTATATATAACCTCACGTCATAACACATAAATCCAATATACACTTTTTCCGGGAGTTTTTCCAGATCAAAATTGATCATAACCGAGAGACTGTCTTGTGTATTTCCATTCCTGTTTATTTTTAGACGTCTGACTTCATTTAATTTTGCATTTGTTATCTTTCTTTTCACATCTTCAACTGATACGTTTACCGGAACCCCTGTAATGACTCCTTTTGTGAATTTCCTATAAGTCATAGAACACTCTACTTTCTTTCTATTTATTATGTTCATTTTGATTGCGTTCCCTTGCTGTCTTTCATCCTTACACATAATCATCCGTGCTCCATTTCTTAATAGCTACTTTAGCACTCTTTATTTCACCAATTTCGTTGGTTTTAGAGATTTCGTTAGCTGTATTGGATTCATACCTCCAAACGAGTCCCCTTCGTCCACAAGTTTTGCAAAAACCACATACTCCTCCCTCCGCTTCTCCTCCACAGTCGATCCCCTGTCTGAGTCACTTTCATCTGTTTTATTTTTCCTTTTCTTTTTCCGTTTATTATTCCTAGCCGTTTCCCATTTTTCATACATCCCGCCATCTACTTCCATCTCTCCTAGTTCATTTCCTGATCCGTCACTTCCCTCCACACTCTCCTGTCCATTCACAGTCCAGCTGTTGCCAACCACCTTGGGAATCGACATCTCCTTCCGCTTCCTCCGATTCTCCGGGCAGACACTACTTTTGAAAACTTTTACAAAGTAAAAGCAGAGGATCTGAGTGTGCAGTTGAAGGCGCGGTTTCAGTTATTTTTCGCTGGCACTTCTTTTCAGCAGTAATGGACTTTATACTGACACCTACTGGCCTGGATGCATGAAGTTTATTTACTAACTTCTGCCACTTCACTCAAAGTTGTTTATCCATTATTTTTCATTTTTGTCTGTATTTCTCCATGGCAAACTGGATGCATCTATAAAATGGTCATTTTTTTATTCAATCCCAACAAATATTTGCATATAGTAGGTGGACTGTGCTGGTGTGCGGCTTATTCAGGCGGTCAGGGTTTGGCTGTTAGTATGGTATGGTTAGCCCAGCTTTTTCTAGAAGACTGATCACATGTGTACAGCAAGGTTATTAGCAAGGTTATTATCGTTAACTATAACTAATACTAAAACCTCAAAAATTAATATGTAATATTAATTAATATTAATATTTCAGATAGTTGTCAAAACAGCATTTCTCAATTTAATTTAGTTTTATTTTTTATTTATTTAGATACTAAATTAGCTAAAACTGAAAATGAAACAAACTATACAGAAATACTTTTTTTTTAATCTAAAACGATCAAAAATGACAAAAACACTAAAAACTAAATTACTAAAGTGTTTACTAAAATGAAAAATACTTTAAGAAAGTACAAAAATATAGCATAATACAAAAACTAAATACAAAAAAAAACAACAACTAGATAAAATAGAATTGAAAATATTAACAAAAACTATAATAGTTATATCAAATAGTAATAATAGTATATCAAGGCTACTAAATTAACACTGGTGTGGTTGGAGGTGAGGATATCGTGGCCATGGATTAAAAGTTTTTTCACATTATTCATGCTATTTATTAAGTTGTGGCTGTTTTCTTTTCTCAAAAATGAGGCCTATTTAACAAAACATCGTTTTCTGTTTTCTTTTAGCCTTTAGTGTATCCAAAAGCAGTGAAAGATGCACAACATGTGCTTGTCCATACTGTGAAGTACCTCATGAATACTGAATGAGCGATAAACACAGTGATAGCAGAGGTTCTCACTCCATTACCCAGTCGTGCTATGTAAGCTTATTAACATCGTTCGGCTCTCATTATTTCTTTCATGACTGAGAGTTTCCTTGTTCCTGCTGATGCCACAGCGTTCACTCTGATTGGCTTGCTGACATGTGCGATCGCACAGTCACTATCTAAAGTGTTGTACCAGGAAGTAATGACTTCTAACAGGCGTGCATAATTGCCTTTCTAGTGAGACAAATTAAGTTTCAGTCTAATGTGAGAACAGGACCAGCAGAAGAACAGAGGGACTAAGATCCTCAAAGGACGTGGATGTTTCTGTAGGACACTTTTAAATGTCACCCAGGCTCTATTCCTAAACCTTGTGAGCATTTTAAGATATTACAGGCACTCCTGATTTAAAGCTTATGAATGATGTCTTCTAGATACCAGATTCCGAGACATTATCATGCATCTTTTGCAGAGGAGGCAATTCTAATGCATCGAAACAGCTTGTGAAAAAGAAGTGCACTTAATTGTATTGAATGTGCACTTGCAGAGTACTTCAACACTTTTAAGTAGGCCTATATATAAAAAACTGTGCTTGCAGATACTATAATATGAATGTAGACTTAGAGAGTTCACTTTCATGACTGTTTCTTAACTCGACTGCACTTTGTAATAAAGTCAAATCAAAAGTTTTACTTTAAAGTACATTATATGTCATTATGTTTTAACAATAGTTTGCCATGCTTTAAAGAAATACACGTATTGTGATGTGTTAAGATACATATTAAAGCATATGTAATGTACTTGATTATATTTGAACTGTAATGCGTTTTGATTTCATTTTACATTTATGTTAATATTTTAAATGTACCAAATTGCACCTTCATAGTTGCAGTTGTCTAATTGCAAATACAGTATATTGAAATACATTACATAGGCCTACAAATTTATACATTAATGACATGAATGTATTTTAGTTTAAATGCTTGTCAGTATGTTCAGCAATACACTTTAACCATATTCCAAACACAATAGAATTAAGAAATTACATATAAGGATGTTCTTAATTCCTTCTTAAGTGGGTCAAAAAAGCACTCTAAAATTCATCTAATTGCATTTAATGTAAATTAAAACAGTATGTATTTCCATTTAACTGCAAATATCATGCAATCAAGTGACCAAAAACATTAGATGCAGTTTAAGTATATTTTAAAGTGTATTATTAATAAGTATTATTTTCAAAGTATGCTGCTTTTTTACAAGGAAAGGTCTTTGAAAACATCCATTCAAGGGATACTGTACCAAAAACATTGTCATAATTTCCTCACTGTCATGTTGTTCCAAACGTGTCTGACAGAACACAAGAGAAGATATTTTGACGAATGAAGATCAAAAATCCATTTCAGTCCAAAAATGAAGGTCAGTGGGGTCCAAAACATCACTGTCCCCATTGACCATCATTGTATGGATAAACAGACATTTCAAAATATATTCTTATGTGTTTCATAGGCAGCAGCCTATATAGACAGCAAGGCAGCTCACTAGATTTTATTTTATTTTATACAGTCACAATTGTCACCATCATTGATTTCTCATTTTTCACTATTTAGAGATATCTCGACATTTGTAACCACTTCATTTGCAAAAACCGATAAACGGCACTTTCAAAGAAAAAAAAAATGAGCTGATTGCCCTGCATTATTCTCCACATATAGCCCGATCTGAACCCTAAACACGTTTTGTCAAAAAAGCCGGTTTTGTCCACTTTCATGGCATCGCGAGTTCACGTTTTACTGCAGAAGCCGACAAGCGTCCTTGTTGTTTTTGAGCAGAAGCCGATAAGTCCATTTTAGCGAATCAGCGCGCTGTATTCAGGTCAGGTGACAAGGCTACTTACACGTTGAAAAGATGCGCTAGCTGAGAGGAGTTTCGTCAAAGCTGACTAAAAGTGATCGAGGATGGATAATTTCGACGAACTTTATGAACCTGTGATATCTTCTTCAAGGCGAAAAAGGAAAATAAAAGCTGAAACGTTTTCACGGAACCTTGCAAAAGCAGCGCGTTACAATGATGAGAGAAAAGCTCCGTGTGTTGCGTGTAATCACATCCATACAGTTTATGATCACAACAACGTTTGTTAGGCATCTACATTGTCATCTGAGGAGATTACAAAGATTTAACGAGTGTTTTTTTAAACTCTAAAACATGAAATGTGGAGTTATCTGCTTTTGCCAAAAACAACTGTTGGAGTTATCTGCTTTTGCTATAAAACAAGCCTTTAATAGGCTATGTAAAAAAAAAACATACTTTCAATGAACTTTAATTTAGTAAATTACCTGTATTTGTTGACGTTATTATTACTTAATCAAAACAACCCAACTGCAGTTTGATTGATAGGCTATTACTTGGAATGCGCAAAAACGTGATTTCTAAAAATAAAATCGATTTTTGCAAATGAACTCTTCATATTTACTGTATATCTATTTATTATAACCAATTATTAAAGGTGCATTAGTTTGGTGCTAATTTAAAAAAAAAAAAAGTTTTGGTTTAATGATGTAGTTCCCCAATGATGGTAAGTATTAGTGAATAAACTAGTGAAATATTAGTGAAAAAAAGTGAATTTATTATTGTGAAGACCGATCTCTAAAATGTACTGTTATCAGCGCAATTTACATAAACCTCAGAGATGATCATGCTGATCCACTTCGATATTTGGTAGTGCAGCATCTTGCAGTATCAGTACTTAAATTACTTTAAGTTTAATTATAGCAGTGAATATCATCTGTAAACATATGACCAAAGTAAATATCAAAGATGGCAACTTTCATAGCACCAGTTAGTCTTATTACAACTGACCCGCTGTTATTTAATGAGTCCAATTAAGGCACAAGTTCATCTGTCACACATTACCGAAAATGTGGTTGTAAGCCCTAACAATTTAAGACTTTTGGTTCTAAAATGTGGTTGTTATCTTTGTTTATTATGTGTGAACCCAACTAAATTTAGGACTCTAAAACAACACTGGCAACCATATTCTGCAGCTGTGTGAACAAATACAATAGTCACTATGTTTTCTCACTGAACTTGACAACTTGACAGTTTTGTTTGAGAATAGTTCTCTTAAAAGTCTTGTTTATTAACAAAGCAACTCAGGAATCGTGAAATATGACACCTGTCGTATTTTACCTCCCCGTGAACTACGCGTTCATTATTAATAAAAACTCCATAGCGTGTGTCCTCCACCTTCTTGCACACTCTGTGACGGCATTGCTGCTGTCTGGAACAATTGGTAGATCAAACCTCGTCTTCAGCAAGCCCTGGTGTTTTTATGTACAAGCTGATTTCTTTCTTTATTAAAGCTTTGAGAGCTGCTGCGTCTAAATCTAATGGTGTTAGGGTCAGGGTTAGAGTCTATGTTTATGTTCGACGTGTGAAAGCAGTGTTTGTGTTGACCGAAGAGAGGGCCACTGCGCATTGGTTCAGGACAGAACATTTTAACTACAGCTTTATGTGTGGTAAACATAACCTCCTGTACCTGACGCTCCTATAGGGCTTTCACAGCATCCATTCACAGTGGATGGACTATGTGCTCACAAGTTTCCTTAACCTTGGTGCTTTCTTTTTAGACAGCTTGCCATACTTGTTTTATGGCATCTATGAGAGCAAATACTCAAGCTTGACCATGTATTTCCGTATTCTAATTGACCAAACAGTCCAGCTAGATGTTAATATCACTCTTTTCTGAAGTCTCTCCTCAATAAAAGTACAAATTTCTTTAAAAAAATGTGCTGTCTTACTGACTGTACATAGAGTAAGTTTGCTACACTGAAGATATCCTTTTTCTGTGTGATATATTGAAAATTGTAAGCTTAATTTTTCCTGTTTATTGCAGTGTTGGTCAAATGCATTACTAAGTAATTAATAATTAATTACTGTATTTGTTTTTCCTGTGAAAAGGTAAAGTAAGGGACTTCTCTTAACCTCTCTGTAATTTAATTAGTTACTTATGATGTAATTACATACTGTAGACTGCATAGACTTATTCGGTTACACTTTATTTAAAAGTGTCCTTGTTACAGTGTAATTGTACATTTAAGTGCTGAGTAATATTAATTAACTACATATACTTACTATATAGTTAGGGTTAGGATTAGGGTTTGGCTTAGGGTTACTTGCATTTAATAATGCATAATTTATTGTTATTAAGTAAGTGCATGTAACATGTAACAAGGACACCTTAAAATAAAGTGTTACCAACAAATCTATATGAAATACTATGGGCTTTAGAAAGTAATTAGTAATAAATAATGCATTACTTTTTAGACTAATTAGTACAGTAATCTTATTATTCTATTAAATATGTCATTAGTAGCTAGTAATTTATTACTTTTTAGAGTAACTTACCTAACACGTTTATTAAAATAATAATGGTAAGAGTTTCAAACTATTCTGAACTATTCTATTCTGAGTCACTTGAGTGAGTCATTTGTTAAAACTGACTGATTCAAACTCAAAATAGTTTGTGACTTGATGATTCATGCCTGGTTTTGAACAATTCATTGAAATGAACTGAATAAAAAGTGATTCATTCATGCCATATCAGACATTGTTCTGATTCTGATTGCTCTGATTCAAAAGATCTGGGAGATGTGTTGAAGAGAGGTGTGCTATTACTTGTCTAATTACTAAACTTTAGATTTTGACCTGGCAGAGGAAGACATAAAATAATCCAAATCCCAAAGCACAACTCACATTTTCTTCAGAAAAAAACTAAAATCAAAATCTAGTTGGTCTCAACTCAAAATGACAACTTGTGACTTACTGATTCATGCTGGTTTGACCAATCATTGAAATGAACTGAATCAAAAGTGAATCATTTATCTCATACAGGACATTAATTGATTGTTCTAATTCAAAACATCTGGCAGACTTGTTGAAGAGAGGTGTGCTATTACTTCTCTAAGATATTAAACTTTTGAATTTTACCTTGCAGAGGAAACAAACAAAATAATCCCAATCCCCAAGCACACACTTTCTTCAGAAAAACAAAAATCTAAATTTAGTCTGTCTCAATCCTAAAAACATGTCTGCGGTAGTCAATTACATCCCTAACAACTGAGCAAAGCATATCACCAAAAGAACTGGAAATGGATGGAAATATTATTGACAAGGGTCAACAAAGTTGAGTTTTATGTCATGTATAATTCAGGTGAACTGACCTCACGTGCTCACTGTGGTTCACTATGGACTTTACCTATGTGTTACACGTTGAATCTGATAGCCTTGGATGAGACGATTCATTTTGACAAGGCCAAGATCTACTGATGGGGCCGGGACAATCTTTTGTTGTTGTTTAGTGGGTTTCATTGCTCTACAGAGAAAGCAATTTTAGAAAGGATAAAAGAATAATCCAGCACGAAGCAAGGATTATCGCTGTGAATGACCTTTATTTCAGCAGTAAGCATTGGGTGCTTTTCAAGTGCTTTAGCCATGGAGTCATCTGATTATAGCCGGATGCCTATTTAATCTTGAAGAGCTTTGAATGGAAGAAGGGCAATTCACCTGCAAAGTCTGCATGAGATCAGATACTCACATGGCTTGAATAGCTGAATACAACTGAGGTCATTTTCACTCAGAAATTGCTAGTATTTCACAAATAATTACAAATAACACACTTAATTACAAGTAGAAATATACGTATCCTGTATAATAATTATTTTCATAGAATATACACACTTTGTTACCCTATTAGCAAACAGTTTGTTGTTAAGCATAAATCTAATAACTTTTTTGATTTTTGGGGCAAACTTTAGTTTGGGGACCAATTCTTCACTATTAACTGACTTTTGCCTCAATACATTCTTAATTTGATGCTTGTTAATAGTTAGTAAGGTAGTTGTTGAGTTTAGGTATGATTAAGGGATCTAGAATATGGTCATGCAGAATAAGGCATTAATATGTGCTTTATAATTAACAGCCAATATGCTAGTAATATGCATGCTAATAAGTAACTACTTAATAGTGAGAATTGGTCCTTAAAGTGTTACTGATTTTTTTTTTAAAGCCAATAGTGTATTTTAAGACAAATTTTAAGATCTTAAACATATTTGACATTTCTGTTTCTTATTTCGTTTTTTTTTTTCAGCATGCAATGGTTATTTTTTAAATATATTTCTCTTTTTGAATTTAGCTTTGACACTTATTCCAGTCTGACCGTAGAAACTGTAGGGTGGATTTACTGTTGACAGCTTCCTTCTCCAATAGCATATTCAGTTTGTAAGAGAAATGAGTCACCTCTAAGGGTAACAAGAACATTGCAAAATTGCCCTGGACATTTCTTTGAAATTGGGATTTGTGATGAAGGGAAAAGCATTTCTGTGATTTAAAAAAATTAAGTAAGGTCCATAGCAGGTATTTTGCCTTATTTCAGTTGTCATAAACATCATTAAATTGCCATAAAGTAAAAGTCTAAGACACTGTAGTAGGCAGAGGTTACCATGACAGCTTGATATAGTAAATCAAGTATTTGTGCACTGAAGCACAGCAGAATTTCTTTCATCCTGGACTTTCATCCTGGACTCAGAAATGTAATTAAATGTGACTATATATATATATATATATATATATATATATATATACTCTCTACCGAGGTCTCCAAGATTTTTCAGTACAAGGACTCCTTGGTTTATAGCGAGATGGAGAAACATTGTATAAATTGAGTGCTGAATTTAAAGTTTATTGTATTTTATGATGCACTTTAATGTACATTGTTACTGTACATACTGTGCGTCATATTTAAATTTTACTTGATATATTTTTATGTGAGATAGACAATGAAACATTTTGAAACTTTAGATATATAGTATAGCTTTGGTTGAAATTATTTGTTTTGTTTTATATAAAAAAAAAATTTCACCCACTTTTGAAGATTTCTGATCTATACACTATTACAAAAGTATACCAATATATGCAAAATAATATTGAATGGCCAAACAATCATCAAGCCATTTTACTGTCTACTTCATTGAGTCTTGGCCAGTGTGTTTTTTATGTAATGATCCTGATCTGCTGACCCTCTTATGCATGTTTTAGTTCTTCCCAGTCAAATGGGATGTGTTCAGGCCCATCAGGATGTGCTTTAACACTGGCTCTAATTGTAGAGGTTGTGCCCTCAAAACCACTGTGTGTCTTTTAATTGGTGTGCCGCTGTATTGTGGAGACACGCAAGGTCAAAGGTCATATGGCACTCTCCATAAGAACGTGTGTCAGCATATTACTAAGGAAAAATCTTTATCCACAACTCCTTTACAGGAAACAGTTTACCTGGATTTCTGATGCATACTTCCTAGTTGTGCTGGAATCACAAACTGCTAAATGCTAATAATGAAAAAAAATCTCTATTATATAGAGCCAAAATATTTCTATAAACTGAAAAATGTTTCTATAACTTATTTGAAAGTAATTTTTATTGCCCTGTGTGTTTCTGTTGTGAACACTGAAATCATTTAGGTTCATTGTACCAAAATGTGTTGTGATAGTCAACATTTCATTGTGTTGTGCATGACAAATATAGCAAAACATAGCAAATGTGGGAGTAAACATTTTTCAGGTCTGAAGATACAAGGATGAACATTTTGCACAGAATATTCTATAACAAAACCTCCTGAGTCTTTAGTATCAGCAATATTTCAGGCAGAATGAAATGCAAAAGAAAAATGCAAAAAGAAAAACTTACAAAAATATTATCTACAGATATATACTGTATATATACAGTGCAAGGACAGAAGAGCATTTTAAAAATAAAACAGTCTCTACAGTGGAATCTCTCAACTAAATATTTCTAAAAATAGAAAAAAGAACTTACAAAAAACATTGCATATCATATATCAGCAGAAGGGCTCTCTCTCTCTCTCTCTCTCTCTCTCTCAGTAATAATAAATATGTTAGCGAGATTTCAAGTTGGATTGACATTACATTGGATTGCGGTCCGGACATAATATATTATTAAGAACATGGATTTTGGAGGCAAAACAGAATTACAAAATGTAAAAGATTTGCTGAAGACACCAAAAGTATATTGAAGGACTTGATCATACTCGAGTCACAAAGTTTAAAGAAGCTAAGGCAATCTTAGTACATTATTGATAACATAATCCCCCTTATGGCGGTATTGCTCGCATGCACTAGAACATATTCTTGCATATTAGTGAAAGTAGAAAATTATGGGATCTAACCATTCAGTGTTGACCTTTCTCGCCGATTTCTTTCCCATGGCAGCACCAATGTCAGTTTTAATCAAATATGTGCTTAAACAGAAATATGTTTTTGTAGATATACTGAAGAGTCAGAACATAATTGTTTTGTTTCATTGTGTCAGTATCTTGCTGAGAGGCGTGCAGAGAGGTTACGTGATTGCCCACACAAGCGAACATGTAACCGAAAATTGTGCTGTCAAGATATCAGTTTTGTGACAGGCCATGAATTATTTATTTCTTCTTCAGCAGGAATAGTGAAAACGTTACCTAATCTAACCGCAACCGTGCAATCCTGATTGTTTTGTTGTTGGACAAATAATGTTTCATAAAACCAAAAATGATGTTAAATTATTTGCTTATCCAACAATGTATATTCTGTCTTCATTTACTCACTGTCAAGTAAAGCTGTACGACTTATTTTTTCTTCCATCATTGATATAAAACCTGATACGTTTTGTCGTGACATATTTGAATATGCGCAACTGTGAATGAGATTTGAGAGTTGCAGCAGATAATCAGTGAGCAATGACTTAAATTTCATATTGTATGGAAGACTTTGAATACCCTTGTGAAAAAGAAATGTGCTTAATTGTAATAAATGTGCACTTGTAGTGTATTTCATATCTTAAAAGTGCATGTTAAATTATTTTATTTTCTTTAAAATTACATTTAATGTTTTAAATGTATTTAATTGCAACTTTATCATTACAAATGTGTAATTACAAATATATTGATATACATGACAAACAAGTTTCAAAAGAAATTACATTAAAGTATATTTTAGTTTGCCATAAATGCTTGTCAATATTTTCAACTGTACACTTTAACCATATTTCAAAGAAAACAGAATTCTGAAATTACATATAAAGATGTACTACTTGAGTGGGTCAAGAAACACTCTTAAATTTAAATTGATTTAATATAAATTTAAACTAAAACACATTTTATTTAATTGCAAAGAACATAATTAAGTGTCCATTACAAACCATTACAGTCAGTTTGCACTTAAGTATTCTTTTAAAGTATATTATTTCCATAGTAAGTACTTTTTTAAAATATGATAACGTGTACTTTTTCACAAGGGTATAGACATATTTTTGTCCTTTTTTGGAGCTTTGCAGTCCTTGGTAACCATTTATTTTTATTGTAAGAAAAGAGCACCATGAACATTCTACTAAATGTCTTAAAAAGTCAGTCGTACCAGATTGAAACGCTGAGTAAATGATGGCATAATTTCCATGTTGGCCGGGACTATAACCTGTCATCACCCTTCATATTAATACTGTAAAGAAGTGGCCACTCACACAAAAGCAAAACATAGGCACATTCATGGCACATCTTACAAACAAACTTCTCGTTCTCCCTGTAAAATAGTTTAAAAGTTCCTAAGGTTGAACCAGCATTAAGAAGTCACCGGGGCGTGTCCGTTCACCTCTGTGGACACCCTACGCTTGTACCCCGAGTACTCGCCGATGAACGACCCGTCTTCGTTGAACTCGCAGTCGTCATCGTCCGACATCACAGAGCTGTCCTCGCTGCTATCATTCGCTTTGATGTCTGTGAACAATTGATGGCTGCTCTTCAGTGGCTTCTCATCATCGTCACTGTCAAACAGCAAGAAAAATGAGTCAAACTCAGCTCAGAGTGACTAGGGTGATGATACTAGGCTGGCAGACAGAGCGGGTGAAGAAGGGTGCAAGGGAAGGATGCAATCACTGCTTTCTGATAATTACTAATTGCAAAGACTTCAAGGCCTGATGGCAATTCTCAAAACTAGAGAGAGGGAGAAAATTGCAGAGCGCCGGTCATGCCAGCCAACGAGAGGACCGACTTAACAGACGCTTTGTGTGCCTGTAGACAAACAGCCTGTCAGGTTACTTTAGTCCCTAAGGAATGATGGGACAAACCAAAATTAGCTGCCAATTTGAGAGCAGGCACACTGCCAGCAAGCAGGTGTCTGTAAGGAGACGGGGTCACATCGTAAGCTCCCGCTTACTATGAGATGCCACAACATCTCGGATAGCGATAAAGTAAATCCAGACAGAACATTTATTCGGATAAACTGACATTTGTCCTCTGTTCATTTTGGAAATAATAGTCCTGCTGACCACAGGAGAACAATTCACAGTAGGGAATGTATTGCATCATCTCTCCAAAATATTTAGAGTTAAAAACATGTAGAAATGAGATGCTTTTGCCGATTAATTGGTGCAGATAAAAACTAAAATATTTTTAGCAGAACCTGTTAAATATCTTTTATGCTCACCAAGGCTGCATTTATTTGATCAAAAAATACAGCAAAAATAGTAATATTGTGAAATATTACTACAATTTAAAATAACTAATTTTAAAATAATTCCAATTTAAAATAAGTAAAAAAAAAATATTTCCTTCAAAAATGTTTCTCATAATATGCTGATTTGCTGCTCAAGAAACATTTCTTCTTATTATTAATGTTGAAAACTGCTTCATATTTTTGTGAAAACCATGATACAGTTACAGTACTATTAAAAAGTTTGGGGTCATCAATATTTATTTATTTGTTTGTTTATTTATTTATTTTTGAAACCAATACTTGCATTCAGCAAGGATGCATTACAGTGATCAAAAGTGACAGTAAATGGGTCATTCCATGAAATCTGTGCCTTTTCCACTTGGAAATAAAAAACATTTTTTAAATATCCATGAAATGAAGACACCTTAAAATGACAAGAAATTGTATTGTGCCATCTCAGGCTATGTCATTTATTATTTTATGACTATTTTTCTTCCTCATGTTTTCGTATTTTTGTCAACCCTGTTACCGACAGAAGCATTACTAGATACTATAGTTTAATTAGAACTATGTGATAGTTCTCACATATATGAGCAGCATTTTAGTCCTCTTTTCACTGGGATTGTTTCAAATTTTGGATTTTTTTATATTTTTATATTTGTTATTCAGATGAGCAAGAACATCCTAATTTTGGAGGGTGACCACATGTCAATTAAGTATATAATAGTATATATATAGTATATTCCCACTGGGAAGTCGTGGCCTAATGGTTAGAGAGTCGGACTCGTAACCCAAAGGTTGCAGGGATTGTAGGTGGGGGGAGTGAATGTACAGCGCTCTCTCCCACCTTCAATACCACGACTGAGGTGCCCTTGAGCAAGGCACCGAACCCCCAACTGCTCCCCGGGCGCCGCAACAAAAATGGCTGCCCACTGCTCCTGGTGTGTGTTCACGGTGTGTGTGTGCACTTTGGATGGGTTAAATGCAGAGCACTAATTCCAAGTATGGGTCACCATGCTTGGCCA
>NW_015558695.1:1842781-1861412 GCF_001515605.1 Sinocyclocheilus anshuiensis | reverse complement strand
TGTGTGTTCACGGTGTGTGTGTGCACTTTGGATGGGTTAAATGCAGAGCACTAATTCCAAGTATGGGTCACCATGCTTGGCCACATGTCACGTCACTTTCACTTTTTCACTTTCATATATATATATATTTTTTTACAAGAGAGACATTAAAAAATGCCTTTATGCAAAATAAAATATAGTTAAAGTTACAATGGGAAAACCTGGAAGGCTGTATCACATTAATATAATTTGTACAATTTTTATGAAATGAATGACAGTAACTGGCTTGACATCATAGGACTGTCACAGGACTGACCAGAACAAGGATGACAGGACGCACATTCTTTGTTTACGTAATACTGTACAGTTTTACAATTTTAAATTGCATTATATTGTGTTGCACTTACTTAGCATAGTTGTATGACAATAGTAAACAGTCAAATTTTCAGTTAAAGTCAGTTCATTGTTGATTTAGCATATTACATTTCTAAGAGATCTAAAGTTTTAAGGGTATTGCAATTAGATACTGCGTCCATCTGTTTGTCTGTGTCCCCTCACAGAACTTAACATAAACTGATCTGGTTCAATTATTAGGCAAGTAAGATGATCAGATCTCGGTCTTTCTGTGATCATCTGAAACCAGACCAAGATCATGACTTTCTTGAACATTGCAAGACTGGTGCGAAGGTCTGCAGTCCCCTTGCTGCTCTTGTTTGTAATTGAATTTACATGGATGCATTATTGATAATGAGTTATGGAGAAAAAAAAAGAAGACTTTTATTGAGACTGATCATCCTATCCTGGTCATTAACAACATCAGTAATAGTAACAGTACCAATAATACAAACTAAAATGTAACTCATGCTTATATGCCACTGAATGATATAGCTATTAGCTTAAAATTACACCCAGGGTTACCTTTAAAAATGTTTGCATTTTACACAGACAATCTTTAAAAACAGGGTGACACCTAATCTATGTCATCCCTGTTACCCAAATGTCAAAACCTGTTATCCTGAAAAGTAACAGGGATGACAGGAACAGGTTTGACAATTTGAAACTAATTTGCTAATTTCTAACTAATAGTCAAGTTCACCAAAGCACATGTTGTACACTTTGAAAGGATTTTACTTGTAGATACTGACTATATTACATGTAATAAAAATTATTGTTTAAATTTACATTTTAAAAATGGTAACAGTATTGACACAGCATGTTGCAATCCCACCCCCAGTCAAGCCTCATAAATGATCAAAAATAGAACATTATAGAAGTGAGAGAGAAATGTGCTTGTGTTTTAAGTGTAGGAATCCTGGTTGAGAGATGATGTAACCTCCTATCACTTGAATTTACATTATTTTACAAAGGTTTTTTGATGAGGGTAACAGGGCTGACATGAAATCAAGGGACACCAATAAAAAGATTACAATTTTATAGAAAAAATGCATACCTGTGCCAAAAACATTGCTTAACAATTAGACTATATATTTAAAACAATATGCAAATGTGATTTTTATATAATTTTGCCTTCATTTTGTAAATTAAAAGTCCTGCTGAAAAAGAAAAATCATAGTGAGGGACAGGCCAAAAACCTTACCCTTACCCTACATAAATGCTATTTAAATTATTTAAAATAATATTTAGTTGACTTTTTTATGTAATATTGATGAAAGAATACAATACATATACATGTGTGTGTTTCAGTAACTGACTGACGGACTAATCTCAATTTCTTTCCTCAGTTTAGTTATCAGTATTTGCAAAATCCTTTATCAGTCATCCTGTAATAGCTCTAATATCTTAGGATCCTAGAATTCAATGCACTATATCATATTTCAGTGCATCAAATGAATATCACCAATGGTGTAACACGATAAACCCGCTCTTCTATTCCCAAAAGTGTAATAAATCAGTAGCCTCCTTGTGTAAGCCAGAGTAAAGCAGTTTTGAAAGCCTCTGAGGCTACCATCATACTCCACAGCTGGTACGGGACACACTTCTCTATCTGGTTTCTTCAGTTAGCAGATGTTTGAGTGTCTGGTGCTGTAACTCCCCAAACAAGGGTAGCGTACAGAGCCTCTGCTGAAGCTGCATTTCTTTCCTGAGGGAGGAATAAAACGGGCATCTCTGTGTCTAAGTGTAATGAGATGGAACACATTTATGGATTCGAGTTACTCCGTTTGCAAGAATACAAGTTAACTGCACACAGCCCCCTTTTCTCTCACCTCTGGTCTGTTTTCAACACAGGTTTTTAATGTGCTACTTGTCACTTTGCACCTGGTTGTAACAGTTTCAGGGCCATGATTGGTTGTTGTTGTTTTTCAACATTAACTACAAATATATATATATATATATATATATATATATATATATAAGAATATATAAGAAAGAAGTCTCTTATGCTCACCAAGGCTTATTTAATTGAAAATACTGTGCAGTTTAATATTTTTGTGGAAACTGATCATTTTTAATCAGGATTATTTGATGAATAAAAGATCAAAAGAACAAAATTTATTTGAAACAGATTTTTTTTTCTAATAAAGCAAGTCTTGTCACTTTTGATCAATTTAATGTGTCCTTGCTAAATCGAAGTATTTATTTCTTTATAAAAAAATACTGGCTCAATTTTTTTAATATATCAACGGATTTCCATTTGTATGTCAGATACGAATCTTTTAAAATAATAGCAATTAGCAAATCAACAGACTCTGACGTAAAAACTCTCAAAGAGCAAAATTTTGCATATGTAATATTTAAATTTATCTAGTCCATGAAGAAAAACATATTTACATATTCATTAGAACGTTTCATTAATTTGCCTTGACTTTTGTATTTACTTCCATAACATTTCCAGGCCTGGAAAAACATCTTAAATGTTTACTTTTGAAAATTGCCAGATATTTTCAGGTATTTCTATGACTGAGGAACTCTTTTAAATTTGTACTACATGGCTAAACACAATATAACAACTATCAACATACACCGCTACACTAAAAATCTGACTTTTGTGCTAAACAAAGCTGCTGTTTACTACCTGTGTGGTGGCTAGTGAGCACAGAGTCAGTTCAAGCTTGCAGAGCAATGCTTTCCATGTGGCTCCAAGTAAATGGCGTATATGTAGGGTTTATTTGCAGGAGATAAAGGCATTAAGAAATTATTTTACAGGAACTCAGTGAGATGAAGAACTTGTGTCACTATCTATAACAGAACTAGTGTGGCTCTCTGACCTGTACTCGCAAGGAGATTCTTCACCCATGGCGTGAGCTTCGGGATCAGCGGGAGTTTCCTCCTTTTCCTTCACTGCATAGAAAAAAATGCAAAGATGTTATTTATCATAAAATATCATTATACTATTCTGGGAGATTTGACTGCAGTGAAATTACAACATTCAAGGAGAGTGCATTGTGTACCATTTTCTCAGTTGCTTTTGAAATTTCTTGCCTTGATATTTCGAAAATGACATTATTGTTATTCATAAGAGATAATATGTTATCCACTTGTTTTGCAATTGCTGAGCAAACATTCAATACATCATATTCTCCCAATTTGGGAGAATATTTTCTATTTTGCTTTGTGGAAGCACGTCAAGGACACTGACTGCCTTTTAGATAGACTACTGTGTGCTAGTAAGACATGGTCTTACTGGAGAAAACATGAATTCTTTTCAGCTTGGTAAGTTATAAATAACCTATATGTAAAGTATAGCTAACAGCCACAGTGATGTAAGAACAAAGTGTTTAAAATGGTGTAATAATGCCTTAGGATTTGTTCCATAAGCTCCATAAGGCTTCTTGTGCATTTTAATGCATGCAAGTGTCTGTTGCAATAATCCAGTCAGGACATTATTTGTTCTTGAATCCATTAAAAGCATTTCATATTGGTTAAATATACATGTGAAGAGCAAAGGGAGACCAGTAGGAGCAGGTGAGGACAGGCCAATAAAGCTCACTGATCTCAGGTTATCCGTCTGACATTGCTAGTAATAAGTCTATGGGTTAGTGCGACAGAGCCACACAACTAGTGTTGTTTTTGGCGGCCTGTTTTAATTTGATAATACGCAGAGCGTCACACCACGTGAAAGTGAAACCTGAGCGGTGAACTAATTTTCGGCAACCGAAATTTCAGTGCATCTCTAATTATTGGCGACATTAGAAATGGATATTATATAATAGCTGCTTTTTTTAACATTTTAGCAATTTAAAAAATTTTTTTTTACACGGCACCCCTGCTCTTGACAGACGCGGCACCGGTTGGGAAACGCTGTTCTAAATAATGCCGCGAGTTGAAGAGACATTTTAGCATAGTTTTTATTTTGTAAACCACATTTAGTCTCGTTTTTATTCGTCAACAATATTGCATTATACATTTAATTATAGTCATTGTCACATGACCAGCATTTTCGTTGCGTCTCGTCTCGTTTTCGTCATGTGATAAAGGTTCGTTGACGACGATATTTAGTCATAATTTTCGTTGACGAAAGCAACACTACACACAACACAAAGCTAACAAAAGCACCAAGCTAAGGTGTAAATGCTTTGACTGCAGAGAACTGTGAGCTTGGACAAAGGTCTGTGTGACCTCTGAAGCTGTTTGTGTCTTACCTGCGTACTTGCCGCCTTTGTTCTTGAGCACAAAACAGCCGATGAGGACAAGCAGAGTTAGTAATGCCACCGCACACATCATCACCACAAACCACTCATGGGATGCCATGAGTTGTTTACTAGGCACTGCAAGGACAAGAGAGAGTTTGTTTTTGGAAAAATGTCATTAATGTTGTCAACTTGAAAATATAGGAACATATTTTTGGGTTAGAAGAACACATTTCAAATGGCGTTTTTAAATATGGTTCCTGTGCCAAATTCTGATCTGGTTTGTCAAATGAGAACAATTAGAACACAAAGAGTATTTAAATGGATCATAAACATTTTAATTACTTGAAGTGTACTCCTTGTAGCAAAAATAGTTCACTTCTGAACATTTGATGAATTGAACACATTTGCCACCAGTTCTCTGGCATAAATGGCTCTTCTGAGGCTGTGGGTTTGCTGACAAAATTAAATGATCAGGAACCCAGTTGCAAATAAATTTCAGTCACTTGTCCGTCGGAAGCATATGCAGAGCCGTAGGTGCTACATCTAGCAGTCATACATAATTCAGTGGCATTTTCATTAGTTCTTCTGGTGTTTATGAATAACATTATCTACCCTACTTCCTCTGTATTACCTCGCACTGAATAGATGGGCCAAGTTTCTGTCAAATACAGAGTAGGCATTGTTGCCGTGTAGATGTTATGTCCAAAGGTCTGTCTGTCTGTTTGATATCAGAAAGTTGCAGGTAACAAGCTGTTCCCTTTCAGTCGGTCACTCTCGACATCACGTCGGTGACCGACGAATTGGGATCTCGCCTGAGAGACCAATCCACTTCGAGTGTAACTAAACGAGCCAATGGACATTGGCATGCGGAATTCGCATCTGGCTGCCACACCCCACAGCGCGGGTATAAGAAGCAGCAGGTGCACCGCATTTATTCATCTTTTCACTTCGGAGCCAAGCGGTGGTGCATCACTACTGCTCTTCTCTTCGAGTGATTGCAGAAAGCGAGTGCGGGCGTTACAGCAGACAGCAGCAGTGGTCATGGTCTCATGGGAATCATCCTGCGTGCAGACAGCCACACCAGGGGTGTGTGGTGGCCAGCTCCCCTGCGTGTTTCAGCACTAAAACAGCAATCCCTAAAAGAACAACATGGGTGATCGCTTCTTTTTAAAGATGTCTTATCACCCGTGTGCTTCTGGATGTGGTCGTTACCTGGCACCTTAGGATGGTCACGATCGCTGCCTCACGTGTCTGGGCATTAAGCACGCTGAGGAAGTGTTCGTGGATGGTACCTGTTCTCTGTGTGGGGACATCTCGGAGTTGCATAAAAGACTCCGCTACGTCAAACGTGGCGGAGTCCCTCTGCCTCTGCCGTGATCCAGCGTTCGTTCGGGGCGTAGCTGCTTCAGATGGTGTCAGAGGTGATTTGAGGATCACAGTGAGGGCTTCTCCTGAAGAAGTTCCTCACCCCTCAAGCGCTCCGCAGGCGGTGGAGCTTCCGGAGGTGCATGCTGGGCCCTCTGCAGGACAGAGTGTACCGCCCGTATCCTTCTGTGCTTCGGGGAGAGTGGCGTTGCCCGAGTCAGACCCAGAGATGACGGCTATGCTTTCCCGGGCCGTCGAGAATGTTGGGCTTGTGTGGAATCCTCCACCGCGTCCCGGTCCTACGAGGCTGGATGAGTGGTTCATCGGTGGGGGTCGTGCTGGTTCTCAGCACCCCCCTCCGGTGTCATTCTTCCCAGAAATGCATGAGGAGCTCACGAGATCATGGAAGGCACCTTTTACTGCCAGAAACAAATCATGCAGCTCCTCCTCCCTCACCACCCTTGATGGCGGGGCCGCTTTGGGGTACACGGGCATTCCCTCGGTGGAGCGGTCTGTGGCCATGCAACTGTGTCCCACGGCCACTACCACTCTGCGGGGTGACCCGTGTCTCCCCTCGTGGGCCTGTAAGTATTCGTCAGGTCTAACTGGCAGTGCTTACAGAGCTTGTGGGGAGGCGTTATTGCAGGTTCATCATCCCAAAGCCCTGAGGGACCTGCACTAGGGTGGTCATGACCTAACGGTTCTACATGAACTGCGTACTGCGACAGACATCGCGCTCCGAGTGACGAAGGTAACCGCACAATCTCTGGGTCGTGCGATGTCCACCTTGATTGTCCAGGAGCGCCATCACTGGCTGTGTCTGGCCGATATGAAGGAGCATGATAAGGTGCAATTCCTGAATGCTCCCGTATCACAGACCGGCCTTTTCGGCGACGTGGTCGAGAGCTTTGCCCAGCAGTTCTCAGCGGCACAGAAGCAGACTGAGGCGATCAAGCACATCATGCGCCTGAGGAAA
Source organism: Sinocyclocheilus anshuiensis (assembly GCF_001515605.1). Taxonomy (NCBI): domain Eukaryota; kingdom Metazoa; phylum Chordata; class Actinopteri; order Cypriniformes; family Cyprinidae; genus Sinocyclocheilus; species Sinocyclocheilus anshuiensis. The sequence goes on along the minus strand of NW_015558695.1, from coordinate 1,854,500 downwards.
TCTGCTACTTCCACTCCAGCCGCAGCCCCTAAGCCTGCTCGTCGCCGAGGGCACCCCCTGAGTCCACCCCGCTCCCACACAGCAGCAGCAGCCTTCCACCAGGCAGCGTCGTGGAGCCGGGCATAGGCAGGACACCCAGCCCGTCCAGGCCCCCGCCAAACCTGGTGGAAAGCGCAAGTGCAAGAGGCCCTGAGACAGACGACCCAGAGATGGAGGGGACTGCTCATCGGTAGACGGTGACCGCACCACTCCCTTCCCCAGAGGAGGGCCGGGTGGAGAATCTTTTGTTTCATTTTGTTTGTGTTCCGCCGCTGGTCCAGCAGCCAGCGGTACCCAAAACTTCAGGAAAAGAGCCGTTTCCTCAGTCTCTGGGTCCCAAGAGGAGGAGAGTGGTGGACTGTGCATCACAGGATCACTTCCCTCCTCCTCTTTCACCAGCGGGCAGCAGTGGGTTGCCCAAGAGCACTCCCTCTGCCCATTCGTGGAACCAGGTAGGTGCTGTGACACTCAAGACCCCGCTTCATGCCGTCACACGCCAGGATATTACAAGCCTCAAGCCGGGGCCCTGCGTTCCCCCTCTCACGAGGAGGGATCAGGTGAGTGTTACACTTCACACCCAGACTCCACCCTCTGCCGTCACAGGCGTGGCCGTCACAGGCCCCGGGCTGGGTCCATGTCCAGCTGGGCTGCCCCACCACGGGTACGTCAGTGGCTCCGTTGTTCCACTGGCACGGCCTCTCTGAGCCTGGTTAGCACTCCCCAGTCCGTCTTGGTGGCTCCTGCGGACGGGGTTTTACAGCCCTTACTTCATTGTGCCCAAGAAGAATGCTGGGTTACGACCAATCTTGGACCTGCGAGTTTTGAATCGTGCACTTCACAAGCTGCCGTTCAAAATGTTGATGCAGAAATACATTTTCGAGTGCATCTGTCCCCAAGACTGGTTTGCAGCGATCAGTGTTGGGCAAGTTACTCTGAAAATTTAATCAAATTACTTCAGCACTGCATTGCTCAAAGCTGCAAACACGTGTTATAGCCTAAATAGAAACTCTGCATACACTTGCACCTGTTAATCGTTTATATTAGTTCATGTTGCTTTTGTGCAATAGATGAATAACAATTTATTTGTTTTAGATATTTTATGTTTAGATATTTCTATTTTGCGGGAGTCCCGTGAATCATTTTATTCTCCCGCATCCCGCGCACACACATATGAGTGTCTACCCGCCCGCAGCAGCACTCGCCCATCTTGTCCATGATTTGCTCAGGTAGACCTGTTTGCATCTCCAGAAACCACCCACTGCCAGTGGTTCTACTCCCTAACCGAGGCAATGCTCGGCATGGATGCACTGGCACACAGCTCACCCTGGGGCCTGCGCAAATATGCGCTTCCCCCAGTGAGCCTACTCGCACAGACGCTGTGCAAGATCAGGGAGGACGAGGAGCAGGTCTTGTTAGTGACTCCATATTGGCCAAACAGGACCTGGTTCCCAGAACTCATGCTCCTCGGGACATTGCGTTTGGGCCGGCTGGCTCCAGTGCAACACTGAGACCCCGGCCCGGCTACGTGTCCAAGGTTCCTACCACTCCCTTCAGGGACCAGGTGTTGAACCTGCAAGCGCTGCCCCTGGAGGAGGCAGACCCAGCCCTAGCTTTGCTCAACCTGTACGCGCACTGCGACAGTACGTGTATTGAACTCAGAGCTTTAGGACCTCAGGACAGCTCTTTGTCTGTTACGGAGGACAGCAGAAGGGGAAAGCTGTCTCCAAGCAGAGGATGGCCCACTGGATAGTGGATGCCATCACCTTGGCCTATGAGGCACAAGGTGATCCCTGCCCGCTCAGGCTGCATGCTCACTCCACTAGGGGTGTCGCATCGTCTTGGGTGCTGGCTCATGGTGCCTTGCTAGCAGATATTTGTAGAGCTGCGGGCTGGGCGACTTCTAACACATTTGCGAGGTTCTATAGCCTACGTGTCGAGACGGTTTCCTCCTGTGTTCTCACCTCAAATGGGTAGCGGCACTGAGAGGCCCGGTTCAGAGTCTTTGCAGCGTCCATAACGCCTAGTTCTCCAGAGAGTTCCCTAACCAGGCAAACCCTGTCGAGTCCTCCAGCACTCCGGCGGCCGGACGTGGTGGAACGTCCGATGCCAGGCCTTTCATCCAATGAATTTCCTGAAATCTGGTGTGAGGCTAGTGCCTATATGAGTGGCCCTGTTGGGGTCCCATATGTGTATTTCCACGGTACAGTTACTAGGGCCATGTTTCCCCTGGCAGGCTACACTCTGCCGTCTCTAGATGATGCAGCCTGAGCCATCTCAAAGACTTCCATGTGCAATAAGACCCTTTTGGGTTACTCCACATGAGGAAAATGTCACTCAACCCCCTCTGGGAGGAGGTGACTCCGCAACATGCCTCTTCCAAGTAGGAAGGGCACATATTCGCAGTGTTATCAAAGTCCTAATGTTTGGGTTGCTCGAGAAACAGCAGTAGTCGACCTTCTCTGTGTAGAGCCCGGTCCTATCGTCTGCCTTATAGGAAGGTTCGGGAGGCCTACACAGGCCACTGGAGGGGGCAGCACCTGTGGCGCGTTGGTAGGGATTCCCAATTCGTCGGTCACCGACGTGACGTTGACAGTGACCGACTGAAAGGGAATGTCTCAGTTACATGTGCAACCCTCGTTCCCTGAGGGAGGGAACGGAGACGCCACATCCCATCGCCACAGTTGCTGTACCACCGCTGAGCTGCCGGGTCACCGGCTCGGCTCCTCAGCGAAAACATGAATGAATGCGGTGCACCTGCTGCCTCTTATACCCGCGCTGCGGGGTGTGGCAGCCAGATGCAAATTCCGCATGCCAATGTCCATTGGCTCATTTAGTTACACTCGAAGTGGATTGGTCTCTCTGGCGAAATCCCAATTTGATGTGACGTCTCTGTTCCCTTCCTCAGGGAACGAGGGTTACACATGTAACCGAGACGTTTTACAGTCTTCAATGACCTTACAGTCTTCAGGTCATTTATTCTAGAGTGGAACTTGGGTTTTGAAAGATACAGTTTGCTCATAGATTAAGCTACTTGTGGTGAACTCTAATTCATCATGTTGTCTCTTTTACTGCCTCTATTATTACAGTGGTTATCAGTATATTATATAGATACAAAACAGAGTAGAAGGATGTAATATTCAAGGGCTAGTTTAGCCAAAAATTAAAATTCTGTCATTAATTACTCACCCTCATCTCGTTCTAACCTCGTAAGACCGTTGTTCATCTTCTGAACACAAACTAAGATATTTTATGAAATCCGAGAGCTTTCTAAACCTTACAAGACAGCAACACAACTACCATGTTCAAGGCCCAGAAAGGTAGAAAGGACATTGTCAAAATAGTCCATGTGACATCAGTGGTTCAAACATAATGTTATGAAGCTACAAGAATACTTTTTGTGCACAAAGAAAACAAAAATATCGACTTTATTCAACAATTTCTTCTCTTCCGTGTCAGTCTTCGATGTGTGTTCACGAGAGTATCACGACGCTGTCTTCTGACATAGAACTCGGATGCGCTGCATCTTGTTTACAAGCAGAGGAATGCACACACATACGTCGTGGTACGGTCGTGAACGTGCATCAAAGACTGAAGAAAATTGTTGAATAAAGTCGTTATTTTTGTTTTCTTTGTGCACAAACAGTATTCTTGCAGCTTCATAAAATTAGAGTTGAACAACTGATGTCACATGGACTATTTTAATGATCTGGGCCTTGAACATGTCAGTTGCATTGCTGTCTATGCAGGGTCAGAAAGCTCTCGGATTTCATCAAAAATATCTTAATTTGTGTTCCGAAGATGAACAAAGGACTTACGGGTTTGGAACGACATGAGGGTGAGTAGTTAATGACAGAATTTTGATCTCCAGTGAACTATCCCATTAACATTATATCAGTTATCAAAGTATTCAGTTTTTGTTACCATGATGTACTGTTGCGATACATTTTTATTTTTGTGGTAAAATTCTGGCAACCACAGCTGCTGTTTTTCCCCCTGTATTTCACAGCTTTATACAGCACATTCTATAAACCTATAATTGTGAAGTATAATATTTAAAAAAAACTGCTTGCTCAATGGAATGGGAGACCTTTTTTATATACCCCTAGTGCTAATGCACCCACAGAAAGATTATCACATACTATACTATGTCAGTGATACCTCTAATGCTGTTCTAAAGGCTAAATTATCTGACTTCTCACCTTTCCTGGTCTTTAAAACCTCTTCAAAAATGCTAGGGACATCAACCCTGTGTGAAGCCTGCAGCCGGACTGTGTACACAGTTCCTGGGCTGAGCCCTTCAACGAGGTGGAAACCTTTAGATGTATTTAAAGTCTCTGAAAGCTGCCAGATACCATCACCTGAAGGAATAACCGCATAACCAGATAGTGTTAGCTCACAACCCAGCAGAAAGAGGAGATATCTATGATAGTGAAAAGCAACACTTTGAAAGGTTAGAAAAGTTGACAGAGTAAGATTGATAAAAGGGCTGCAAATAAAGATCCACAATAAAAATAGCAGAGAATTCATTTCATTATCAGTTGGTCTGGATTTTGGGCTGTTTTGCGAGTTTTAGAGGTTTTTAGCTAGAATGTTACTCTAATTTTATATTTTGAATGTGTTCATTTCCTTGTTCATTTGCTAGGAAGTGAGTAATTAAATGTCACTGTCATCGTTAAACTTTAAATTCTTCATGTGAGCACCAGCATGTATGTCAGTCAAACAGAGCGTAATAGAGGAAGAATGAGTAATTAAATTGTTGTTGTTGGACATCAAATTCAGTTTTTAAATAGACATGATCAATTTGTAGTCCTAAAATGTTTGGGAATTAGCCCTCGTTATTTTCTATACACTCTCAAAAATAAAAGTTCCAGAAGAGTGTTTTTGCAGTGATGCCATAGAAGAACCATTTCTGGTCCCCAAAAGAACCTTTCAGTGAACAGTTCCTAAAATAACTATTTTGAAGAATATTTTAAAAATCTAATTAACCTTTTTCGACTATAAATAACCTTTTATGCATTTGAAAGGTTCCATGGATGTTCAAGGTTCTTCATAGAACCATTGATGCCAATAAAGAACCTTTATTTTTAAGAGTGTAGAACAGAATGGCTGTTTTTATTCATGAATCATGAGTAAAGTAAGGTCTGCAGTCAAACCGCAGATTTTGATACTGCTGAGTGAACTCTTTTAGTTCTTAAATAGCAAATTGTTAGGGATTTTCTGTATTAACTGTACAGGTATTGTACACATATTTTTAATTATGCATTTCATTGTATTGTTTTAAACTCAACGGAAAAGGTACTGATAAATTTCTGCTAGGTCATTATGCATTTTCTACAGATTTTTCCTTACAGTGTATGTTTCTACAACCCACAGCTATTTTAACCACAATTAATTAATACGATCTTAAATTTATTTCAAATAATTAATTGAACATTACGGAAAAAATATGGAATTACTAAAAAAAAAAATTCTGTTTTGGTAATATAAACTGTTAATTTCAAATGGAAAACTTTTAAATTGTCATTTAAATCGTAACCTTTATATTTGCATGTTTGCATACAATATATACAGTACATTATACATATTTAAATGTGCACATTGATCAAAATGTCGAAAAGCCAATTAATGTACGAAATCATCAGATTAATCGATTTAAAATAGTTCAAATAGTTTTTAGTTGCAGCCCACAATGATACTTTCCAAACTACGCTACAAATATGTCTACAATTTACACAATGCTACAAACATTGGATCCTGACAGATCGGTTCAAAGAGTAAGGTCCTTACTGTGATTCATTATGGCAACATAGAGTTGTGAATCAGAACGTTCTCCTCTGGTTCTCCAGCTGATTCTTGCATAGGTGTCAGTTACAAAGGTGGATATGTTGAGCACAACTGAGAGAAATACATAGAGAAGAAGATATAGAACAAAAGACAGGAAAGACTCTCGAAAGGTTAGTTCCTGCAAAAGAATTCAAGTCCACCCGTAACCACAGGAATGTGTTACAGAAATAATACAGTGATATAGAAATCTGAATGAAAACATTGTTAAAGTCAACATGAACCAGCTCTTCTATAACATTTCAGAGTGAAAGAGGATATTTATTTTAGACAAAATCGTAAGGCAAATTTTCATGTTGACTCTAACTGTCCATTTCACTTAAGTATGGAGTTATGAAAATGATTGTTTAGGTAGATGAATGGATGAATACCTAAGGTATGAAAGGTGGTATTGACAGAAGGAGTGTCTGTATTAGATGAGGTGAAAGTGAAAGGTTGCCCTGCAAGAGAGAGAGAGAGTTCAGACCACATTCATTTCCCTGTAGAATTGACTGCAGCAGTGGAAAATTTTAATGTCCCTGTCCAGACTGTCCAGAAAAAAATAATCTTTTGCATATCATGAAATCATTATTTATAGTGTCAAATAAACATGAATAGGAACAGTTTAAATAGTTTATATCAGTTTATATCAACCAGTGGGACTCAAAAATGACCCATGTGTCTGATAGGGTCATGGACAGCAGGGGAAAAAACAATGCTAAATGCAAATACTAAAATGCAACTAATCATTGGCGGGACAGCAAAATAAATGGGCCTAACAAGGGAAAAGTACTGTCAAGGCTTGACAGTTACTAAATGTTTTTTTTGTTTTTTTTTAAATTTGTACTATGAGTATACAGCTGGTCTTTACAAAATGAACACCGTTGAGTGATGTGTTCCTGTCAGCAGTGAGACTGGTTTTGTCAACCCTGATAAAGACAGCATGTATTTGCTGTCTTTAGCAGGGGTTCAGGGACAGTACTACTGCCTCACAGAGGAGCTCTTAAAAGACAAAAGCAAATGCCAACAGCAATCAAGCTGAAGTAAACTTGAACCTGCTGTCACTATGTGGATTTTTGAAGGAAGACTACGCTCATTTTGCAGAATGTACACAATAATCAACTTCACTGAATATAGAGTTATGCTTGGCCTTTTGTATTTCAACAATGATAACTGATGCTATTTATGTGACTAAAATTAATGCTACAACTACTGGCACTATTACTAGTATGACTAATGTTAAGACCTAAATGTTTTCCCATGCCATTATGAGTTTATGTAACGAATAACTTCATCTGGAGTTATTGTAGACAGTAATGTAGGAATTAATATACTAATTCATTTTTCAGTTTACAGAAATAGCTACAAATCTGCTGGTACATACTCAACTCAGAAGATGTCACCTCAGATGTTGACAGATCATCTTAAAAAGACAGTGGAGACATAACAAGAAAACAAATATAATAATAAGATAAATCACTTCAGGTTTTATGTCCAGGTAATATTAAGTTGATTTTTTACATAAAAATCATTTTTTACTGATAAATTAGCTTTAAATTGCATTTATCTGACTGAAAACGGCAGAAGGCATTTGAAATGCTTCAAAATGTTACATTTTCCAAATAGAAACTACTACTATGTAAGCTGCAAAATGCTATAAACTACAGTATGTGATACATACAGCTCTCTGTCGAAGTTTCAGCTGAGACTGTAGAAACGTCAGGAAATGAATATTCGGGCATTGTAACTAGTTCATGAGAAACAGAAGTTGGTTGATAAGAAGACAGATAAGTTTAAACAAACCCATGGAGAATGAGAATATGAGCATAACAGAAAGAAATAGGCAATTCGTAACAAAATTGTGGCCTAGAGAAAAACTGTGACGATGATGCAAAATCAGTTATCCAGTAAGTAAAAACACATCAGTAGGCAATTGTTTTTACTGAGGCACCTCATTGATTGGTCAATGTATTGGTCATTACACCCTTTTGTTCGTCAGATCACTGTGAGTTTTGCATTTTAGCAATAATCTAATCATTCTCCTTTATGCAACAAGATCTTGCCAACCGCAACTTAGAGTTCCGTAACTGCTGCTTAATCACTTTCGAACACCTTGCGGCTGTGCTAATTAGAACACAACTAACTTTGCTTGTATCAGATGTTTGTGTCTCAGCATGGGCACTTCAATTTAGATTCTGATAACAGATCCATTATAGCTCATGGGACTCTGCTTATAGTTTCTGCCGGGCACACTTACACGCCTCAGAGACGGTGCCTCCTTCCTCACTGATGGCTGACCCGCAGCCCACCTGCGTGCACGCACTCAGGTAGAACGTATACCAGTTGTCCTCCTGCAGATCACGCAAGACCCACTGTGTTGTATCTGATGCACTGATGTTCACAGATTTCAGCTCACCCAGAGTCTCATTAACTACAAGAAAAACAAGAAAATGATTGAGTTTTAAAAGATTTAAAACCTTCAAAAGTGTGGGGTCAGTAAGACGTTTTTAAAGAAAGTGATACTTTTATTCAAAAATGACAGAATGATTTCTATTTCAAATAAATGCATAAATGCACAGTCAAGAAATTCTTCTGAGTAGCCGACTGGCACAATCTGATCTCTATTTTCTGTCTACGCAACTTTATATATTACCGTTCAGCATGATGATAATTTTCTTTAACCTTCCTCCTCCCCAGCACCACTTGTCTAGATCTGTCATGGGGTTCTTCCTATACTTTACGTAATTAAAAATGATGGATTTACTATCATATCTAGTAAAAACAAAAACCTACTGTGGAAAGCGGGGCGTGGTTTAAAGGCCTCTGCAGACGGAGAATGAGTGCTGGGGAGTTGATGGTTAAGGGAAACGCCTCTCGTTAATTAAATATAACAGGTGTTCTCATTTTGCAGTGAGTCAAGAGACAGGATAAAAAGCAGGGCTTGGAGAGAGTGAGGAGGACTGCCTGGGGAGCGTGCCATGCTGTCTCGTGCCCTGCCCAAAAAGAAACAACTGTTGGTTGGAAACGTTTTGTTTGTTTGTTTGAGTGGAAGCTGAAAAGCCCACGTGCTTCCGTTTTGGTTTTGTTTGTTTAAAGAAGTGTCAATAAAAAGGGCGCACTCGGTTGCACAGCTGACCTCAGACCCTGATTCCCTAATTTCCACACTGGGAAGACAAGAGTTTGTCACAGTGGTGCCGAAAACCCGGGACAATACGTGGAGGGAATACGCTGTCATGGAGTCCGCGCCGCTGGGTGAGTTGGTCAAGTCCCTCGCCAACCTCCACTATGCACAACATCAAGCTCTCCTGGAGCTCCGGGAGGAGCAGGACAAGAGGTTTCAGTCTCTCCTCGAGGTGCAACACGAGGATCGACAGCTTCTGCGTAGTGTGCTGGCCCAGGGGGCTGGTGGCACCACTCCAAGCGTCACCCTGCCTCCGCACGTCCCGCTGCAGAAGATGGGTGCTGAGGACGACCCGGAGGCATTCATTGAGCTGTTCGAGCACACCGCAGAGGCGTGCGGGTGGTCAGAGGATCAGTGGGCGGTTCGGTTGATTCCACTGCTATCAGGAGAGGCCCAGCTTGCTGCTCGACAGTTGCCAGTACAGAGCCTCCTCACCTACAAAGACCTCAAGAAGGCCATCCTGCAGCGGGTGGGCCGCAGCCCAGAACAGCATCGTCAGCGCTTTAGATCGCTGACCCTCCAGGAGTGTGGCCAACCGTTCGCCTTTGCCCAGCAGCTCCGGGAAGCCTGCCGACAATGGTTATTGCCGGAGGCCCGCGACGAGGTGGTGGATGTGGTGGTGCTGGAACAGTTCTCCATGCAGCTTCCGAAACGGACAGCCAAATGGGTTCAGTGCCATCGCCCAGCATCCCTGGAAACCGCCATCCAGCTGGCGGAGGACCATTTGGGGACCCCGTATGGGGGGTCTTCAAGCAGATCTCTCTCTCTCTCTCTCTCTGTTCCCCCTCCCTCTTGACCCGTCCCCACTCCCAGGTTACGGGAGTGCCGGAGGCCCATTCCCGCCCCGAGAATGCGGCAGGAGGGGCCCACACAGCTGACTTCACGAAGGGTCAGCCCCACGACTTCACTGGCCCGACCATTCCCACCTCCGAGGGTGGGGGTTTCTTCTCCATCCCCTGTATCCTTTTCATCCCCCTCTCTCTCGACTCAGCTGCGGGAGGAGGTTCCCGCTGCCACCAGTGTGGAGGGGAAGTCCGGGCCGCTCTGCTGGCACTGTGGGGAGCCGGGCCATTTCCGGGATCAGTGTACATCCATGGATGTGGATACACTGATCCAGGTCCCTGAGGTGTCGCCGAGCGCCCCCGATCGAGCCGGGAAGTATTATATACCAGTAAGTGTTAGGGGAAATACCTATCAGGCTTTGGTGGATTCAGGTTGCAACCAGACCTCCATCCATCAACGCCTGATGCAACCTGGGGCATTGGATACGAGCCGCATGGTGAAGGTGAGGTGTGTACACGGGGACATTCGCCGATATCCTATTGCATTGGTCACGATTCAATTGGGGGCCCAAAAGCATAGAGTCAAGGCGGCGGTTAATCCCCACCTCAGCCACCCCGTCATTTTGGGGACGAATTGGCCGTTATTTTCAATGTTATTAAGGAGTATTTGTAAGGGTGGCTCCTGCAGAAACCAAGCCGACCGGGACGTGAGAGTTGCGGGGGCTGGTGAGGTGGCCCCAGGCCCATCTGGAGCTGTCCCGGGGGGAGGTGACTCGACAGAAAGGGAGGCGGCAGCCTTCCTTCCCCTCGGGGACTTCCCCCTGGAGCAGTCTCGAGATGAGACATTGTGTCATGCATTCGACAATGTGCAGTCAATTGATGGTAACCTCGTGGAGCCCGGCCGAATTCTCTCGTACCCATATTTTGCGGTGATTCGTGATAGGTTATATCGCGTGACGCAGGACGCGCAGACAAAACAGGATATAACCCAGTTGTTGATACCGAAGGGCCGTCGGGAAATGCTTTTCCAGGCGGCCCACTCCAACCCAATGGCCGGGCATTTAGGACAAGATAAAACACTTAACCGTCTCATGGCCCGCTTCTATTGGCCGGGCATTCGCGGGGATGTCCGCAGGTGGTGTGAAGCATGTCGCGAATGTCAGTTGGTGAATCCATCGGCCATCCCAAAAGCGCCATTGCGCCCTCTGCCATTAATCGAGGCCCCCTTCGAAAGAATTGGCATGGACCTCGTCGGGCCATTAGAGCGGTCAGCAAGAGGGCATCGCTTTGCATTAGTCGTGGTCAATTATGCAACGCGATACCCGGAGGCAGTGGCCCTCCGCAACATCTCTGCGACGAGTGTGGCGGATGCCCTCTTCCGAATTATCTCCCGGGTGGGGATCCCGAAAGAGATCCTCACTGACCAAGGCACAACGTTTATGTCACGTACACTTCGCGAACTCTATGAATTATTGGGAATTAAATCTGTGCGCACCAGTGTCTACCAACCCCAAACGGATGGACTGGTAGAACGGTGTAATCAAACATTGAAAAATATGATTCGTAAGTTCGTACACGACGACGCAAAAAATTGGGATCGCTGGTTGGAGCCCCTGATTTTTGCGATACGCGAGGTTCCCCAAGCCTCCACAGGGTTTTCCCCATTTGAGCTTCTGTATGGGCGTCGGCCACGGGGAGTGCTCGATGTCCTTAGAGAAGCTTGGGAGGAGGGACCTACTAACGCGAAGAACGAAATTCAGTATGTGCTGGACCTAAGAGCAAAACTCCATACACTGGGGCGGCTCAAAATGGAGAATTTGCTTCAGGCCCAGGAACGTCAGAGCCGCAGCTACAACAGGGGCAGCCAATTACGCGAATTCACGCCGGGAGAGAAAGT
>NW_015558695.1:1839276-1842766 GCF_001515605.1 Sinocyclocheilus anshuiensis | reverse complement strand
GCCACCCCGTCATTTTGGGGACGAATTGGCCATTATTTTCTATGTTATTAAGGGGTATTTGTAAGGGTGGCTCCTGCAGAAACCAAGCCGACCGGGACGTGAGAGTTGCGGGGGCTGGTGAGGTGGCCCCAGGCCCATCTGGAGCTGTCCCGGGGGGAGGTGACTCGACAGAAAGGGAGGCGGCAGCCTTCCTTCCCCTCGGGGACTTCCCCCTGGAGCAGTCTCGAGATGAGACATTGCGTCATGCATTCGACAATGTGCAGTCAATTGATGGTAACCTCGTGGACCCCGGCCGAATTCTCTCGTACCCATATTTTGCGGTGATTCGTGATAGGTTATATCGCGTGACGCAGGACGCGCAGACAAAACAGGATATAACCCAGTTGTTGATACCGAAGGGCCGTCGGGAAATGCTTTTCCAGGCGGCCCACTCCAACCCAATGGCCGGGCATTTAGGACAAGATAAAACACTTAACCGTCTCATGGCCCGCTTCTATTGGCCGGGCATTCGCGGGGATGTCCGCAGGTGGTGTGAAGCATGTCGCGAATGTCAGTTGGTGAATCCATCGGCCATCCCAAAAGCGCCATTGCGCCCTCTGCCATTAATCGAGGCCCCCTTCGAAAGAATTGGCATGGACCTCGTCGGGCCATTAGAGCGGTCAGCAAGAGGGCATCGCTTTGCATTAGTCGTGGTCAATTATGCAACGCGATACCCGGAGGCAGTGGCCCTCCGCAACATCTCTGCGACGAGTGTGGCGGATGCCCTCTTCCGAATTATCTCCCGGGTGGGGATCCCGAAAGAGATCCTCACTGACCAAGGCACAACGTTTATGTCACGTACACTTCGCGAACTCTATGAATTATTGGGAATTAAATCTGTGCGCACCAGTGTCTACCAACCCCAAACGGATGGACTGGTAGAACGGTGTAATCAAACATTGAAAAATATGATTCGTAAGTTCGTACACGACGACGCAAAAAATTGGGATCGCTGGTTGGAGCCCCTGATTTTTGCGATACGCGAGGTTCCCCAAGCCTCCACAGGGTTTTCCCCATTTGAGCTTCTATATGGGCGTCGGCCACGGGGAGTGCTCGATGTCCTTAGAGAAGCTTGGGAGGAGGGACCTACTAACGCGAAGAACGAAATTCAGTATGTGCTGGACCTAAGAGCAAAACTCCATACACTGGGGCGGCTCAAAATGGAGAATTTGCTTCAGGCCCAGGAACGTCAGAGCCGCAGCTACAACAGGGGCAGCCAATTACGCGAATTCACGCCGGGAGAGAAAGTTCTTCTATTATTGCCCACGTCTAGCTCCAAATTACTCGCCAAGTGGCAAGGACCCTTTGTGGTCACACGGCGGGTGGGGGATGTTGACTATGAGGTAGTGCGACCAGATAGGGCGGGGGCACGGCAAATTTACCACCTTAACCTCCTAAAACCTTGGAGAGAGGAAGGCTCTGTACAGTTGGCCACTACAGTAAAAGAGGGGGAAGAGCTCGGGCCGGAACTGAATTTGAAGCCTAAAGCTGGGGTTCCAGTCCCCTGTGGAGCTCACCTCTCGTCGTCCCAACTTGCAAAGATTATTCATTTACAACAGGAATTTGCCGACGTGTTCTCCCCTCTGCCCGGCCGGACAAATCTCATAGAGCACCACATTGAAACATCCCCAGGGGTCGTGGTACGGTCCAGACCCTATAGATTACCTGAACACAAGAAAAAAGTAGTTCGGGATGAATTAGAGGCAATGCTGGAAATGGGGGTAATCGAAGAGTCACACAGTGACTGGGCCAGCCCGATAGTCTTAGTCCCTAAGGCTGACGGCTCGACCAGGTTCTGTGTCGACTACCGAACGGTGAATGCAGTGTCAAAATTTGATGCTTATCCAATGCCTAGGGTTGACGAGCTGCTTGATCGGTTAGGCACGGCTCGATTTTACTCGACACTGGATTTAACAAAGGGATATTGGCAAATCCCCTTAACGCCAATGTCCAGAGAAAAAACGGCCTTTACCACTCCGTTTGGTTTGCACCAATTTATCACGCTTCCTTTCGGGCTGTTTGGGGCACCGGCTACGTTTCAGCGCCTCATGGACCGGGTCTTACGACCCCATCAGGCATATGCTGCCGCCTACCTAGACGACATCATTATATATAGTAATGACTGGCGGCGGCATATGCAACATTTAGGAGCGGTCCTGAGGTCGCTGCGCATGGCAGGGCTCACAGCCAACCCGAAGAAGTGTGCAATTGGACGGGTGGAAGTACGGTATCTGGGGTTCCATTTAGGGCATGGACAGGTGCGGCCCCAAATTGATAAAACTGCAGCAATTGTGACCTGCCCGCGTCCTAAGACCAAAAAGGAGGTGAGACAGTTCTTGGGGCTGGCTGGCTATTATAGGCGTTTTGTGCCTAGCTATTCGGACGTCACCAGTCCCTTGACTGACCTCACTAAAAAGGGGGCTCCAGATCCGGTCCAGTGGACGGAGCAGTGCCAACGGGCTTTTACCCAGATAAAGGCTGCGCTGTGTGGTGGGCCATTGTTACACTCTCCGGACTTTTCTCTCCCTTTTGTCTTACAGACGGACGCATCGGACCGAGGGCTGGGAGCCATGTTGTCCCAGCTGGTGGAGGGAGAGGAGCGCCCCGTGCTGTACATTAGTCGGAAGCTCTCTATGAGAGAGACTAAGTACAGCACGATTGAGAAAGAATGTTTGGCCATCAAGTGGGCGGTCCTTACTCTCCAATACTACCTGTTGGGACGGGCTTTCACCCTCTGTTCGGACCATGCCCCGCTCCAATGGCTCCACCGCATGAAAGATACCAACGCGCGGATCACCCGTTGGTATTTAGCTTTACAGCCGTTTAAATTTCAGGTGGTCCACAGGCCGGGGGCGCAGATGGCGGTGGCTGACTTTCTCTCCAGAAATGGGGGGGGAGTGGGTGGCGAGCCGGATGGCTCCCCGGCCTGAGTCGGGCGGTGGGGGTATGTGGAAAGCGGGGCGTGGTTTAAAGGCCTCTGCAGACGGAGAATGAGTGCTGGGGAGTTGATGGTTAAGGGAAACGCCTCTCGTTAATTAAATCTAACAGGTGTTCTCATTTTGCAGCGAGTCAAGAGACAGGATAAAAATCAGGGCTTGGAAAAAGAAGTGTCAATAAAAAGGGCGCACTCGGTTGCACAGCTGACCTCAGACCCTGATTCCCTCATTTCCACACCGGGAAGACAAGAGTTTGTCACACTTACGTACTCCCTATCCTTATCAATAAAATTATGTTAAGTCGAGATTCAAGAAAGCATTTTCATGCTTGAAACAATGTTCTTCAAACTTTATGCTCATCAAGGAAATCTAAATAAAGACACTGTAGTACGTTTCCACGTTCTTTTTTTTACCTGTGATTATACCGGTAGTTAGAAATCAACAAATCAGCGTATTAGAATGATTTCTGAAAGATCATGTGACACTGAAGACTGGAGTAATGATGCTGAAAATTC
>NW_015558695.1:1831525-1838959 GCF_001515605.1 Sinocyclocheilus anshuiensis | reverse complement strand
TTGCCATCACAGGAAAAAAAAAACATTTTAAAATATATTATAATAGAAAACAGTTATTTTAAATTGTAGTATTTTTGCACAATATTGCTGTTTTTGACTGTATTTTTTTAATATAGAAATGCAGTCTTGGTGAACATAAAACTCTTCTAAAAAACATAAAAACATCTATAAAAACATAAACAATGTTATTGACCCCAAACTTGAAATATATACAGCAGAATATAGTATAGTTAAACACTGATTATATAAAATTCACTGAGACAGATGATGTAACATGAGATAAATCTGTGAGAGTCATACCTGTCTGATATTGCAGCAAGTATCCCGTGAGAAAGCCATTGGTTTCATGCGGAGGCGCCCACACCAGCGTGATGGAGTCTTTCTGAAAGTTTGTGGCTCTCAGGATGGGAGGTTGCTCAGGAACTGTGGGAAGATGTCAAGCACTACTGGTCAGTATGTACCTTAAATTAGGAAAAACTGTTTGGCGCTGTATTTCAGTGCAAAAAAAATCTTAATTTCTTTCTTAAAATCTTAAAGTCTTAATTTAATAACCACCTACAATAACCTTAGTTCAACTGCTGAAATAGCATTGCATTGTATTTCAATTAAGTCAATGTCATTCTTTTCACACCTCTTTCTAAATTAGTCTTATTATGTTCTTATGTTCAGCAGTACATTTGGGTGAACAACAAACTGTGTAAAATTCAACTGAATCTACACAAGAACTTAGCAAATGCCCAAACCACTGAATTTCAAAACGTGTCTACTGTCAAAGCATTCTTGCCTCCCTGTGGAGTTGTGAAAGAGATGGGACTGCTGCTGGGCCCATTCCCTCTCCGGTTAAAGACGTTGACAGTCAGGCTATATTCAGAGAATGGCTTCAGTCCCGGCACCATGGTGTGACTCCTGTTTCCAGGCATGGTGAGAGACTGTCTCTCTGAGGGAATTCTCTTAGAGGTCAACAGACTTTGAGTTTGCCACCAGTGCACCTGGGAGCAAGAGACGGAAGGAAGAGAAATAGGGTGTTGATGAGAAGATATATATATTTATGGAAAAGAAACCAAGAGTGAAAATAGAGGCAGAGAGAGAAAAAGGGCAATAAGGAAGCACACAATGGAGTCTATTAAATGCTACAAACAGCTTGTTTGTTGCTGAATGACCATCAGCTTTTGTCCAGAACCACAGGACCTTTGAACTGGAGGGGTTGGGAACTCACAGTGTATCCTCCAAGATGGCCCCTCAAGGCGGATTGGGGCACCGGTGACCAGCTGACCCTCAGCATCGTACAGTTCAACACCTCCACAGATACGTCTTCAGGAGCCGCCAAGGGCACTGGAAAGGCCAACAGAATGCAGATCTGTTTGAGGCTAAACTTTCCCAACTGATGCAATAGGGTAACAGCTCACAAATACACACACACAAACACAACCATTTCCTCAAGCAACTAGAGCCACCGAGGAAAAAAATGGACTGTAATTAAATGACACACTGACTGTTTCCAGGAAAAGTGCACATGCTAACGTGAAGCTATCCACAGAGATATGTGGGTACATGGGAAAGGCTCTTTCAGGGATGCAAACTCGCTGGGCAAAAAAAAAGTGACAAAGATGCAACCCCCTTTAGCTTTATAATGTGGATTTAAGGATATATTGGGATATAGTGGATATAGGATATAGTGAAAAACTCAACCTAGATTCTCTTTTACTTCAGTTGTCTTAGGCCACATTCACACTGTTTTTATGGAACCCATTTAATATTACTATACAATAATAATAATAATATTAATAATAATAATTATTATTAGTAGTAGTAGTATTCAATTATTATTATTAATAATAATAATAATGAGATTAAACCAATAAATACATGTATTACTACTGTATTGAAAAATACAAAAATTAGTATTTAATATTATTATTATTGTTGTTGTTGTTGTTGTAATACTAAATTACAGTGCTAATTTATGTATGCCTTAATTTTTTTGCTTTTAAACAATAACCAAAGAGCTTTTGCTTTGACAGAAAACCGCAGAGAGAACTTTTTGTTGATTTATAAACAGATTTATAAACAATTTTAATTGCAAATTTAAGAAGATGGTAATGTGTTGCATTTTAAAATGCATGTTATAAGCGACACACTACTTGCAGAGATGTTCATGTGGGGCAGTATTTGCGTTTTTAAGCACAGAAGCTACAGTAGGAGGACTTTTTTTTTTTAGCTTTTACTTTTTGACAACTCAAAAGTAGTGGTTCTCATTTCATCCCAATTTCAAACACTTGTCGGATTTACATGAATCACACAAAGGACCTACACTGGATGAAAAAAAAGTGCAAAAATTGTACCTTTGGGAATACAACTGCTTGATATTGGGGCAGTACCCTCAAAGGGACACCTTTGTACCTTCTTTACCCGTAAAGGCTACGTAGTAGTACCTTACAGTAGTATGCACCCTTTAGGGGTAAAGAAGGTGCTCCTTTAGGGGGTAATATTCACCCTTTTGGTACAAAGCTGTCCCTTTGTGGGTACTGCCCCAGTGACAAACTGTTATACCCCTAAAGGTATCATTTTTGCACATTTCTTCTGAGAGTATTTTGGATTCAAAACATCAATTATCACTGAAAAGTGTCAAGTTTGCATCCCTGCTCTTTGCAACAACTGCATGAAAACTGTCAAGATCTACCTACAGCTAAAGCAACCATGCTTCTGTGTATCTACAGTGATGCAAGAATAGCAGGGATAAACAGTGATGCAGGAATAGCAGGGACAAAAGCAGCCCAACCTGTTGCATCATCCTCAAGACAATGCCAAATGTCGACTAGAGACAAGGGCATGAGATGGAAAAATATGAAAATGGAATAAAACAAAAAATATTCTCACAAGTGCTTGGCAAAGAATGTGTCTGATCCCTAAAAGCACAATGTAAAAGCTCAGCAGAAATGGCTGATCCTGGTAGAGAGTGGATTAAACCACTCTCCCAACTAATCTTCTAATCTTAAGTGTTTATTTTTGGCTAATCGTGGCAGTCACACACGACTGTGAGATGAATGCATTAACATGCTGTTTGACTCACTGTCTTCTCCGGAATAACCAGTCACCACTCTGGGTTCTGGTGCCCACCCGTGATGGTTAAAGGCCTGGATCTTGACCTCGTAGGGGACGAATGTTGGGGTGTCTCGCACCACAAATGAGTGTCTCTTCACCATCTGTTCTTTCCAAATGTCCTCGACACCCATGAGCCTGTAGCTCAGTTTGTATTCCAGACTGGGACCGTTGTGCTCCACAGGCAAGAGCGGCTGGTGATTAAATGGAAAAGTGGGTCAGTGCACTGCAAACATTACTGAGCATTTGGAAAGAATGGAAGAGTTCGAGAGACATTTGCTGATGAGTTTGCGAAATCTGGCGTGGGAACCTAGTTTCTGGGGTGCCTCGCTTGGCTTTCTTTCAGACTTGCAATCTGAAGGAATTTTGACTCATAAATAGAGCATAAATTGGCTCGTGAAAGGAGATTTGCTCTTATACTTGACTGCCAGTGCAAATTAAGTTGTTACTGCTTTAAAACTACAAGACACCAGACTTCATAGGAGCTCCAGGAGCTTTTAGTTCCCAAGCCTCCTTGCGTGAGAGTATTTGCCTTTTTTGCTTCTAAGCCATGCGTATATGCATATGCATTAAGGTTGTCTGACAATGCTGTTTGCATTTTATTACCTCCCAGCTGATGTCCATCTGATGTGGCAGGTGACCCTCAATCTTAATGTTTTCTGGGTTCCTGTCGGGAGCTGTACAAATGTGAATATGAATTATTTAACATCTGTCTCAGTCAATAATACCATTGCCCTCTAACACTGCCAATGTGTATCACACATAATGACGAGCATGCAGTCATTGATAGTCAGAGACAGCGCTCGCTTAAAAGAGCATTCAAATTTATGGAGCTTTTATAGACATCTGTATAATTTTCTCAGGGTAAATCCCCACAAAGACACGCTTCAAACAAATCCAAGGTGAACCAAGGACAGCCCTAGACGTTGGATGGTAACATGTTACGAAAGCAAGTCTTCAAGGATCACAGGTATCCCTACCACAGGGAGGTGTCTTATGTCTTTCGGAGGGCATGCTGGGACGGCTTTTCCCAATAGTATTAACAGCGATGACTCTGAACTGGTAGTTAATGTGGCCGTAGAGCGTCAAGGGGGCAGAGAACTGGCTGCCTGCGACTCGTAGAAGCTCCTTCCACTTCTCCGGCTCCCAGTGGTTCTCTTCGTACTGGATGATGAACTCTAGTCATAGGAACAGAGCACAGCGGTCATTGAATATGCAGAGCGCACACTCTCAATACACTGTGGTTTGGCCCCAGTGGGAGCCCTCTTGAAATATTGTAGAGCAATGTTTTAGTACGAACATCGTCCATTAAAACGACTTCAGAGGAATCTGCTTAAAGCAAAAGCCAGCTTCAGAAGCACTGAAAATGGGTACCATTACATATGAAGGGAACGCTAATGGAAGCGTTTTGCATTTGTTCTGTAACCCTGACAGTACAATACATTTGTAGGAGGAGTTTTACCTGTTATGGGACTGTTATGATCACTGGCGGCCGTCCAGTGGAGGCTCACACTGCGGTCTTTCAGATCAGTGAGTGTCAGTTGAACCGGTGGATCTGGGACATCTGTGTCACATTTAGGACACAAACACTTTAAACAAGCCTTATATCACAACTTTTTAAAGGGATAGTTCACACAAAAATGTAAATGTTGTCATTATTTAGTCACCCTCATGTCATTTCAAACCTGTACTGTAGTTTCTTTCTTATGTTGAACATGAAAGAAGATTGTTTGAAGAATGCTGGTAATCAAACAGTTGATGGTCCCCATTGACTTCCATAGTATTTCTTTCTTTCACTGCTATGGAAGTCAATGGGGACCAACAACTGTTTGGTTCTTTAAAATTCTTCAAAATATCTTATTTTGTGTTCAACATACGAAAGAAACTTATATGGGTTTGGAACGACTTGAGGGTGAGTAAATGATGACAGTTTTCACATTTTTGTGTGAACTATTCCTTTAAGACAATTCAAAAGAGAATCAGAATTGCTTAAAGAAATAACTGGAGCAATAATGATCACAAAGTCTACACAATATAGTTTGTGTTTTCTGTACAATCTTTTGCAGAGATTGCTACACTATTATTTGAATATTTTTCCAAGCAGGTCTATTATTGTGGTATTGAAGTAATACATAAACATAACACAATCTAGTTGGTATTCATTCTGGTCTCAAAAGGTCATTCAATCATACCTAACACAGTTATGTATGCAGAAGCTGTATCTTGGTCCAGTGATGTTCGAACAATGCAGGTGTATTTCCCTTTATCACTGTGGCTCACATTGACAATCTGGAGAATTCCATCATCTCTGAAATATCTGCAAATAACCCAAAAACGGTACAATATAAAATAACAGTTGGTACTTTATTGATAAAATGTTGTCAAATTAAAATTCATGAATTCCTAAATGAGACATCAGACTCGCAAATACTTTGTTCATGTAGTAATTCAAAGTTTCTAAATGTCTTTCACAATGTTCAAAGAATCTTACATAGTTTTAGATCTTGAATGAAATAAGCAATGTGCATTCCAGGAATATTTATTGTAACTTTCTATGTTGGCAGCAATAGTCAATGGTAAAACGAGGCAAAAAACAATGAGCCATTGACAAATAAAAGTGTCCAGGATGGAGAAAAAAAGTTGAAAAATATGTGGCAAGTTCTTATAAATGTATTCTTCGTCTTTAATGTAGTTCTAAAAATAGTTTACACCATTTTCAACTACATTTAAATGGAATGCCTCTAAAATGTGATGTAACCAAGTATTAATTGAAGTATAAATTATTAAAATATTTTCAGAGTTATTAATTAACAAATAATCAGTAGGCTCTGTGGGAATCGCACCACACAACTAGAACCTACATTCTACAACCTGATATAAAAAAAAAATTCATCATAAAAGGTCAAATGACCTGATATTTTTCAAGTCTTATTGACAATGAATCACAGATGAACTTCAAAGCAAAATTCAAAGCAATCAATTCCTAAATTTCCAGGCAGACCAGAAAAATAAAGTGGTTGAAGTTGCTATGCAGTCTTACAAAAATAGAAACCAGGCATCCGTCGAATGAAGCAGCCACTTATAGTGCAGACAGCTCCATTGATTATAATGGAAGTGATCTAGTTTGTCTCAGGACGGTATAGACCCATTGTCACAGGCGGATCTGTGGCTTTTGTTGTGTTTGAAATGCCAAATAAGAGCTGCGTTAAATGTTGTCATGACAATCAATGCACATCTCTTTTCTGTTCACTAAGTGTCTGTCTCCAATTTTTGTAATTAATAAAAAATGATTTATGGTTCGACTGGAACTAATCTGCAGCACAGAACTGAATCATGGCCTGCTAATTGGTGACCTGAGGTAGAGATGCAAACATAATTTGTCTGGAAGCAAATAACTAACAGTCACAACAACAAAACACACTTTTTTTTTGCATTTACACAAAAGATCCTGTTGGGCATCATATTCCAGCCAGTAGAAAAGAGGTTAAAGCTCCTGCTCATTAGCTGGAGTACCTTTTGATTTTCAAGAGAGACATTTCGCCCATAAGAGCTTAGTATTACTGATAAAAGCTTACAATTACATCTAGCTCGGCTCTGTTACATGACTACAAAGTGTAAGTACTTAATCCATGATTCCAGCACTGATAAAGCTATAAATAAAATGTCTGCACTTCAAAAATGTCATAGCTCACACTAATCCTTCCTGTTTTGACAGCGCAACCCTTTCTGAAAACAGGATTTACTTAAATGGCTTCAATGAATTCAAAGTTGAACCATTAGGGACAATCTATCTCATCCTACTACTTAGGGAAAACAGGTCACTCACCCTTCAGAGAAGTTTGAGAGGATATTCATCCCATCTTTCATCCACAAGATCTCCAGCTCTCTTCTGAGGGTGGGATCGCACTCCACCTGGCACTCCAGCTCCGCCATTGATCCTCTTTTGACCTTCATGTCTTGAGGAGGTTTGACGATCCTCGTTGAATCTATCAACAGAAGACGCTTTGGTATCAGTAATGATCAGGAAGCAGAAAGCTTTTTGATTAAGGAAGGTGGCTAACCTTTAATGAAAAGTTCAGTGGTGAGGCTCATGGTGCCTTCGGAGCTGTTTGCCAAACATTTGTACTGGCCCATATCTTCCATCTCGACTTTGTGAATCTGCAGGGAGCCATTCTTCAGGAGAGAATATCTCTCTCCATCTAGAGAGCCCTCTGGGTCTTCTCTTCTCCTACAAAACAAACATTGAACCCTTCAGAGTTCTTCTGAAATAGATGCCCATGGGAAGGGCCTTTACTGAAATACAGATGCTCTGTTGATAAAACCGAATCAATGTAG
>NW_015558695.1:1811801-1831366 GCF_001515605.1 Sinocyclocheilus anshuiensis | reverse complement strand
CCCCCCCCCCTTTTTTTTACTATGACTTTCAAAATTGACCAAAGGTTTTTGAAAGGAAACTTTTCAAAGAAGAAAAGAGTATAAATACGAGTGCAAAAGGAGGATCCACTAGAGAGAACAGACATTTCAAAAGGCCTATATATCTTGCAGTGTCTTTTCTCAATGTTTTGTCCCTTTTCCTTCACTTAATTCACTTGACCTTAGTGGGTCTCTGTACTGTTGTTATCAGACACTCTGTGCCCAACAACTATCATTCACCCATAATCTGAAGACCAGCTACAGTAAAACCATGCTAAAAACCCTGTCAGAATCATTTAGTATACTTCTAATAAAATATTGATTAAAATGTAATTTAAGAAATATATTTTAAGGATATTTAGCTAGATTTACTGGACAATAATACAGACAACACAAATCTTATTTTTGTTTTGTTTTGTTTTGTTTTGTTTTGCAGTGAAGACCAATTTAGGCCAGCATGAATGTCCATTGCTAGTTATTATTATTTATTTTTTTAGCCCTGTAGGCAATTATATAAAAATAATTACAATTATTAAAACAGAATGGATATGAAAAATCAGGGTAATAATTCTGTACATATTATTTGAAATAGAAATATTTTGTACATTCTGTGGTAATCATTATTATTAAGTGACGAAAACATTAGCCCCTCCTATAGATTTTGGTAGATGTTTCTCATGCCTTATCCCACGTTCTTCCAAATGTTCTTACACCCATCCGTCAAACAATGAATCATGGCAAAGTTTATTATTATTATTATTGTTGTTGTTGTTCAAATATTCATATTTTCAAAAATAAATAGTTATTAAAATTCCTTAGAATCATCATAAATCTATGTGAAAACTATAAGTGTGAAAACCTTTGAATTGAATTACATTTATTAAATAATGTATACATTTTTTTTACTTTTAAACATGACCATGGTTTAAATATGGTTAGCTGTGGAACAAGCAAGACTCAGTTTACATTTATGTAATTAGTTTACATATTCATTTGTATTCATGATTTGTCAATGATAAATGTATAAACCTGGTTACTGTGCATTTAAAACACAGTTTATTGCATTTATGTATAACTGGCAAATATGCATCACAACATGTTTATTAGCTTAAGTTAAGTAATCCAAATCAATGGAAATTTTATATGAAATTAAAATACATAAATCTTAAATATAGGCCTAAGTTTTATTTTTTTGGATGGATAGGTTCCATAAATTAACACATAATTAGCACTCATACACCGTGTCCTAACCAGGCGTGATGTGACAAGACTCCTGTGACAAGAAACTGAACGTGAAAATGGTGCGTGACGCAACAAAACCCAAGCACAAAACAGCCAATTAGAGGTGTTATCTCTGTTTCACATGCACAACACACTGGGCAAAGACCGTAAAACTACATTCAGTATCTTGTATTTTCATGACTATTTTCGGACAGCATGCTTTTAATGGATAACCTTTAATTTACCTTATAATCTCTGATTTCTTTTACAATCAGTCTCTCCTTGTCCAAGTTTAATGTTTAATATACGTGAATCAGAGATTTCAGTGTGTACAAATAAAGCAACCAAGCGACTGACAAAATGTAGTGTCGCTCGTTACTTGTAGCGGAGACCAAAACTCTGATTAACAGAAAAGAGACACCTCACTTGTGGCTTATAATGTTGCGTCTGGTTATGACACGGTGTTAAAATCACAACACTTGTTACCAAACTCACCAGTTAATGGTGGCAGGTGGTGAACTAAAGACTCTGCAGTCCATAATCACACTCTTGTCTAACATGGTCGCGTACTCCAGATAATTCGGCGTCAGAATCAAAGGGGGATGATCTGAGAGAAAGCCAGACCATTAGTCAAAACATTCGTGCACACAGACAAACATCAAACATCCAGCGCGGCATATGGCTCACTTTCTGCACTGTAGTTTGAAACCGAGGCACACTCCCGAAATCACAATTAAACTGTAAAAAAAGCTATTAGCATATAAAAGAGCTCTCTTCTTCTGCCAGCTACAAACAGGAAACAGTGACCGAAGTAGGTCATAGACACACACTCATGCTCATGTTTCATGTTTTTCTTCTACGTCAATTACGAACCAACAGCTGCTGAAACCCTTAAGCCATTACATGTCAGCAAGAGCATCATATCATAATCAAAGGCAAGAAAACTTCAATGAGGACCACAAGCCTCTCTTCTGGCGCTATGTGATTAATCGATACATGTAAATTAGGTGGGTTGCGCATCAGTAGCACTAACCTACAGTATTATTGCGCTCTAAAAATCACAATATGATATTCATCTTCTTCCAATTTACACAGGTAAGTGAAGTACTCACTCATGACAAGCACGTTAGTGTTGACAAGCAGGGTCCCGTGCTTGTTGGAGGCCTCACACTGGTACACGGCAGTGTCTTTCTGCTCTGCTCTGAGGATGATTATTCTGTCATCAAGCATTTTGTAATTGGTAGAAGGAAAATCTGGGGAGAAAACAAAGTTGAATTGGCACCCAAATTGTTTTGGAGAGACTGGGGTTAGTTGTCACATGGGCTTATACAGTACACTACAGTTCAAAAGTTTTTGAATGGTCTTTTTTGCTCAGGCTGCATTTATTTGATCAGAAATACAGTAATATTGTGAAACATTTTTGCAATTTAAAATTATACTGTTTTATTAAAAAAATAACTGTTTTCTATTTGAATATATTTTAAAATGTAATTTATTCCTGTGATGCAACGTTGAATTTTCAGCATCATTACTCCAGTCTTCAGTGTCACGTGATCCTTCAGAAATCATTCTAATATGCTGATCGGCTGCTCAAGAAACATTTCTTAATATTATCAGTGAAAAAAGTTGAAATATAAATCTTTTGTACCAATGCAAATGTTTTACTGTCACTTTTGATCAATTTAACGCATCCTTGCTGAATTAATTTTAAATGGTAGTATCTTAATAAAATCTTACTGTTCACGTGAAACCACAGAAATGTAAGATTTGTTGAGGGGCAATAACAGTGGAAATGTTCAACAGCTAAGACTAGAAGTTATCCATCTAGACACAAATTGACTTGTAAAAATAAACCCACTCTGAGAAATTGTGTAAAAAAAATGTTACAGCTAGCCCCGGTGTTGTCTATTTTGTAATATTTCACATTATTATAGCAGCAATAAACTTCTGAGGTACATATTTAGAAGATTCATCATTGACTTTTTTCATCTGCTGCTGATATATCCTTTTACCAGAGCATGTAAATTGTGCATAAATACAGATGTGGCCACATATTCACCGCTGTTTACAAAGTCTAACGGAAAGGAACACCAGACTGTTCTCACAGCCTGTAATTGCACATTTGGCAGTGGCTTTGAGCTCACAAATTCAGTCAAATGGGCATGATAAGGGTGGGAGTGGAAGGGCTTTAACACACCATCAAGAGGCTGGCCATTTCTCTTCCAGGTGATTGTGGGTTGTGGTTTTCCTCTAGCAGAACACTTGATGTGGATGTCAGATCCAATCTCTGCTAACTGACTCTTCACTGGCTCCTCCTGCCAGCTGGGCAGCTCTGAGACACACAACATATGAATTGAATATGGATTAAAGCAACTTCCTAACTAGAGCAATACTGCCCCCCTGTGTTTATAAGTGACACGACTTGAAATTTTGTAAAATATGTGCTTTGTAAAGTACTAACAAATATGCATGCTAGTGAGAATTATAAATACGCTTCATATAAAAATAGTTCAGTTAATAAACTTTAATTAATGCATTAACTATACCGTAATTATCTAACAATGAGCAATATGTTTGTCACAGTATTTATAATCTGTCTTAATGTTAGTTATTAAAAAAAATACAATTGTTTTTTGTTAGCCAATGTTATCGCCGGTCATTAAATACTGACATACAACTTTTGATTTTAATAATCATTAGTAAATTATGAAATTAAGTTTAACTAAGATTAATAAATGCTTTAGAGGTATATTTCATTGTTTCATTGTTAGTAGTATGTGTAAATAATATTAACAAATGGAACCTTGAAGTGTTACCAATTATTCTTGTCAAAGTAATTTACTAACTAGAATGAATGGGAATCGTCAAATACCCAGATAAAATTCAGGCTTAAGACTTTGTAAATGGTTGCATACCCTCCACAACAACATGAAAATGATGCACAGCTTCACCAAGATCATTCTTGGCTTTGCACATGTATTTCCCTTCATCCTGATCTGTGAGGTTTGGTATAGTCAGAAGCTTTCCATAGTTCTTGATTTGTGTACGATTTGGTAAGTTGTCCCACATCTTGATCCATTCTACCACCGGTGTAGGCCTGAGAAAAGACCAAAATAAACCGCTGTCACTCTCTCTGTCAGTGGAAATGCTTTGCCGCCGTGTAACATTTGTAAACCCAACATGGCCATAGAGAAGTGAACTCACAGTCCTTCTGCGATACACTCCAGCTCCAGCTCTTCTCCTTTTTTTAGGTATGTCATTGAATGACTGGAGGGCACCAAAATGCTCGGCTTCCTCTTCTGAACTGAATGGGGACAAATGAGGGTAAATGGCCTCAACATGGATTAAAAAAAAAGAAACACACTTTCATGTCTGAACAAGAATGGACCAAAGTCTGAATAAAAATTCAAGATATATATACTCAGAGAACAGGCCATTATAGCACACAATTTTGTAAAGTGACAGTAAGAAGTTATTTTGTCACATTTGAATGATTCTTATATAAACACAGCTCAGTCTGAAGAAAATCTCACAGTCTGAACTCCACAAATAGCTGACAAACTAGCAAGTGCTAAATCCCAACAAAGCTTTATCTTAAACTTTAAGAAAAGCCCTTAGATAATAATCATTGTAACAAAAGCCACAAAAAAAAAATCTAGGTTTTTGGGTATTTTACAAGATATGTTAATCTTTGCCATGTGACTCACCACTCGTGATGTCATCATCCCCCTGGCCTGAATATAAAAAAAGAAAGAAAACTGTTTGAATTTTCAGCACATTTAAATAGTAATAAATATCATATATACAGTACGTACATAGCATATACACACACACACACACACACACACACACACACACACACACACACACACACTCTCTAAGAACTGCTGGGTTCAGCCTGTTGGGTGATTTTATTGGGTTGTTTATAAATATATATATATACATATGCACACACTCTCTCGTCATCTCTCAGCTACGAGTGAACCGTGCTTCACAGCCCTTCACCGGCTCAGATTGCGGTGACACACCGGCACGAGAATTAGCACTATTTCGGTGAAAAGTGATTACAGAGAACAGTTGAATACACTTAAATTAAAATGCTACTTTTAAATGTTTCAATTTTATTTCTAAAATGCTTGTTAAATGAGTTTAAATGTATGTTATATTGTAAACTATGCTGTATTCACCCAAATAAGTTCAATTTGTCTTGTATTTTGTCCATGGGTGTTCTTGCTTAATACGAAATGTTTATCTTTTGATTATTGCTGTTGCCTCTAGTAATTCTGTGCGTGATTTTTTTTTTTTAATTTCTAGCCCATTTTAAGCCAGCAATATAATGATTTTTAAACAATAGTTGACTTAAATAAACAACCCAGCATTTTGGGTAAAAACATTTAATGTGTTCTGTCCAATATTTACCCAGCGCTGGGTTGACAAATAACCCAAGTTGGGTTGTTTTTAACCCAGCATTTTTTAAAGTGTATATACTGTATATGAAGAGTTCAGATGCAAAATGAACCGTTTGAAATTTTCTTTTAAAATGAGCATTTTTATCAGGCTCCTATGTGTAGGTTCAGTAATTTCACATTAATGGCAATGAATAGGTTCTTTTCATTGCTATTAAAGTCAAATATCTGAACATAAACATAGGAGCCTGAGAAAAATGCTCATTTTAGACGAAAATTTCAGACGGCACTAAGAGGCTTTTGCATCTGAACATGTATATACATATATACAGGTAACTGTATTAAGGATACCAATCGTCCAACAACTACTTTGATTACTTAGGTTTAGAATTTTCTGTACTTCTCAGTGAAGTAGGACAATCAACTGAGAAAAAGACTTTATCCATCAGGAATTGGTTGGATTGTAAAAAGTGGTTTCTATGTCGGCTGGAGGAGCAGGGCTGGAAAATAAGAGGGCTGACAACAGATTTTGATGAAAGATTAGAAAGAAAGAATTTTATTAATTTATTTAATTTTATTTTTTTAAATAACATGAAATGATTAATCATAATAAGACCAGGAATGTTCAAGAAAGTAAACAGAGTTCATTTTAATGTCATGTTGACTTTAAAGAGGATTACGTTAGAGACATTTACTGTTAAATTATTAGCATGCTAAAATACAGCATGCTGACAATACACTAAAACCAGGTTGCATCTATAAATTACATCCACTTAAATGAATCGCCACTGCAGCCGTTTGAGCATTGCTTTTAGAAAGTAATCTAATACGTTCAACAATATATTCACAAAATAAAAAAATAAAAAAATTGTTAAACTATGTATACTTTGTTTAGCCATTTTTGTGCATCTCACAGTTTTTTGTTTTTTTTTCAGTATCATAAGAGCTGCATTTTCATGACATTGTGTCGAGCTAAAAATACTTTTAAAAACAATCTTGTCATATTCTGCTGTGCTTTTGTCCAGCTGTTCATGAAAGCAAGAATGTGTCCTGTGTCACACAAAACCAGCATAACAGGTCTTCATTGCTATGGTGATTAGTAGGTTAGTTGTGAAAATATGTATATACACACACTACAGACTACAATTCATTTTGCACTGTTCGGGGTCAGTAAGATTGTTTTAAGAAATGAATACTTTTATTCAGAAAGGATGCAATAAATTGATCAAAAGTGATAGTAAATAAATGTTTTAATGTTGTATGAATGCTGCTCTTTTAAATCCTGAAATATCTTTCCACAGAAATATTAAGCAGCACAACTGTTTTCAGTCTTGATAATAATAAATGTTTCTTAAGCATCAAATCAGCACATTAGAATGATTTCCGAAGGATCGTGTGACACTGAAGACTGGAGTAATGATGCTGAACATTCAGCTTTGCATCACAGGAATAAATGACTTGTTTAAATATATTTCAATAGAAAACAGTTATTTTAAATGATTTTAATATTTCATAATATTACAGTTTTTGCCTTGGTAAGCATAAGAGACTTCTTTCAAAAACACTGAAAGATATTACTGACCCCAAACCTTTGAAGGTTAGTGGAAGTTTCATTTGCTTTAAATGCTGTCATGTTTATGAGATTCTTGCCACATACTTGGCTTGACCCTCAGGGCCATGCGGGGTTTCTGAACGATTGTGCGTATTCTGGAAAAGGAGGCAAAACAGCAGTAGTCATCGTGGCTATCTGTCACCAGTGTATTAGAGAAGTACAGATTCCCATTGAGGCCCATGGACACCCTCTCATTCTGCTCAATGTGTAGAAGATCTGAGAACAATACAGAGAGGAGGGTTAGATTAACATGAGCAACAGGACATCAGAGAGGGCAACCATCCAAACCGCCCAGAAACAGCCCCATCTGACACACTGCAAAGAAGATATCAGGCATCATGGGTAGAGCTTTGAATGCTCAGGGATTCTTGTTCCTCTCAAGTAGTGTAGGTGGCTCAACGTGATTAAGCCGCCTCTTCAGCTCAAGAAGTGAAGACATGTGCAATAATAACGCTCATTGCTTTTTTAATCAACTGTCTTGCTTTCCAGGATAAATATCTAAAACAAGGTGCATTTACTTGAAAAGAATATTTACATACAGTAAGTATTTCCTTCACAGAAAGTTAATGAAATTTAGAGAGGTTCATGCTTATAAGGAAAAAATATATTTCCATTTGGGGGTTAAAAATTTTATTCAAACTGATAATTCAAGTTTATTTTTCTTACCCTCACTAAACCTTACTAAAGATTACTCTGAAATCTAATATTTATTTTCTTCTCAAGTAAATGTATCTTGTTTTAAGGAAGTTTATATTTATTTATTTATTTTGGAAAACAACAAAAAGTAAGAGCAATTTTTTTCTTTACTTTTTTTTCTTTGTCTATGTTTAATAATTCATATCAAATTAAAATAATATAATCCCCCCCAAAAAATTAATTACAAAATTTTGCATTCTGTCACCCTCAACCTTCCTTCCTTGAATTTCCTTCTTCTGCTGAACACAAAAGACATTTATAAGACTGTTGGAAATCAAACAGTTGCCGGTCCCAACTGACTTCCATAGTATTTTTTTTCTATACTATTGAAGTGAATGGCTACCAAAAACTGGTTTGGTTACCAGCATTCTTCAAAATATCGCATCTCAACTCAAAACTCATTCAGGTTTGGAACAACATGAGGGTGAGTAAATGATGATAGAATTTTCATTTTTGGGTGAACTATGCCTTTAATAATAATAAATTCAAAAAACGTTTAGAAACCAAAATTCTCACTTTTATTATTGGGCCTATATGCGTATTATGGCATTTTAAATACATTTTAATGTTTGGTTTTAATGGCATTTTGTTTACTTTTAAAGTTTTGTTCTGTTTCCAGGTGTGAGCGTTTGAGATTGACTGATTTATTGTTTTACTGGCTTGACAGAAAGAATCAAATTCTTCAGATGTCACATATTCCCAGCGTTCTTTACAAATTGCAACATGTAACATTTATCATCAAAAGCCTGTTATTAGTGGAGGCGGTAGAACTCCAGTCTGGCGCCAGAAAAGATAGTTATATACAGTTGGTTGAAATATATGCACGCATCTGTGTATCCGTTTAGCCAAAAACATGGAATGACTGACATATCACAAACAATAACGTTTGCTGTAACAGCTGAGGAAGTCAGAAGCAGTGTTATTTTTGTATCATTAGTATACATTATTATATTTTCTGTAAATATTTTGAATTAGATTTTATTTTTATATTTTATATTTATAGTTTTGTTCATTTTGTTGTATGCTTCAGTAACTTTTTTATGGTTTTAATTTTAGTTTTGGTTAACAATAATAACCCAGATCTGAAGGAGTGATATTCAAACTACAAAAAAAATTCACAGCATTTAAATGATCTGCTTGGCAAACGTTATGTGCAGTAAACTGATTTAAAGTGTCTTGAACTACCATTGGTCATCCAGTACAGCTGCCAAGGTGGCGTTCCTTGTGGCGGGTTACACACCAAGACCACCGAATCGCCTTCTGTGACCACCACTGGCTCTGTCTTCTCCTTGGGAAACTTGGGTACCACTGTGAGCAAGCAGAAAAACAATGCAAAGAAACTCCTTTAAATTCATAGCAGTCACTGTCTTATTAAAGCATAAGACAGATAGACTATGAACTGTCAGTAGATTAAAAACCAGTTGAGCAGCATCATGTTGGATGTGCTTAAGGGGTTGCATGCAATATGCAAATTTCTTGGACCAGATCTGAGGAAATTCTCAACACAAGAATTTCTCGAATTCTGCTATATTCATTTCATTATCAGCAGCTGAGATAACGTATCACAGGGGATATATGAACTGTGACTTACCAGGCACAATAAATTCTAATTCCTCTGATATTGCAGTTCCGAGCTTGTTTGAGGCATAACATCTGTACTTTCCCTGGTATTTCACTTTCTCTTTAGTGTTGGGTATCACAAAGGTCCCACTACTTTCTTCTTTAATGAGCCGAGGGTCTTTATGCGGGTCAAAATCCATCCCATCTTTCGTCCAGCGGTACCTGTTCAATTAAAAACACACAACAGGCACTTATTAGGCATGCACATAAAAAAAAACTTCATGGAACCATCGATGCCCATAAAAAAACTCTTTTTAACTATTTTCAAGAGTGTATAGTTGGTGTATATTTTATTTGTCTTCTACTTTTCTTCTAATTATTATGAATTTAAGTTTACTGTGTTTCAGTAAGTTTACTCTTTCTCCTCATAATTAAAGACTTACTGACACTTATCAAATAAAAAAAGAAGAAGAAACATAAATATGTAATAAAAAGTTGGAATCTAAAACTAAAACATAATTTAATGCATTTTATTTATAGATAAATTCCTGTGATCTGCAATGTCTGTTTTACTCTGTGGGGGATGAAAAATTAATATTTACAGTGACAGGAAAAAACCTTATTTTCATTTTGAATTTTCACACATTGCACAAAGAAATGGCTAAGCTTCCTTCAGCCCATTAAAGGCAATTTCATTTGGATATCTCTTCAGTTTTTCTGACATCCTTAAGTGCCGGACATCTCACTCACGTAGGTCTTGGGTTGCCTTTGGCTTCACACTTGAACAGTAAGTTCTCATCATATGGCAAGGCAATGAGAGAGCCTGAGGTCTGAGTGGTGATGGTCGGCAGCTGCTCCACTACAGGAAAAACATATCACAGGATAAAAGAGCTGTTGAGATGGCCATCTGTGCTAAAAAGGATGCTTGTTTCTGGAAGAGTTTACTGGATAATAACATGTAATACTGTTGAATAATGATCATAGCCTCAAGTTGAAGTTGCATTGATAAGAACCAACACCTGAGAGCAATTTAACTGTCCTGGCACTTACCGTGAGGAGGGAAATAAAGACCAAAGGCAGTGGAGAAGAAGGCCGACAGGAGCCCGACAATAAGGCTCCTGAGCCCCCTCATCCCAGCCAGCAGATAAGGACAAAGGTGAAGGAAATGCAGAAAACACCCCACAAAGTTGTTCTTTTAGCAAGAGCTCTTCACTGACTCCTCCAAGGAAAAGATCTAAAGAGACAAAGAAAGAGTACAAGAGTAAGAACAGAGAACAAATTGTAATAAATCCATTTACAGCAAAACTGAGAGGGGATTTGAAGTGCTGTTTGCTTTGAACAGGTAGTCTTAGGTGTTTTACAACATTTTGGATTTATAGCAGGTGAGATGCTTTTAAAACACGTTTACCTCAAGCAAAAGCAAGATTATATTGATGCAAATCATCAACGCAGTCTGCAACAAAATATAGGAACTGGGTCAATGATGTGACACTATTTTCCCCCTAACTATTAAATACATTAAACTGAGTACACCTTTTCTGTGATGAATGTTTTCAATTTCTGCATCAAAACTGATTTTGATATATTTTGGGGGTACATAAAGCCAATTTATTTTTGCAAATTTTTTTTTTTTTTTTTTTACAAAACTGCTTCACTGTTAATCACTGTTATTTATCAATATTTAAATGCATTTGTCTGCAAAATCAAGTCATGTGGTGCAAAAAAAGATGCACAAACCTACAGAAAAATACAAGCAGGAAATGATATCAAAAGGACCCATTCAGACCCTCATTACTCATTAGCGTCAATAAGTTCCTAAAATATCAGAAAATCTGACCTTTTTAGGACAGGATGAGGTTGGTTCCGGTTATAAAATGTCATGTGGTGCAGACAGTCACTTGCTCCATTTCTAAATGAATCAGCCTATTGAACAAATCGGCTAAATGAATGACTAAGTGACTCACTCATGACTGACTGACTCACTCAAGACAGTTACTTGCTGCTAGCTACTGTCCGTTTTCTTTTCATATTTAAAGCATAATTTCATTTTTTAGCATTTCACATATACATATTGAAAATTTTATTTTTAAAACATTATTCTCATAGCATGTTATGCAATTAGTTGCAGTTTAAATGCATTCATGCATTACACAGTCTGTGCAAGTGTACCTAAAAAATAATTCAGATGCAACCTCTATGCCACTTTGACAGTGCAAAAATCAATTAAGCTGATACTAATTTAATTTGATTGGTAACAGCTCTATAATGCTTTATTACTAAAATTTAATTTACTGATTGTTTATTTGACATAAAAAAATGATAATAAGGTTAGAAAAATACCTTTATAAAGGTAAAAATGCCCATGAAAATCCAGGTTGCAAATATCAGACTTTAAAGTTATTTTACTGGTGTTAACCAGCAATTACGCAGCATATAAAGAATATGAAAAGCTTTGGGTGTCAGCTGTCCATGACATGCCTAAACCAGCCAAGGTATGAGCTCAAAAACATACTCAACAAAATACTGCCTAATTATCATCATTAACAAACTCCCAGAAAATAGTGAGATATAATTTATTTATAGTCACATGTAATCAAGGTGTATGGAAAATATGGTAGAAAGTTTCATATGTGCAGCTTCAAAAAAAAAAAGAAACACTTTTAGCATGTGCAAAATCAAGACACAATGGCCGCAAGGCTAAAATGAAAGCCATCAGCTGAGAAAAGAATTTGACATTGTTTATTTCGATGAACTTGTGTGCGTTGTTTGCTCTCACGCCTCTGTGAAGACTGATGAACCGTGAGTGCACTCGTGCTGCAGGCTCATTCCACACATAATCGTTTACACTCACAAGCTGCAAAGAGCCTCCTCCACAAATTACCAGCATCAACCTCAGATTAACTTTCCTCATCCTGGAGTGGCCAGAGGTCACAGATTGTCTCACTCTCACCCCTGGCTCATAATTTGGAGGCTGGGTGTATAATTCTTCCCCTGTCTCACGAAGAGCAATCAAAACACCTGGATGGACTCGAGGAATCAGCACACTAATTGCACTGACAACAGTGATGCCCTGAGATGCAGAGATTCTGCAGAAGAGGAAAATGTGTCTTCAGAATAATAGTGGTTCTGTTGAAAAATTTCAGATGGCCAAGTGAAACTATATAAAACTGTGATGTTTGATATCGAGATAAATGAGAATGATAGTCATCTATCTGGTGCTTTTATTATTTTTAATAGATTTTAATACATTTTAGGCAGCTATATTGAGCTATATGACCTGAAATCACATATATTTTTAGAAAAAGACTGGCTTAATGATTTTTGTTGAAGGTTTTTCAGTAACTTTCATAAATTATATTATTTGGGATATAAAGACCATGTTGGAGGGGTGGAATGCTGTCTGAAAGGACCCACTATAGTCAAAATGCCTCTAAAATTATTTCAGAATAATAAAACATATACAGTAATTAATAAAATTGGGATGTACAGTAGAGGATGAACATGCAGAACATGGAGACTCATTTGCAAAATTATTCAAATAGCTCCAAGATGTGTATTGTACATGATTTTTCATAAAATCCTTAAGGTTATGAAATGGCAGACAGGATTATATTAGTGCACTATTTCCTCATATAGTTATTTTGAACAAGTACACTACCATGCAAAATTCTGGGGTTGGAAAGATTTATATTTTTGAGAGAAGTCCCTTATGCTAATCAAGGCTACATTAATTTGATCGAAAATCAAGCGTAGCGTTAGTTCTGGCAGGTCACGTTAGTCAAGCTCGCATCAGCTGACCTTCAGCTGATCCCCATCTACCTATGGGAATACGACACCTATCTAAGCATTCATATATAAGGTCCCTCAGTATTATCAGCAGTTTTCGCATTGCTCAATAGCTAATTACACTCCTCCATCCCCAACTCCTCCTCTGTCAGTCAGGATTCAGCCTTCTGATTCTCCTTTGAATCAGACTAATTCTAAAATGTGTACATAACATTATTGAACTTTAACAATATCTGCAATACATTTATGTTGGTTCTGGTCTGTTTACCCTGGGGGTTATCGCTGCTTTCCCTGCTCTCATCCATGCTAGACTGCATGAATGCGCAGGGAGTTCTTGCCCAGAACAGAACCATACCGCCAAACCAAACTGTATGCTAATTGTCAATCATCTTTGACGATAGTGGTCCTGACAGAAATACGGTAAAACAGCGATACAACGAACAATTATAATTTAAAATATTTTTTTTATATTATTTGAATATATTTTAAATGCAATTTATACCATGATGGCAAAGCTGAATTTTCTGCATGATTACTCCAGTTTTCAGTGTCACATGATCATTCAGAAATCAATCTAATATTATGCTGCTCAAGAAATATTTCTTATTATTATCAAGGTCGAAAACAGTTGTGCTGCTTACTATTTTGGTGGAAACCATGATATTTATGGATGAACAAAACGTTCAAATGAACAATAGTGTTGAATGGTAGTGTATATACTTTAGTGTTGCTGAAAATATAGGCCTATGTATTACTATAATTAAAAGTAGTTGCATCTGCAGCAGGTGCCTTTATGTTTACATAATTTAATCAAAACAAACTTATTTTACAGTTTCTTATATGATATAGCAATCTTCCAAAATAAAAAAAATAAAAAATCATCATTTTATATAATATACTCCATATATGTTGTAGCTAGTCAATTTAATCTGTATCTTAAAGATTGCAGATCCTCGCAAGTGCCTGATGCTTATAACAACATAGAGTAAACTTCTGACACCATTCACAAACACAAAACCACTGAGATCTTTAATTCTGGCAAACAAATGTCACATTTATCAACTGCAACAGCATAACTGAACCAAATACATCCACTTCAAATCATACTGTAATTATTTACAGATCTATTTCAAATTAACAAATTAAAAACAGCATGCGCAGCAAGTTAATCAAACAATGACCCTGAGGAAGACAAACTCACTGGAGCACATGACTGCATATTTCATCCATTAATCCTAGAGGATGAATATAGAAAGATACCACAGACTAACATCAGAGAAAACTGCTGAGGCTTACAGGTACACCTTTCTCATTTGCTTCACTGTCACCACACACTTTAACCATTACACAAACAGCCAACTAAACAGTACAAGGAAACTCTGCTTACTTACAAGTACACACTCACACACATGCAGTCAAGACAGTAATTCCCAGAGGTGGCAGTGATAGTATTAAACAGCATTCAGACTGAGCATCCAAACTCTCAGCATGCTCTTCAAATTCCTAGAGAGAGAGAGAGAGAGAGAGAGAGAGAGAGAGAGAGAAAGTCCGGAAACATGCCCCGGCACTCCAGCAAAGCACTAAAGGGGATCCAGTGAGGAGACATATGTCGGCAAAGCCTCTCACCAGGATAGGAGGCTCGCTAAACCTTTGACAAAGATACAAATAAATCCTGATCCGCCGAGCTATTCACAAACCATTAAAGAATAGTCTGGAAAGTGCTGGAATTCCTGCCTACACAACTCAGCGCATCAGAACAACCTTGACATGAAAACACAGCAGCCTGGAGAGACTTTGCCACTGAGCCATTTGACTGAAAAACAAACCTTGAAATCATTTTATCCTCCTATAATCATTTGTAAACAGAAAAGTGTGGTTTGATGAGCAGTCAAGTAGGAAACTGCTTTGATTAGTGATAGTAGCATGCAGTGTGTCAACAGTGAAAATCCTCTTAGTATAATGAAGACTATTGTCTTAATTCCTAATGCTGTCTTATAGGGTCGGCGGATGCACACCGATTGCATTGTGCCAAGACACAACACACAATTGCTTGTTGATAAAACACAGCTTGTGTTGAAATCACAATCATACAAGGCAATTTTTATGTTTATGCTCAATTTGATAATTAGCGAGTGGAGTATAATGATTTTTTTAGTGCTTTGTGTCATTTTGTGGTCTGCTCGACCTGCCTATTGTACTTAATGCTTTCTACCACCATATGGCATGTAGAAAGTACAAACAAAGCCTTAATAACAGAGTGAAGGACACACTGACTTTACAGTATGTCTCGGTACAGCTGAACATACATAAAGCAACAACACATGATTCCAGACTGAGACATATTCACACAAAGCAAGCAAAGTATAGACAGTGGACACAAAGTTCTATACTTTTTGCATAATGTGTACACCGCAATGTAAACGTTATAAAGAAATGCACTTTACAACTAGCAATGCTGACATAAGCTGTTTGAGTAACAAGGAGGGGAAACGGTTGTCTGGTATTGCTTTTATACAACAGCTCAATAAACAAAAAGTTAATATAGCGTAGC
This sequence comes from Sinocyclocheilus anshuiensis, assembly GCF_001515605.1. Classification (NCBI taxonomy): domain Eukaryota; kingdom Metazoa; phylum Chordata; class Actinopteri; order Cypriniformes; family Cyprinidae; genus Sinocyclocheilus; species Sinocyclocheilus anshuiensis. Next base: position 1,815,516 of record NW_015558695.1, on the reverse strand, counting down.
CTAACATATGTTTTAGATACAAAATTGCCAGTTACTTTGTTTTTGCATCACCAGTGAATGTTGTTCAAAACGGAGCAACAGTGGAAATGTTGCATTGCGTAGTGGTGTTTAATTCTAAAAGATTCAGTGTTCTTTAACAAATCAGTCGAGTAAATGATTCAAATGATTCAATCATTGAATTTAATACTTTTAATACATTTTAAAATACTTATTTAATAAAGACACATTAATTTGATCAAAAGTGACAGTAATTAAGGAGCACAACTGTTTTCCACATTGATAATAATATGAAACTTTTCTTGAGCAGCAAATCATAGTATGAGAATGATTTCTGAATGATCATGTGACACTGAAGACTGGAGTAATGATGATAGATAGATGATAGATGATAGAGGATAGATGGATAGATGGATAGATGGATAGATGGATCGATCATAGTGCTAATGGAGAATTCAAGTTTAACCTCATTTTGATTTATAGATGTTGCCGCTCCAACATGACATCATTTAATAATGAGCAGATGCTCAAGATCATCAAATAAAGATTTGTCAACTTCAACATGTCCAGCATGCCAGTGTCACTGCAAACAAAACACAGCCTGCTGTGACAGCTGCCTTTTGACCTTTGTCTGGAGAAAACATACTCATTAAAGGGGTCATATGATGCAATTTCAAGTTTTCCTACTGCTGTTACAAGCTGTTCGTGCATAGATAAGATCCCTAAAGTTGCAAAGACTAAAGTCTCAAACCCAAAGAGATATTCTTTATAAAAGTTAAGACTTGTCCACGCCCTCCTAAAACGCCTCATTTAAACACACCCCCACATGTCTACGTCACGATGTGGGAAGATTTGCATAACACCGCCCAAATGTTCACGCAAAGAAAGAAGGCGTAACTTTGATCCTCGCTGTAGTATTGTTGCCAACGCCGCCATGTTGTGAAGACGCTGTGTGTTTCGTTGTGAAAGTGAAACTACTTTGTTTGGCCTTCCAAAAGAGGACACGGCTAGAAATCAGTGGTTAAGTTGTATTTACAACACTGTTCCAGATCAGTTCAACCCAAATATTCAGATGTGTGCAAAGCATTTTACGGAGGACGAGGACAGTTTCCTGGGAGAGTAGCCTACAATACCGGTGTTCCGGTGAATTCAGTTCCCCTATTTCCCCTTCGGTGCGCATGCTGACCCTATACAGTCATTGATGCTGACAAATAATGCTGACTCACAGCCTGTAAGTACGTTTTCATACTTAAAGGATTTGCCATTGACGATTCAAGCGCGGGTTTTGAGCAGTGTAGAGTAGCACTTGTTGTTTGTCGTTTCTCCGATCACAAATGCAGACATGGTTTTATGTTTACGCGGCTCGATGCAACGCAACGCGGCCCAATCAAAATGCACTGGATAGCTGGCCAATCAGAGCACACCTCGCTTTTCAGACTGATGGTCTTTGTAAAAATCAACGCGTTTCAGAAAGGCAGGGCATAGAGGAGAAACAATAATGTACAGTATGTGGAAGATAATGTGTTTTTTGAAACTTAAACCGCATAAACACATTTCATTACACCAAATACACAAAATAATGTTATTTTTTAGCAACATCATATGACCATTTTAATTCATCATGATTCACGTTACCACAAACATAACTTTTTATCATTACAACGGAGGTTTTACAACATCATTAAAATATTTAGACAACACTAACAAATCTTTAAAAATGCCAGAGAGGAAGTAAAGACAATGCAAGCGGCCTAGAAAGACAACTAATGAGCCATGACACAGTAACATTCATTCACGCTAGATGCCACAACATAAAAGCACCTGTAATTAGAAGCATGTATGTCGGCCCACAGATGACCTGTACGCAAGTCTTACAACCACAGTGTTAGAGTTACATTCGGACACCTGTCACATATGAAACCAATTTTGTGAGATTCGTCATGTTGTGGTTTTTTGTGTTGGCTGGTTTTGCATGTGAAAACTTTGAGGCTTTTGAACAAGTTACAACTCATACACACATTCCACTCTCTTTTCCATTTCCTTTCTTTCTGTTTCTCACTAATATACAGTATATGAACAAGCTACAATTAAAAATGTACACTACTGTTCAAAAACCGGGGGCAGTTTTTTTAAAGTTTGCTCACCAAGGCTGCATTTATTTGATCAAAAACACAGTAAAAACTGTAAAAATGTGAAATATTGTTACAATTTAAAATAACTGTTTTGTATTTGAATATATTTTAAAAATGTAATTTATTCCTGTGCTGCAAAGCTGAATTTTCAGCATCATTACTCCAGTCTTCAGTGACACACGATCCTTCAGAAATCATTCTAATATGCTGATTGGCTGCTCAAGAAACATGAACAAAAAGTTCAAAAGAACAGATTTTATTTGAACTAGAAATCTTTTGTAACATAAATGTCTTTACAATATTTTTATCTTCATAAATTGTCATTTTGATCAATTGAATGCATCCTTGCTTAATAAATGTATTAATTTATTTATTTTAAATCGTACTGACCCCAAACTTTTGAACAGTAGTACTGTTTGTGAATGTCATTACAATGCAGTGACATACATATACATATATATATATACACATATACATATATATATATATATATATATATATATATACACACACACACACACAAGCATACTTTTCAATACCAATACCAAAAAAGTCTGTTATAAGATTTAAATTAGATACAGATTTTTGCTGATTCCGATTTTCTTTCTAAGAACTATAATTGACAGCAGATACAAACAAAAATCTACTTTTCTTCAACGCAAAGTTTTATTTTCATAAAAAATAAAAAAAGTAAAAAGTCAGTAATAAAATAAGAATACAAAAAAATTTGCAAAAAACAGCACAAATAAATGCAATAGAATAAAGAGAGCTATGAATTTTTCAGGTTAAGTAAGTTTTTATTCAGGTAAGAAATACTACAGAAATTAAAGTAATCAAATGTAGAGAAAATGATTTTCTTTGTCTTTTGTTCTTTGATTAACATCACAGACAGCAGTAGGAATATTGGACTGCAGTCCCTTTAAGAGTTTATCCACCTGGTCATTTCATGCGTTTTCGCTGATCGGATATCTATCTGATTTGTTAAAACGTTTCCATTTGGCTGCTAAAGAAGCTATGATGGGGAACCATATTTTTATATACACTATCGTTCACTAAAGTTTGGGGTCGAAGATTTTTTTGTTTTTGAAAGAAGTCTCCTATAAGGCTGCATTTATTTGATAAAAAATACAGTAAAATGGTACAGTAATATTGCAAAATATCATTCCAATTTAAAATAACTGTTTTATATTTTAATTTATAGTAGTCTAAAATGTGATTTACTGTATCTCTGTGATGGCAAAGCTGAATTACTCCAGTCTTCAGTGACACACGATCCTTCAGAAATCATTCTAATATGCTGATTGGCTGCTCAAGAAACATGAACAAAAAGTTCAAAAGAACAGATTTTATTTGAACTAGAAATCTTTTGTAACATAAATGTCTTTACAATATTTTTATCTTCATAAATTGTCATTTTGATCAATTGAATGCATCCTTGCTTAATAAATGTATTAATTTATTTATTTTAAATCGTACTGACCCCAAACTTTTGAACAGTAGTACTGTTTGTGAATGTCATTACAATGCAGTGACATACATATACATATATATATATACACATATACATATACATATATATATATATA
>NW_015558695.1:1806228-1811518 GCF_001515605.1 Sinocyclocheilus anshuiensis | reverse complement strand
TAAGTTTTTCAGGTTAAGTAAGTTTTTATTCAGGTAAGAAATACTACAGAAATTAAAGTAATCAAATGTAGAGAAAATGATTTTCTTTGTCTTTTGTTCTTTGATTAACATCACAGACAGCAGTAGGAATATTGGACTGCAGTCCCTTTAAGAGTTTATCAAGATCAAAGACCGCAATAGGAGAGCTCGTGGCATCAGCACTGGAAAGATAAGTTTGTCTTACTACTTTTAAATGAAGATGATTGTGTGTTGACCGTCTGCGTCTTACTTTCAGGTTCATTTGCGGCAGTTTGCGCGTCGGCTTGCTGAAGAGATACTCGGCTACTTGTCCGCAGCGATGCATGTTGCATTAGCGCAGTCTGACTATAGCAGTTTTGTATTGTTTGTAGTGTGATCAACGTTTGCGTAAGTAGTAGACGTGTTAGGGAAGTAACACGTAACGTTTTAATTGTATTTAGCTAAAATGAACGAAATGACTCGAAAAAAGATTCGTTCATTTTACTGAATGAGACTCAAAGGTCCGAGTCGGTAAAATGATCCGAACTTCCCATCACTACGCTCCACTAATATTGATCAATTCTGGTGCGCGCTTTTGGTGTAAGCGCGAAACCTGCGGGAATGACTAAAATAATGCGCAATACAAGCATTTAACCGAGCGAATGAGACGTGTGTGAGAGAGAAAGGGTCATCGGAGAGAAGAGAGCGAGAATGCGCGGCTGACGTTATTGCCTGTGCCACTGGTAACAAAACGGATCAGCTCGGAATCGGAAAGAAGTGAGAATGATCAGCCGATCATGAGGAAAATCGGCCGATTCCGATCCCTGGCCGATCTATCGGTGCATCTCTAATTTAAATGCTAAAAAAAAAATAAAAAAAAAATACAAATATATTATACAGTGTTACATTATATAATACTCTAACATTTTCCAGATGTGAAACCATTAGTGGATCATGTTATTATATGCCTTACATATTCAAATACGTTTAGGCTACTGTATGCACACAAATGCAAACAAATCAAAACTAAATATCAGAGCTTACAGATACTGTCATCAAACGTCAAAGCAGATCAGTCACGAATCATGCAGCTCAAAATTTAACAGCATTCCTTCTGAGACAGAACAGTGTTGAAATGCACACATGTGTGTATGTGCATGAAACGTTATTTGCATGTTGAAACATGCAAATGACTTTTATGTCAGCTTCCAAGCATTTTTTAGTTTATAGTTTTTTTCATTCTTTCCCCATTAGTATAATCGGCATGTGCTTGTTTGCTACCGAAATTCCAAAGTTACACTGTCATACCATAAGTTTTATAGCATGCTCATCATAAAGGAAGAAATTACATCAAAAGAGACACTTTCTATATTGTAAGCAGTATCATACAGTAAAATAACAGTTCCACAAAATGCATAAGATGCAAAACAGACATATCCAATTACCTTCGGATATCCTCGTTCTCTCACTATTGTCCCTCTGACCTGCACCAACACAGTCAGACCAAACAAGCATGAACTCCACTTGCTGGAGCACAAACACTCATTATAACAAACCTCTGACAGCTCACAGGAAGCTAGAACCAGTAATACCAGAAGTAGGGAGGTGACTCCAGGGCTAAACAAACACAGAGGCATGGCAAGTCAATGGGAAGCGTGTGGCTACCTATCCTGTTTCTAGAAAACCCATTTCAAAAGAATACCATTGAATCACGATAAGCTATAGTGGCTTACATAATAGGGGAGCATCTGGACTACAAGTCCATTTAATTCAGTCTGACATGACCAATGTGAACTTATACAAAGACATTAATGTCTTTCTTCGTCTTATAATGGAGTTAATGTTTTAAATGTTGGGATAAGAGACCAAACATCCCAGTTTCATGAGGTGTGTCCCATTATCCAGTCAATTCGCTAAATCCATTCATTATTAAACATTTTCCAGATGTTAAGACTACTACTCGTTGTCCTTGTAAATATAATATTATTGCAGAGAACACAGCAAAGTAATAAATAAAAATCAATAAATAATACATGAAAGTTACATGAAATAGCAGAAATATTTTACTTAAAATTTTCAATTAAACTTTAGTTTAAAAAATATATAAAAGTAATTAATAAATAATATATTAAAATAATTTAATCAAGTTTATTTTTCTTATTATATTGGGAATAGTTGTTATAAGTTAAAATAATTGTGCAATTTATGCCTAACATAAGAAAAAAAATAAACATAAATAAAGATGGACACTAGAACCTGCGATACTCACATGAGCACCACAGCAGAATGCGTCTTAAGCATATGAATGGAAAAAAAATGCAAATGCCAACATGGTTGAGTGCCATGTATTCATACTCATAAACCATGAACAAAACAATGCCAGATAACAAAAGACATGAACCATGATCTTACAGTAAATGCGGGTTCACTTGAATGATAAACACAGCTTGTGACTTTCACAGTGTTTTGTGTTGAATTACTGGCTGCTGAGAGTCAACAGATATTACAAAATTTATAAGCCATTTACGAATGCATTTATACAATTTTATATTTGTATTCAGTCTATGTAATTGCAATTTAATAAATACATTAATTTAAAAAAAAATCCTATATTATAATTGAAAATAGATATTGAATTAAAATGCAATCGAATGAATTAATAAATAATCAAATAAAAAATATAAATGTAATAATCATATATAACACTATTTAGTAAATTTTTAAAAAGTCTGTTTCATTTTAAGGCCTTTTTCTACAATAACTTATTCTAAATGCCATTCAGTACTGTGTTGTTCACCAATTCATGTCCAATTTAAATTTGGATACTAAAGCAAAGCCTTTTGAAAACCGCTACATCACAGTTCCAACAGCACAATTAAAACTGCCTGTAATGGTCTGTATTACATTGCTAGTTCATGTGTTATTTCTCCCGAATGGCCAGACCTGCTGCCATTTTTGCACATCTATCCATTCACATATAATTTAGTCAGCACAGCATTTTTAATGCTAACTGTAAAATTTTGTAAAATGCATCAAGCGTTTCTATCAGCAAGCAGTCATTTAGGATGGAGAGAGATGATGGGGGTGAGAAAGAGGGAGAGAGGACGGGAAGGAGCTCTTAATCTGTGCCTCACAGCAACGCAGTGAAAGTTTGGAAGTATCTGGGACAGACAGGAAGAGAGTGACGGAACCTCCCATTCATCTCGCTACCATTCAGAAGCATCCTGGGCTGTCAGCACTCCTGCACAGCACCTTGTCTGCTTTAATCATTTTAATAACACACAGCCAGAGAAGAGAAGACTCTCTTATGCAACTACTGCCACATTTCCATACTATTGTACGCAAGTCCACATTAAGATGTAGAGATATTGTAATCTCAGTCTTGGTAGAGGAAAAAAAGACACCTAAAAATGAGATACTACCCTGAGGTAGGGCAAAGCTTAGTCTGATTAAATGATGTTAGTTTATGAAATGTGTGGTAATATAAAAACCTTACTGCAAAATACATGTAATTAATTTATATTATAGTCCTTTCCCAAATGCACAAAACTAAGGTTAGCTTTAAGAGATTTAGAAGGACAATTTAAAGGAATAGTTCACCACAAACTTTTAACTTCAAAACATTGCTTCTGGACAAAATATGAGTCCACAATACATAATAATGCTTCTTACAGTGAAAAGTCCATGCACTGTTGTCCTCTCACATCAAAATCCACCAACATATTTGTTTAGAACTGATTTAGACTGTTTTTGCTTTTAAATGGTGCTTGATTTGTGCATACTTCTCTCCTGATTGAGATGACTTTTTCATTGGAGAAAGCAATATTATGGATAGACGTGTTTCTTACAAACACAGCTTTTCGACTTCACAAGATTACTTGTGGATTATTGTGATGTTTTTATCAGCTGTTTGGGCTCTCATTCTGACGGAACCCATTCACTGCAGAGCATCCATTGGTAAACAAGTGATGCAATGCTAAATTTCTCCAAATCTGTTCCCATGAAGAAACAAACTCATCTACATTTTGGCCTAAGAGTGAGTACATTTTCATCAAATTTTAATTTTTAGGTGAACTATCCTTTTAAAAATCAACAACAACAACTTAATTTATGATATAAATACGAATATATTAATGACAAGCACTTTTCACGTTCCTGAGGATACATTCACTACAAGGTGGAAGTCGTCCAGATATAATATTTTACAATCTGATTTGGCCTATTTCCAAATATAATTAGTATCAGATTTAGTGATATGCAACATCATCAGATTAAATATGTAAATAAATAAACAGAAGACTACTGTTTTCATTTAGTTCCAGTAGCTTCTAAAAAAAACAATGAGTATGTGAAGACATCACAAGAAAGGAACTTGAATTAATAATGGTCCAGATATTTTGATTTGATGATAGACACACGTTACTTAGAGACAAGAATGCAAACTGTGAAAGCAGAAATATCAGATCTGGCTTGAGGTTATGAAACCTGACTCTAAGAAACTCTTAGTTTTATTTCTTCATTTGATGGGTCTGCACTGTCTGTATACACAAAACAAGACTATGACTAAGAAATGAATGTTTTGTCTGGATCAGGAGGCCAGAATCTGATCTCATAAACGTTTGGTTCAAATGTAAAGAAGTACGGGTGATAAGAATGGGCCTTTCATTGGATCCTCCAGGACTGAGTTCCAGAGAAGATGTTCAGTGCTGCCCAATAAATGTTTAGGTGCTGCTGTGTTTCAGATAAGAGTGCTTTATGCATAGCTAGAGAACAAAAAGAAAGTGATGGTAGCTTTGAACTCAAAGCTCCTTGTTCTACGATGGAATTAAGATAATCAGCTGTAAAAATCTGGATGCCAGCATTCTGCCCCAAATCGCTGAGCATTTCGTTGTTGATTTATCCCATTCATTTTTTTTTTTATTATTATCTTCACAACATGTTATGACCGCCGCAGCAGATAAACAGGAAATCACTGCCTATTAATCAAATTCACGCAAGACTCAAGTGTTAAAACCAGATGTGTCTCCACAGCACTGAAGAGAACGATAAATTCAGTGCATAAAATATTTTAATATGGTATGCATTATGTTCTAACCAGGGAATATCCACTTTTTTATATTAAATAGCTCCAATAACAACAATAAAAGTCTTATAAAAGTAGGAACATGATCATGTAGAAAAAATAATGTGGAATGAAGCAAAGATTACTGATATCAAGCATAGCGTTAGTTCTGGCAGGTCATGTTAGTCAAGCTCGCATCAGCTGACTCTCAGCTGATCCCCATCTACCTAT
>NW_015558695.1:1800158-1806207 GCF_001515605.1 Sinocyclocheilus anshuiensis | reverse complement strand
CTGCATGGATGCGCAGGGAGTTCTTGCCCAGAACAGAACCATACCGCCAATCCAAACTGTATGCTAATTGCCAATCATATTTGACGATAGTGGTCCTGACAGAAATAGGCTTTCAAAATTTCACTTCAGAATTTAATGTTTAATTCAATGTGTTACTTGCTGTGTCTTTATAATTATCACATTATTACACAGAGTATTTTAAATAATAATAATAATTTATATTCTAATAATTTCTATAATTCTAATAATTATTAAAAACTCAATATTAAAATCATTCATATTGTGCATTCTTTTTCTTGGCCTCTCAGTAGAATATAAATTGTTTTCATCTCAATAATAAAAATAATCATAATTGTGTTTACATGCATAATTATATATAATTCTATAAAAACTCGGAAATTAATAAATAACTGCATTAATATAATTGTGCCACATTAACTATAAAATTCAGATTTTGCAGTTTCATTCTGGTTTAGAATTGACAAACGAGTGGTTATATATAACTTCATATAAATTCCAGAAATACCTTAGGTGCCTTAAAAATACCTAATGACCAAAAAATAGCATATTATTGTAGCCCTTCCAAGAATGCAGTTTGATGTAGTTTCTCTGACTAGCCGGGAAGAGAAGGAAATTGTGTGTTACAACCTACCATAAAGGGTTAATGCTGATTAACCACAAGATTAACATTTAGTGACTTCTCTACTAAAAGCAACTACTAAAAACCCCTTGCACCAATATAACCTTCAAGCACTTAAGAAATAGAGCTGCATTTCCTTGTCTCTGCCAAAGGCGTTTAGGTGCCTGTTTACCAGGGGTCACTAGGGCCCGTCTATGTCAGGGCCTTGTTGGCCACTGGCTGGCTGCACTAATGGCTGCCTATGTGAGGAATTACACCATGCCATGACATGGGAACTCCTTGAAAATGTGTCGGGAACCAGCCGCATTAGCATTTTGGAAACGCATGAATGAGTGTGTTTGTTCTAGTCTGGGTGGTTTGCTGAAAGACCCCATTAACAGCAGGTCTAGAAGGACTGCAGAGTGTCAGGTCAGACCCAAAGTGAACAGAGAGAGAGGGAGAGAAAAGAAAGAAAACAAAGCAAGTAAGCAAGATAAATAGAGAAGGAGATGCTGATGAAGGTGTTAATTTTAAACAATCACTTAAAATAGAGCCATGAAAGTTAGAAGCCAAATTTGCCTCATCCATTCGGTAATAAAGTGATAAAATTATACTCACAAGTAGGGGTGGGCGATATGACCAAAATCTTATAACACAATGAGTAATTTTATTTCACGATAATGATATACAGTATATCACGATATAGTTATTTTTGCTTTAAATAGGGTCTTTATGATATTAAAATTTTTATTTCATAATTCTTGTCAACAGTGTCAATATTACAAAAAAATAATACTAGCCTAAAAAAAAAAATCAAGCTTGTTGAAGACAAGTAAGCGATTTGAAGTCAGCGATTTAAAAAGAATAAGAAACTAATTACAAGCAATAGGACAAAAAAAAAAAAACTACAGTAAAACATAAGAAATGTTAGTACATACATTGTATAAAGTAAGTATAAGGTAGTACATGAAATGGGTAGCACTTTATTTAATTTTTCCTCGTGTACATACTATGTACTTATTGTAGTAATTACAATAACTAGGTAATAACTAGGTACTACCCCTAAACCTAACCCTACCCCATGTATTTACCTTATATTACCAGTATTTTCTTGGGTAAGTACACTGTAAGTACATTGTAAGTACATGTAAGTTCACGTACTGTAAAAAAGTGCAACCATCAAATGTATAAAGACACTGAATATTCATCACTGTGTAAATTACATATATATTTCTTCTTATTAAAGTTACAAATTGATGATTGAGGCGATGATTGAAAATGATTTAGTCAAGAGCAGTGAGACATTTTCTCTCTTTTGTTATTTGATTAACATGAATGACAGACTGCAGGATTATTAGACTGCTGTCACTTTAAGAGCTGCCCGAATCCAATATACTGTTAGACATGTGCTTTCTTTCTCAGCTGTTTGCTTTCACTTAAGCCTAAATTACTGTGTTTACAAGGATACTTGCAAAGACAGGCATTTTGAAAACGACAGTACACGCATATAGCGAAATGAGTTCCCTTTCAGTCGGAAGCGAAGCAGCAAGAGGCCCTGAGACGGGCGACCCAGAGATGGAGACAGTTGCTCTTCGGGAGATGGTGAATTCACCACTCCCTCCCCCGGAGGAGGGCCGGGTGGAGAATCCTTGGTTTCCTTTTTTTCTGCCACCGACGTGACGTCTCCGTTCCCTCCTTCAGGGAACGAGGGTTACATACGTAACCGAGACGTTCTCTTTCGCTGCTGATTGCATTTCAATGACTTGCTTTTAAACTGCAATGCATAATTGCGCTGCAAACGATAAGTTCACCACTACACCTGGAATCTTCCTTTCATTTTATCAAAGGAACTTGCCTTTGAATAGCACAGTTCAGTGACAATTCTGCTCAGGCAATAGAAGAATATGTGTTCCACACGCCAACTCAAAAGGTATTTCTATACCTTTGTCTCAAAATATATTCTGAACGCACGTGTGTTTCAGTGTGTATCTGCATGCATTGTAAATGTGAAGGGTGTGTGTCTGCGTGCGTGAATGAGACACTGTGGGAGAGAATGAGAGTGGTGAGTAATCAGAAATCCCTGAGGCTTCACACAGTGTTATCATTTTTGCCACATGTAACAGCTTGTGGAGGAAAACACCCAGCCCAGCAACTGTATTCCCAAACAACATCCACACTTCACCTACTTAATCTTTCGAGGGGCAAGGTCTGTGCAGAAACAAGTCTACACTTATTGTGTAATGTTGTTCCCATAAGTGCAGCAGTATGCTATTTCAAAAACAAATATGCAGTGTTTATTAGGAAGGTGAAATTGAATGGAATAATTATAATAGTAAATGGAATGGAATAATTATAATACCAAATAAATTAATTCTAAATTAAAAATGTTTAAATTATTTAATGAGCAGCTAAACTATGAAAAGGCCCAATGCTGTAATAAGTCCAGTCTTTCATCTAAATCTATACCTTCAGGACATGCTTATTTTAATGGCTGAAAAGAGCTTTAGACCGCTGTTTTTAACATTTTGTGGTATAGGAAAAGATGTACTGATTATTTGAAGTTGATTGAATTTCATCTTCTTTTCTGAGTACTGAATTAAGCATGTGAATTTCATGCATATTAGCATATTGAAATGTCTGTATTCAAAAGGTTAAAAGGTCAAATGTATCAGCTTGGATGAGCCATGTTTGAAGTGAAATAGGCTACATTATTCAGAAGTGTTTGGGGTTTCTTATGTTCTTGAAAGGAAAGCATCTTATGCTGCATTTATTTGATGAAATACAATACAAATTAAATGAAAAACACAACAAGATCAGTAATATTGTGAAATATTATCATTTAAAATAATCGATTTCTATTTGAATACATTTTAAAATGCAATTTATTCCTGTGATGGCAAAGCTGAATTTTTAAAAATAGTTTTGCTGCCTAATATTTATGTGGAAACTTTGATAGCTTTTTTCAGATTATTTGATAAATAGAAAGTAAAAAAGCAGCATTTACTTGAAATAGAAATATTTTGTAACATTATGATTGTCTTTACTTTCACTTTTCATTAATTTAATGCATCCTTGCTGAATAAAAAGTATTAAATTCTAGCTTAAACAAATCTTACCATATCTTTGTTTGCATATCACCTGAATTCTATTTTAATGTGGCTTGCTTATGTATTTATTTGCTTACTTATTTATTTGCATTGTGCCAAAGAACAGCACTTAACCATGGTAAAATCACTCCTGCTTCATTTTAAATATGCTTTTTTTTGGCATTTTAATCAATAGAACACATAAGAAAGTTCATCCAAACATTTCTGTTGAATTATTTTTAAGACTACTAGGTGTAGTCGTTTGCTCTAACTGACGTTTCTCCATCACATAATATGGTCTGTTATGCGGCGGGAAAGTGAATACAGGTGTTAAGGGGCTGTGAGCGACACACACTTCAGGAGGTGCTAGTGAGATTAGATTGAGAAGAGGGACCCCAAGAGAGGGGCCTCATTAGCATATGAATATTATTCAGCTCAATATAAAAGGAACAGATCTGGGGAATAGACCTGAATGATAAAAATTTAAAAAAAAAAAAAAAAATTCACGAAAGAAAAGAAAACGTAGTCAGAAATCTAAGCAACATATGGCTCCTTTCACACACTAAAACATCAATGCGATGTGAAGCTTTTTTGATCTAATATAAACCAGGTCACACCTAACATAACCTGCAGTGACCTGTAAAAATGTCTTTTAGTAGCAGCCATGTTCTTTACTTTCCTATTCTGTGATTACTGACATCTTTTGTTGCTCCCGTCGGGCAATGTGTGAGATAACTAGCATCTGAATCCACAGTCTTTCATTTGAACCACAGTGTGACGATCAAATTATTGTCTCTGTACCCTCAATGGATTCGACTGAGTCATATGAATCACGCCAAAAGAGAAGGATGTCTTAGGGATGAACGGAAAACTTATTTACATCATGTTCCAGAGTAAGAGGAACATTGTCAATATGGGGAGGTGGGTGGTCGGTCAGGGGAAAAAGTGATATTATTTTGAGACTGTCATGTGTGGCCTCAGAGGGAAGTGTGAGGCGAGAAAGGTTATTCTATATCGGGACACACAGTGAGAGCTTCTGTTGAGCTGTGTGAGACAGACTGAATTGGACTGAAGTACACTAGAAGTGCCAGCAAACCATGTCCATACGCACTTAGGAGGAATGTGGGCCATTGTGCCTGTCAATGGGGAGGACGTTATCCAAGAGTGTACAGAACATTGGGAGTGGGTGTCTTTTGTACGTGTGTGTATTTGTATTTGGAGACAGAGCAGCCCAGATCTCGCTCAATGGGTGGCATCGTTATAGAATATTGTTTCCTCTCCTCAGAAGTGCCATGGAAAGCCGTGGAAACCATGTGAGATGGTAATTACATTAGCTACGGACAGCGGGAGAAGTCATGACCCTATTTCCATCTACTTACTTTGACAGAAAATCAGTATAATGCTTACGTCAAAGAGATTCATAGCAAAAAATGCTGTTGGTATATAATAAATGAAATGCTATTAGTAGTCGTAGGAATTTATATGTAATGTTTACATGTATATTGATGTACCTTAGGATAGACAATAAACTATATGATCAGGTCATGATGGTTGACTAGTCATTGACTAGTATAAGTTTTATCTTACATACTGTATTTAAACAGTATTTTTGAGCGCCCTGTCAAGTTAAAAACAGATATATCTGTCAATCCCTGACATTGACATTAACCAATAACCGATTTAACAGAAGTGTTTATCTCCTTACACTGTAAAAAAAACTGCATATGCTGGTTAGGTATGTTTTGAAGCATGGCAGCTGGTTTAAGCTGGTTTGGAGCTAATAGGACCAGCTTAGGACCAGCACATGACTAGCTAAGGACCAACTAAGGACCAGCTCAAACCAGCTGCCATGCTTCAAAACGTACCTACCTATCCAGCATGTGCTGCTGTTTTTTTGTTTTTTTTTTTCAACAGAGTGCTTCTTGGCAAGTTCTGCTGACAATGGATAGTAAACAAAAGATAGTTTCACAACACTTTCAAAGTGAAATGTCCAGTGAATGATGGTAAAAGAGCATGTAACATTTTATTATGTTCCAAGTTTACCACAAGACCACTGAAAAATAGGCGAATCAGAACATAACACCGACTTGTTGTGTGAGCTACTGAAATGAGCCGCACTGTGAAACAGCCAATCAGAGCAGAGCTCAACATTATTATTCATGACCCTTCCAAATAAGGTAAAAACAGAGCATTTCATTCTAGAGACAAATCCTATGGTTGTAAATGGACATGTAAAACCATTTCTGGAGATTTTTTGACCTTACCTACGCCACATACCTTCTATGTAGATATCAGAGAACAATTTAAAATATTGTATCAATGCATTCTATGGCACCTTTAAGGT
>NW_015558695.1:1799771-1800148 GCF_001515605.1 Sinocyclocheilus anshuiensis | reverse complement strand
ACATGGTTAGCTGCTTGCTAGCGGTAGCCTGTTACATTACAGTACATAAGATTTCACTTACCACATAAACAGTGTAAGGAGAGATTATGGCGAATGATTTACAGATCCTGAGCACCACTTACAAGCATCTGATCTTTGTAAAATGTGTGGTAAGTACTGCTGCTGTAGTTTACACAGAGCACTTGCGATCGCAAATCTCGAAAGTGAAAGTAAAAAGTGATCGTGCAGTCGAATTTTGTTTTAATGCCCCGCAAATTAATAGCGGCTCCCTGATGCCCGCATTTTATATACAGTATAATTACCCAACGATATAACTGCGAGAGACAGTATTGAAATATTTTTTTTATCCTCTCATCTCGTTGGCTTTTTATTTCCTT
>NW_015558695.1:1772466-1798813 GCF_001515605.1 Sinocyclocheilus anshuiensis | reverse complement strand
CGCGTTCTAATAAAATAACGCGAGCCACTAAAGGGACATGGTTAGCTGCTTGCTAGCGGTAGCCTGTTACATTACAGTACATAAGATTTCACTTACCACATAAACAGAGTAAGGAGAGATGACTGAGGATAAAGGCAAATGATTTACAGATCCTGAGCACCACTGACAAGCATCTGATCTTGTAAAATGTGTGGTAAGTACTGCCGCTGTAGTTTACACAGATCACGTGCGATCGCAAATCTAGAAAGTGAAAGTAAAACGCGATCGTGCATTCGAAAGCCATTTCAATGCCCCGCATATTAATATGATTCCCTGATGTCCGCATTTTATATACAGTATAATTACCCAACGATATAACTGTGAGAGATAGTATTGAAATATATATTTTCCCCGTGTTTCCTTCCTGCTGTGTGAGCTACTGAAATGAGCCGCACTGTGAAACAGCCAATCAGAGCAGAGCTCAACATTATTATTCATGACCCTTCCAAATAAGGTAAAAACAGAGCATTTCATTCTAGAGACAAATCCTATGGTTGTAAATGGACATGTAAAACCATTTCTGGAGATTTTTTGACCTTACCTACGCCACATACCTTCTATGTAGATATCAGAGAACAATTTAAAATATTGTATCAATGCATTCTATGGCACCTTTAAGGTGAAAATAATATACCACCTAAACTAAACCCTACCCTAAACTTAATCAGTAGTGTTAACAAAAGCAAACATGAGATAAAAACACATTTACTGAAGCAATCATGTCATTTTAGCTTTTATTGTGACCATGCCCATGCACTTCAGCTACTTACTTCAGCATATTTACTACATTAGAAAAGCCATACATATAGAAATGATTACGTGAAGCAAACATCAAAATGTTGCAGTCTATAAATCATGCACTATGGTAAAAAAAAAGTGTTTTGAGGTCATGCAGTCCTTACACAATACATTATTATCAATACTTTTAGTCTTTATTAATCAATAATCTGACATCCGAATTTGATTGAATGCAAAAATTATATTTGTTGTAGTTTCCATTTACTGCTATAGAATTTCACCCAACTGATGACTTCTGCTTCTGAGAACCCCGGAAATGTAAAAAGGGACTATGAGCCATTTTAAAGACATAATCATCGGCTAACCACTACTCAAGACTCCTGCTTTCTGTTCCATTCCAATGTGTGCGTCAGTGTGTGCATACATATCAACCCATGAATGCAGTATTCCATGAAGCTCAATGGATTCATTAACATTTGTACATCTCTAATGTTATTCATATTCACAAATACTATGGGGATTGTGTGGATACATCAAGCTGCACAAGGAGGTTAGAGTCAGGTTAGAAAGAAAACATGTTGTCTGGCCTCAGATGTGAAGAGAGAATGCTGCAAAACCAGTCTTCAGAACGCCCAACAGTAGCCAGAAAATATAATTGACATCCAAAGCATTCAAAATTTCAAAAGCAGAGATCGACAGTACAGGCAGACCACGCCAAATCGCTAGTTCCACCAGATCTCAAGATAACAACCCCTTTGACAAACAGTTTGTTAGAGAGGCTCAATGATGATTCATATTCATCTGAAGAATGAAAAAAACAGAACCTCTTTATTGTTACTCACTGTCCTGTGGGGAAGAGTTCCCTAACAGGCCCCAGCGGACACAGAGCTCTGACTGTGAACCCCACAGCAGGACACTGTCAGCACTATATACAGACCTGTCTGAGAGAAAGCCGTGTGTAAAAGTGAGCTTTTGCTTGAAAATCCTAAAAAGACTCCCTCTTTTTACCAACTTTGGAATACTAAAAAGATAGAATACTTGCACTGTCTGAATATCAACAAACTAGGACTTTCCTTTGTTAATGTGTGTCATCACAAAATATATACAGTAGCTTAGAGGAAACTCTTTTGGTTTATACAAATCAAGGACATTTTGAGCTTAAATATAACTAACAAGTACATTTTGAGCTTTTTACTAACAATTTACATTTTTTACCTTTGGTAAGATAATATTGTGTACAAGTTAAGGTGACCAGATTTCTAAAATTGAAATAGGGGACATTTCCTAGTTGGCTGGTCATTATTTAATTGTAATGTCACTTGTTATGTATTAATAAAAAAGGGGAATATGTATTTTTTGGTTGTTGTTTTTTTAAGTAAGATGATGTACATCCCGCTATATGTTATTGCAGAATAAACCTTGACAGCACCAAAACAATCCCACTTATTATATGGGTACTTGCCACAAAAGTAACAAAATATTGATTTGAGTTGAAATATTTTAGCAGCTCAATTTTATTTGCTCGGATAATGTACGGGATAATGTCATACCACATATATTACACAGTTTTTCACCAAATAAATAATTATGTGGATAGAAATATTTATCTGTTTTACCTGTTTATTATGTTACAATCCCTCACAAAACAATTGTCCTGCCAATAAAATGAACACTGCAACAATATCACAATATAAATATCAATATTAACAATATATTAATATTGAAGTCCCCCAATTTTATTTTATATAAAGTTGAAAATAAGCCACAAGATGGTACCAGTTGTGTTTGTATGAAACAAAACACAGCAAGTCTGCGGTCTGATAAATCAGATATGAAAGAATGGTCTGTTTCAGATACTTAGAATGTTGCAACTGGCCAGTCAGAATCAAGCATTTCAGAGAGATGTGTGATAATTACTTAAATTACTTTTTAATTACTAACTTATCAAGTGTTATTTTATATGTGTGCTTTTGGAAATTGATTTTTACTGATGTTTTGTTTTTTAGGCTCATTTTGAGCACAAAGTGTGCTTTCTGCAAATATATTTCATTCTACAAATATAATTTCTACACTATTGCTCTGGTAACCAGCAGGCTACAGTATGTTGGTTGAGTTTTTTGCAGTATATTTGCAGGCTGTTTTAGACGTGCTGTAAACTGGGGACATTTCTGGGGACTAGACACCAAAAACTTAAGACTGTCCCAGAAAAAAACGGAGACATCTGGTCATGAGTGACCAGGGGTTTATTATCATGATGGTGGCTGAACAAGCTTAAAGTTTACTTTAAAGTTGAAAAAAATCAAACCAATCCAATCATGTTTTGTTGGCAATATGACACTCATCATCAACTTTGCATGACATCAGTAGTAACCAGCCAATCACATGCCTTGAAACATAGAGGAACTACGATTCATTTCTCGTGAAAGTCATCACGATTCAATTCTCTCCTCTGCAGAAGATGGGAAGAGATTGGAAAATGTGAAGAATTTAAATGCACTAACACAGCAAGAAGAAAAGACTTGTCAAGGAAAGAAAACAATTTTCATCTCTGAAATTCTTTTTCTATGTAGTCACCATTAATTTGGAGCAACAGAATCTGGAGGACTTTCATGGTGCCTAAAACTGAGCCACTTTCATGCTAAACTGAAACTTACCTGGCTAGCCAGTTAAACCAGCTACGTGGCATAGGCCTCAGAAGACTTGGTGGTGGGCTCTTTTGACTGGGCTATTAAGCAGCCACCTAGCAACCACTAACACTCTCAAAACCTCCCTGATCCCCCTAACAATTTCATAATAATGTGCCAAAAACATCCACAACATCTTAGCAACTGCATAGCAAAGCTCTGTCAACCCAAATGTCACAAAAAGTTCAATTCGAGATTTCTTATTCCAGTTTTGTTGTTATAAATATAGGTTGGAATTGCTTAAATTAAATTACAAAAGAGACAATGTATTTATCAACGTTCTTAGGTCTATAATGAACAGCCTGTGCACTTGGAGACTGGCTAAATGTTAAATGGCCATTAAGTGGGCTCTCAGCCCTAGTGCCTCATGGGATTAACTCTGTGTTTACTGAGAACAGCACAGTCTACACTGCCCACTGACTTTTAGAAAATCACCCCAAATCCATTCTAACCACAGCAGGAATCACACAAAGAAGTTTATCCCTAAGACGGTGCAAGAATCCAAACACAGACATTATCTAGGAGAAAATCTGCCGGTGGCGGCAGACGTAGAGAGATGTGTGGAGTTCAAATAGATGTTGATAAATTGGATTACAGGTTTATATGGTATTTATGTGCATCAGACTCCAATATAGAGCAGCTGAAAGGCTTTAGGACAAAACGATAGAGATTAATCATGACTGAACCCGATGTACCTCTTTAAGGTTTGTCAGGATTTTGATGCAGAGTTGTTTCTTCACATTTTGGATGGTCAAAGCACATTTTCAATAAGAACTGTTTTTTGTATGCTATGTAAGTGTGTTTATTGCGGTCTTGTCTTTAGAGGGTTATTATGTTAAAGGGTTAGTTCACCCAAAATGGAAAGTCAGTCATCATTTTCTCATCCTTGCAATGCTCCAAAATTTTTTTTTTTTTTTTTTGGTGCACTGTAAAATTCCCAGCATGATTTCATATCATGATCATATCATTTTAAATATTGTCACACATTAAAATATCGAATAACATATTTTCACAAATGAATCACACGTTAAATATTTAGAAAAATGTCTGTTTTTTTTTTAAAGTCAGTGGGGTCAATTACTGAGACATTCTTTAAAATAAATTATTTTGTGTAGAAGAAAGGAAGACATACAGGTTTGCAAAAACACGAGTGTAAATGACTTCAGAATCATACACACAGATAGATAGATATGGATGGATGGATGACAGATAGATTCAGCATGTTTGTGGTTGTCAGCGAATCACCACAATCACCAGCCTCAACAAGATAGATAGATAGATAGATAGATAGATAGATAGATTCAGCATGTTTGTGGTTGTCAGCGAATCACCACAATCACCAGCCTCAACAAGATAGATAGATAGATAGATAGATAGATAGATAGATTCAGCATGTTTGTGGTTGTCAGCGAATCACCACACTCACCAGCCTCAACTTACACCAGATCACGCTCACCTGAGTTCTGATTCCCCGCACCTGTCATCTGCAATCAAGTCACCATTCATAAGCACGCTCCTTCCAGTCACTCACTGTCCGGCCTACTGTTCACCACACTGAACTTTACCAGACTCTCTGTATGCTACTTACCTGTTTATACTTACCTCTAGATCCCCAAAGTTCTTCCTACGGTGCTCTCCTCCGCTCCTGGATCTCGAACCCTCCGTTAACCTGCAAAGGAACCAAACATCAATACTCAGGTAAGCTTCATTGAACTGTCATTTGTGTTGGATACTCACCAGTCATTGATCCATTTGATTTGCCTCAGCCATATCTGTCAATAAACCTTCTATTCATTCACTTACCTGTTGTCTCCGGCTTGATTTGTGACCGTGGTGTTGATGTAAAGCTTGTGTCTGATACTAGGGTCTCAGCAGGGTATTTATGGATTTGCCAATTATCTTTTTCCAGTCAAGTTGGGTCACAATGAAAGAGGTTCTACCTATTTCTCTGTGAAAAGCTGCAGCAGCCTGAATAGACCGACTTCAGAGAACAAACTACAGCCCCTGCCCTAAGCAACTTCCTCTTTCTCATGTGCATGAGAAGAGCCCCAACCTTCACAATACACTCACTGCTTTGCTCCTCCATCCAGCCCATAGTTAACACACTAAATAAATTCAATTATTTTTGCAATAAATGCCTGGATTACTAATAAATAAATAGGCCTACATGCATAAATGAATAAATAGGCTAAATATATAAGTCTAAGCAGGTGTTTTGCAGTTATGCAACTTCAAGTGCACAGACATGTTTCTTTTTGTAAAAGTGATTAATTAGAATAAACAAATGAGGTTTCTCGAGACATGACTTAACATGCCATCAGTTAACTCTGAATTAAACGCATGCTCATTTGTGACGGATGAGAGTTAGAGAAGTGACACGCACTTTGAGATCAAGAACTGCGTAACAAATGATCGATCCTTTGCATTATTCATTCTCCCACCTGTTAATTAAAAGTGCCTTACCTGATTTCCGTCGGCGTTAAGCTCCAGCGGGCTCCTGTCACAAGAGATGAGCAGGATGACACAAACACGTGAGCCTCACAAACTTTTTCACGCACTCCGTGGCTGAGCGCATCACCCTCCCCTAACGTGCACTGCAGGAGCGCCACACCAATAACTACAACGATCGTCGACCACTATAAAAACAGGATTTTATGAGAGGATTTTATTACTTTTTTTAAAGGAGAACTCTAATAACTTTACTGTACATGTTACACATTTTACATAAATAAGAGTAGGCTAGATCATCATAAATAGTCTACTGTAATTCAAGGCATTACGGGAGACATTTTTGCGCCAGCACATTTTACAACACATAACAGCATTTCATTAACTTATTTAATATAACAACCTATTTGAGCAAAAAATAAAATACAATACAATAAAATACAATAAACATGTTAAATAAACTACTGACAACCAAGTGTTAAAGGGATAGTTCACCAAAAAAAAATAAAGTAAAATAGAAAATAATAATAAGAATGCTGTCATCATTTACACACCCTTAAATTGTTCCAACCCCATTTATTTCTTCTGTTGAACACAAAAGAAAACATTTTGAAGAATGTGGGTAACCAAACAATTGACGGTAGCCATTGACTTCCATAGTATTTTTTTTTTCCTGTCCTTATGTTAATTTGATTCCACCTGTGTTTCCCTTGTTTCCTCGTTATGTTGATTAATTCCCTCGTTTCCTCCCTTGTTACTTAAGCCCTGTGTTTTGAAGTCTCATGTGTTTGGTGTTATATGTCTTCATGTCCTCCTGCGTTCCTGAGTTGTATCCTGCTTTATTTTATATCATTAAAGCCTGTTGGTTTTGAGCAACTCCCGTGTTTTCCTCGTTCCCTTGCTCCCCGTGAGAGTGTGACAGAACACAGGACCCAAAGAAAGTAAGCAGTGCCCCTTCTCCCCGTTTTGTTTTTGTTTTAAAGTGTTTTGTTTTCCCTGTTTGTTTCTCCCGTGGCCATGGAAATAGCCGCTCGCTTAATTTCCATAGCCCGTAGAGATCTCCCCTTGGTCAAGTATGCCTGGGAGTTCTGTGGGCTTGCCGTGGCGATGGCTTTAGATGATGCCACCAACTCACTGTTCACCAAACAATTGACGGTAGCCATTGACTTCCATAGTATTTTTTTTCCATACTACAGAAGTCAATGGCTACCGTCAAATGTTTGGTTACCCACATTCTTCAAAACAGTTTATTTTATGTAAGTTGACGTGTATTTTTCAGCAGTTCTTGAAGTGGAAAAAAAGAAGTGCCGGTACTGTCAAGCCCGCCGGCTGCTCCGAAGACAAGCCCGCCGGTCATCTCCCTCTCCTCAGCCCAAAAGAGGAGATTGCAGGGGGAAGAGACTGTCAGCTCCAGCCCCAGTGTCGGCTCCAGCCCCAGAGCTCGCCCCAGTGTCGGCTCCAGCCCCTGAGTTCAGCCCAGGGAGGACTCCTGGTCTTCCTGTTCCTGTCCTTATGTTAATTTGATTCCACCTGTGTTTCCCTCGTTTCCTCCCTTGTTACTTAAGCCCTGTGTTTTGAAGTCTCGAGCGTCTGGTGTTATGGCTTCATGTCCTCCTGCATTCCTTAGCTGTATCCGGTTTTATTTTATATTAAAGTCGCTCCGTGTATTTATTTTTTATTTTTTTATATATATATATAAAATTTGTGTCGTCTTAATTTTTTTTTTATTCTATTTATTTCATATTGTTTCCTATTTTACAGCACTTTGGGTCAATTTAACATGCTTTATAAATAATCTTGGCTTGGTATGACTCTATAACCTCCAACACTGCCAATCTAAGCAGTGGATACTAAACTGAAGAGAGTTCCAGTCATTTTCACAGCTTTCCGAACTCATTATTATTGTAGCTGCAGCCAGTAAGGTCCCTCTGAGTGCTCACTTAAAGCCGTTTAAACCAAGTCCATTTAAATTGCAGGGTCCACAAGACACTAGCGAGTGCACGGCTGCAAAGTGCTTATCCCACTGGCTCAGAATTGAGGCCTTGATGTGTTTGTACGCCTATGTTTGGGATTTTATGCTCTCTTTTGCAGGCAGGGGTTGGAGGTGCTGTTCACTGTTCATGTTTTCAGACTTTTTCTTCCACCAGCAGGAGGGTTATGGTCGAGAGACTTCTAAGAGATGTGTAATTTACTTTGCTTACCCAGGCTGAACATAAACTAGCAGAGGTCAACACTGAGTTTAAGAGGGTTTTTCTGAGTGTCCCTCTGTATCTACCCTGAATTACCTTTATAAGTGAACATGAATGTCCTTAGAGTGTCAGGAACCACTAATCAGCGTTAAAATGAACTCTATATGTAACATGTTGTAATTGCTTTTTAATCTTGGTGCAGGAGGGCAGTTAATGTCCAGCCATGCACGTAATTGGTCCTTCTGCTTTCTCTTAGTTATTACATGCAATGGCTGGACAGCTCTGTTTGAATCCTATCGCAGAAATTATGTCATTATTCATAATGTGCAGTTACAATGCTTTAAAGGATGATTTGCTTCAGTATAACCCTACCTTTATTTAAGTGCAAAGTGTTTCCTCAAATTTGGTAAGTAGTGATTGACAGTCAAGGAAAGAAGATACATGGGTTGGTAAATTCACTCTCTTCCAAACATTTTTGTGCCCTTTTTCCACCCACCACCAAAAAAATCTACTCCTGTAATTATGGATAATGCAAATGTGTTTCTCTCGTCTGGGGTTTAGACCCCCTCTGTGTGGATTATGGTGTGTGGAAAGCCGGTTTTGTGTTAGAAGGATCAGAGTGCACACGAGGGAGGTTCTGAAACCTCATTCACTGCCTAGGCCACTATTGTCCTAAAAGATGCCTTTTTTGTTGTCATGGTGATGTTGACTCTGTGGAATGCACAAAGTCACTTAATGAGCTGTGCCGTTCGGCTCGTTCCATTGTAAATCATGTCTGATGTGTGTATTTTAAGCTGGCGCTCGGACAAATATAGATAGTAGTTAAGACACATCAATCACATCATTCGGGGAAAAAAGGTCTCGCAACTGTGAGAAATAAAAGAAATAGGCCTAAAGAGTTTATATCTTGCAATCCTGAGAGAATTTTTTGATAATATTTAATTTCGTAGATAAGAATTTCAATATGGTGTTACTATAGAAATGTAGCAAATTGCTTTATTGTCTTATTTAGTTTTGTATTATGTTAGGCTTTGAACTTTATTTTAAATTAGTATGTAAGTGTGCAAATTGGCTTGTAGGTACATAGAGTATTTGGCAGTGGTTGTCTGACTGAGACAAGAAAAGAAATCATGTAATTTGAGAGATGTAATCACTGAATATATTCTGTTCCAAAACAAAGAAAATAATCTAGTTTAGCACACACAGACTTCTGTTGTGCTCACTGTGTGAAGACGAGTTTTGGAAAAAGTTTTCAAAAACATTGAGAAATTGGTGTAAATAAATGCCTTGCCTCCAGTAATATAGTACTGCCCTCTAGTGTAAGTGTAAGAAACAAACCACACAAGCAGCATGGGAGTACTTGAGCATGTACAGCACATCCCAGACGCAGCACTTACATTCAGTATCAACAATCACACACTCCTCCAACATACTAGAACTGCTCAAGGCTTTAGTAAGAGCAGGCTGCTGTTAGAGATAACACAGTCAGGAGACTCACGACGCCTGCAGAGTCTCTGATGGCGCTTGGCATGTCTCACTCACTCATGTAGAGAAGGACAGAGAACTGAATGTGGGTTTAGACAAGGCTGTTGAAGCTTTTCAAACCTCTGGCACTGTGATGAGACAGAGAACTGGAAAACAGTATAAACAAGGTAATATTAAAAGTGTACTCAAGTCATTTTCTCTTATTAAAAAGTTGTACAGATAATAAATAGTAGGCCCTTCTGAAAAAATTTTTTTTAAATAATGTGCACTCATATGAGATGCAAGAGTCTAGTCATAAAAGAAATGACATGGAGCAATTTAAATTTGTTACCTGGTCACTTTAGCTCAAAGAATAGATTGATAGATTGAACTTACACTTTTACAAATACTAGACCTTTTTTAGAGCAAAAAAAACATTGCAAACTTTATAAACTAACTTCAAGAAACTCTGAAAATGCATTTCATGACCCCTGTAAGCTATCAAATTCAAGTAACCAAGACAGCTTTACTCATTGCTGTCTTTAACCGTCATCCACCTCCATCTCTGACGCTCTTGGATCATGCTGCGGAAGCTTCACAGCTAAATTTAAGTCCAGGCAACCTGTTTATGTGAATTCCGAGCTGTCAATAACACGGAACTCGACACACAGGCACCATAAGTGAAGATACTGCACACTAGAGGGCACTCACTTGCTTTGAGATGGTCTTTGACACTCTTGTCCCTATAGTTAAAAGAAGATCAAATATTTTGAAGCAAATACAGAACTTACTAAATATAAGAGAAAAGAGTTTAATGAAGGTTTAATGAAGGAATACTGCATACTTTGGTTTCCCATTTGTTATGTAAGTTAATGATATTAAGCATAAATGCCCAACCTTCTTGACAATTTTGACTTGATTTGTTTTCTTGTCAATTTTGACAAGAAGTAACATCATTTGTTACTGTTCTTCATACTACAGTATGGTGGGAAGTAAATAATATTTTGCCATTTTCTCAATATTTAAAAATATTGTTCATAATACTCAATCATTTAATCCTGTTACTCAAGGTAGTATATCAAATTATTTATTTTTAATGCTACAAAGGTGTAAAATTCCATTTCTTTTATTAATTAAACATTTTAAAGTGTTTTAGGACTGTCCCAACATTTCGTTGCAGGGTTCCTCAATGATTTTCAGGCCCTATTTTGTCTTCCTGTTCATGGAATGTATCTGCTATTGTGTGCTCAGATAAATTCTTTATTACACTGTCAAGGACTTTACTTAAATTAATGAAAAACAACGACTCATTATGAAACACTGTCGTCAAAGAAAAATAAATCTATTTGTTGTCTTATCTGAATCCCATTCTCATATTTCTATATAGAGCACGCAAGTCTTTTAAGGAAAAAAGAGGAGTTCTTGTTGTGTTAACCATTTATTTATTTACATATTTAAGTATTATACATATGTGACTGTGACGGATCTCAGATTTTTTGTATGGTATGATACTTTTTCTGTATGATAATTAAACCTCATGCTTTTAAAAATGTTCAAGCATGCATACACGCACACACACACACACACACACACACACACACACACACACACACACACAGTTTTAAGTATTATTCACCACTGAGCAGGACACAAACCTACAGTCTGGCAGATCTGTCAGGTTTAATATGTTGTTTAATTAAGAATTTTGTGAGTTAATAATTAATGTACAATTAAAGAATAGCAAATGAACATTGAAGCCGGCCAGTGTGCAGACCTCAGCCAGCTCCTTCTGAAAGGCGCTGAAGCATTTAAGATTGGCTACAGAGCATTCTTATTAGCAGCATGCTGAAGAAACAAAAGCACTCCCGGAGAGTCGTCTCTGATCTGCCTTTCCGCTATTGTGTTTTTGCTGAACAGGACCACCAATGCTGCTTATTTTAAGAAGTGCTTAATTAATTTGTTCGATTGTTCTAATTTTAACCATTCGGAGTCCCGGAAATCATCAGTAAAGACTGACTGCACTCAACACTCTACATCCCCTCCAATTTTCACCTGAAATATTCTTAACCCTCTCTGAAACTGCAAAGAGTATGAAGAGAATGATTGTTTTACTGATGAAAATTGATTCTAATACTGCCATAAATCTCACTGGCACTAGTTCCGACATTGTGTATCTGCCTTGAATTATTTGTAACCTTCAGATTTGTGGCAATAAAATGTTTGATCCAGGCCATCTGTTGCTTAAAAGACTTAGAATTCGTATTTGTTTAACTCATTGCACTTAAGGGAAGAAACCATGGTAACAAGTGTTTAGGTGGCAATTATGATTATCTCTTCTGTACTGCATTATATACTATTCATTGCATGAAAAAAGGATTTCATAGCTTCCCTGTTTGCAAATCTACAGTATATTAAAGGAACAGTTCACCCAAAAATGAATTTCGCTGATAATTTACTCACCCATCGAAGATGTAAATGAGCCTATTTCTTCACCAGAATAGATTTGGAGAATTACCATTCACTGCAGAGGATCTATTGGATCCAATGGATCCTCTGCAGTGAATGGGTGCCGTCACAATGAGAGCCCAAACAGCTGATAAAAACATCACAATAATCCACAAGTAACCCACACCACTCCAGTCCATCAATTACCATCTTGTAAAGTGTAAAGATACATGTTTGTAAGAAACGAATCCATCACTAAGATGTTTTTCACTGCTAAAATTCAAGTCCTCAATCTGTAATATTGCTTTCTCCGGTGAAAATGTCATTTTGTCTGAATCAGGAGAGAAATATTGCAGATCTTACAGAAATATACAGCTTGCTACAAACACACACTTGACAAGTTTTCACTTCACAAGTTGTTAACTGATGGACAGGAGTGGTGTGATGTGGATTACTTGTGGATTATTGTTATGTTTTTATCAGCTGTTTGGACTCTCATTCTGACGGCACCCATTCACTGCAGAGGATCCATTGAAGAGCAAGCGATTTCTCCAAACTTGTTACCACAAAGAAACAAACTCATCTATACCTTGAATGGCTTGAAGGTGAGTGCATCTTCAGCAAATTTTCATTTTTGGTTAACTATTCCTTTAATAGGCTATTTCGTCTCAGTAATGCACTATATTAAGCAAGTTTACATTCAGTCATTCCAAATTACAGTTGCTTTATTTCATCTCTACACGTCTTTCATAAACTGATTTACATGAGGATTTGAGAATTGGTGGTGCTTGTTTGCCAGACAGGAGTATTCCAGTGACTTAACAACCAGCACGAAAAAAACAAATAACTGCATTGAAGAGGCCATTCGTGATCTTGTGGTCATTTATTGCAGCTGTCAAAACGCTTTTAGTGTCAACCCTTTGGTAAATATGGTGAATGAAGCCACTCTGTACTGAACATGTGTAGGTTACAAGTGTGTGGCAGGATGATTGACAGCTCTCTGGCTGCCTTGTAACCTCAATTTGATGATCAGTGATTCCAGCATGTAGAAAATAGATCCTGTTTACCCTTTTCGATATTGGAGTCTTTTCAGAGGAAAACTGCTTTCATGTAAGTGTGTTGGACGAGACTTTGATAAATATAGCTTTAACAGGGGAAATAAAGAGATTTGATACAAAAAGTATAATATAGATAATTACCTAATTATGGGTTTGTATAAGGAAATAATAATTCTCCTAAACCTGTACCAAAAACAGTGGAAATTTATGAGAAGTGTGACTTCCTGTGTTTAAATCCTGTGTTTGTTCCTCTCCTTTCCTTTATCACATTCAAAACTGAAAACAAACAAAACTAAAGACCATATCATCCTCTGCTTATATGAGTAAACATTTCATTTGACTCGAACACACAGAAGTGAAGTGGACCAGAGAAATTCAAGAGCACACAGGACTTTATAGAGAAATCAAGCCAACAACCAAATAAAATATATTTTTACATCCTCATTAGAAAAGAATGTGCAAAACTTGCCCAAGTAATGCTACAGTAGGGTGAACTGGGCAGTTCATATAAGCCATTGCTTGAGCATTTTAAAATTGCAGACACATTAGCAAAATTGTATTTCTTTGTCTCCTGTCAATAGTGTAGCGATTTATGAAGATGTAGAAGTCACTTTCAAACCAAACAGCTTTCTGTTGGTCAACAGAACGAATTCGCTTGATGCAGAATCTGCATTGGAAAATCTTTTGTCCTCACATGCAATTCTCAATCACATGGATTCCTATTCAAGTGAGTTCATCTGCAAATATTTGCTAAGTAATGGCAAATTTGACCCAGCATAAGTGGTTTCTAGTGTGCTGTAGTTGCTAGGATGTTCTAAAAAGTGTAAGTTGTTTTAAGTGTACTGCTATGTGGTTACTAGGGTGTTATGAGTGTTTTTTAGTGCATTTGCTTTGTGGTTGCTAGGGTGTTCATAGTGTTTTTTAGTGCATTGTATATGCATTTGCTAGTGTGCTTTTTAACAGCAGTTGTGGAAGTTCCCTTCCAAGGGAACTTCGAACTGCATCCTCTAGAGGTCGCTATGGGGAACGCCTTTGGCGTAACCGGTGTCTGAAGCATACATACAAACACGGCAATAACATTGGCCGGAGACAGCCTATGACGTCATTACCGGCGCGACCACAGTATAAAAGGGCACCGGAAGAACGCATCATTTGAAGTGTGCATTCCGGTAAAATCAATTATTCTTTCTTTAACATGGCGAGCACTAGTAAGTTATTTAAGAAGTGTGCGGATCCGTGTCCTCGTTATTTGACACCTGATGACACACACGCTCTTTGCGTGTTCTGTTTGGGTGAAGAGCACGTGTGCAATGTCCTGGAGGGGGCAATCTGCATGCATTGTGAGCGTTTTTACATGAAAAAGCTCCTCTCTCGTTTGTCTCTCTTTTCGAGGAAAGAGGGACAGCCATCGGCTCCCCACAGTTCAGGACCCGCCACTGCTGAGGCACGGAGGAAAATGAGCTTGTGGGGTTTGCAGGTGGACCTGGCTGATGAGTTAAAAAAGGGTCTTTCCCTTTCACGCTTATCGGTCATGGACGAGAGTGAGCTGCTGGACGACGATGCTATTTCTCTTACATCCTCTGATCCAGCAGCCAGAGCTCTGTTGGCTCCAAGCCAGGAAGAGCAGGAGATGCCAGATGAGGATGAAGAAGTTAAGACTGAGTCCTTTCATTCCTCCTGCCCTGTGTATGCTGAGCTGCTTGAGGTTATGGATCACGCCACGGTATGGCTTGATTTGCCGTGGAAGCAGGCCAGGAAGGTGGCACCTCGGGGCCGCCTCAATGATCGACTATAGCCCTCCAGCTCAAGTGAGCCTTCCATTTCTTCCTGATCTCCAGGTGGAGCTGCCTAGTTGAGCTCCGAGGCAGCGACATCAGGTAGTTTGGCCAGGTGCTGCCTCCCTGATGAGTTGCTCCTATTTTGGTTGAGCCTAGCAGTGCTCCCCTCACCTTAGAGGGCTAACTTTTAGCATGCCGCTGCCAATTGAGCATCTAAGGTGACCTCTCACTGGGTCCTCCACTCCCTGGAGCTCCATAGAGCAGCAATCTCAGGTTGCTAGGCCTCTCTCTTTGTTGGTTGAGCTTAGCAGTGCTCCCCTCTCCCTAGAGGGTCACCTATGAGCACACTGCTCCCAAACTGAGTGTCTGAGTTCCTCTTCTATTTTGAGAGTTGGGCCTCCGCTCCCTAGAGCGTTAGCAGTCATGCCAGGTTGTTGGGCCACCTTTTGCCTCCCTGGTGGGCAGCTTTTTGGTTGAGATAGCAGTGCTCCCCTCACCATAGATGGTCACCTATGAGCACACCGCTCCCTTCTGAGCATCTGAGTTTCCCACTCATCCGAGAGTCGAATTCTCCTCATTGAATTCCCTATGAGGTACGCCATTTCCAATCCACATGCACTCTGAGCGCGCAGACTCCTGCTGAATTAAGACCTTGAGCGTGCCGCAGTCACACAGGGTTCCTAGGCCTGTCTAAGTAACAGCCTTGGTGACCCCTTAGCAACGGTGAACACTAGAAATCCATGTTCTGGTACGTGTACACACTAAGCATCCTGTGCAGTTTTCTAAAATCCTGTATGGTATGGGTTACGCGCTGCCAGCCTCATACCCTTTCTCTGCATTAGGTCAGGCCCCGGTTTTCACCTTGGGCCCCACTCTACTTATGTATTTCTACTTATGACTTACCAAGGGAAGTCGTGGCCTAATGGTTAGAGAGTCGGACTCGCAACCCAAGGTTGTGCACTTTGGATGGGATAAATGCAGAGCACTAATTCCGAGTATGGGTCACCATACTTGGCCACATGTCACGTCACTTTGTATCCCTGGTGATACCTTCCTGAGTAGGGTGTTTGCTACCAAGGAAGGTCAGTTTCTTTGGACAGGCTCATGCAGAGCTAGCAGTAGCCCCCTGTGTGATCTCGTTTATCGTCCTAGAAGCTTGGCTGTATCCACTTAAAGGAATCTCTTGTTCTGATTCTAAGCCGAATCGACCTGAATCACTTCTTAGCCTAACCCGACATGCATAAATAATTTTTTTTTTAAAGAAAAACCCGACCCGAGACAGACCCGATGAAATTAGACCTGAGTCCGATGAAATTAGACCCGAGTCCGACCCGACCCGACGGCATTTATTTTCGAACCTGACTGGAACCGAACATAAACGCATTGACGTGTGTACAGCCTAAAAAACTCTCACCTAAAAAAACTCTTAAAACTACATTCTGTGACACAAAACGGTATTATTTTTAAAATTATAGTGGATTTGGGCATCTGCCATGATGTGATACAAACGGTGAAACGGTTGGAGATCTGTTATCACTAGAATATCACACTCTTATCAGGCAATCAGATTCGAGGACCAGACAGAACTGTTGTATATATGAAGATAATGTATGTCTAAAACATTCCAATTAAAAATATATGATTAGGGTCATGAAAAAAAAATGTCTTACTACTTATATCAAATGTATTTCCAGGATGTTTCACACGATGTTAAAATGTAACAGGAGGAACTTGCATTGTGACAGCAGATTTATTGTTTTTGGAAAGCTTTCCAGAGGAGTCCACTCACCATATACTGTACAAGAAAATAATAAATCAATTTTATAGAAACAGTTGCAATACAGTATGTCCTTTTTGATACAAGCCTCGAGCTCCTCAATTTTTGCACCAGTATCACAACCTTGCAGCTCTCCCTGAGCCCTGGGGTCATTTAATATGGAGATTATTCATGTAATTAAGCTCAACTAGAATTGTGTGTATCGGGTTACTCAAAGTTGCATCACACTAAAATTGCGGGCGATAGACTTTTGCACCAGACAATACACAATTTCCAGCTGTGAATGCTTTTATGAAACAAAAACTCCAAAGCTAGATTCAGCTCCAATGAATGCAGTCTGTGAGGCCTGTTTTTGTTGCAGTACATTAGCATATTGATCCTATGGTCTCAACACTTTGCACTCTACAGCCTCATTGTTTCGCTGTTTAGAAATGCAACCACAAACATTCTGCCTCAGCACCGAAGCAGAGAAAAGAGCAGTCTGGTGAAAATAAGTGCTGAAATATTTATTCGAGATGCATATTCAGCTTTTTTTACCACAATTTGACTGTGAACCATCTCCATGAGCAGGCGGATTAATAATTGAGCCCCAGTTAAATAACTGACAAATGAGATGGCCATGTGAACAAGGAAAAAAATTATGGAGGATGAGGTGAGACAAGAGAAAGAGAAAAGCTGGTTTGAAAACATGAGGGGGAATATGACTGCCAACATTGGTTGCATCCAAACTGAACCAGCATTTATATCACCAAAATGTGTTTTTCACACTTTTTTAATGCGACAGAGAAGCACAGGAAACAATGAATCAGCTAGATGATTTCTGTTGGTCTTATCGCCCATATTGATTTCATGCTATTCAGCAGTGACTCAAATGAGAAACTCATGTTGCAATTTAAGACTAAATAAGTTTTGTTTTTAATGAAAAACTCGGTTTTATATGTGTTATATATTATATTAATTTGCCAAAATAAGAAGGATCATACAAAATGCATGTCATTTTTTAACACTGTCCTGAATAAAATATTTTACATTAAAAAAAGGTTTACATATAGTCCACAAGACAAGATAACAGCAGAATTTCTAAAAATAACCTTCTACAAAAGTTGACTTTTCCAGCATCCTTTGCATATTTGAACCATTTCCAGCAGTGACTGTATGATTTGGAGATCCATCTCTTCACACTGACAACAACTGAGGGACTCATATGCAACTATTACAAAAGGTTCAAACTTTCACTGATGCTCCAGAAGGAAACACAATGAAGGATGTATAAGAGCTGGGTGGTGAAAACTTTTGAACAAAATGAAGATGTTTACATTTTTCTTATTTTGTTTAAATTTTTTTTTTTTCCATTTAGTACTGCCCTTCAAAAGCTACAGAAGACAGATACATTTCCCGGAAGACAAAATAAGTAAAATGTACGCTGATCTTCAAATTCAAAACGCTTTCACCCCTCTACTCTTAATGCATCTACATATAGATGTTATTACCGTTATATATTTTAAAATGTAATTTTATACCGTGATGGAACAGCATCATTACTCCAGTGTTCAGTGTAATGCTGATATTACTTAAGAAACATTTCCAGTTATCATTGTTGAAAACAGCTGTGCTGCTCAATATTTTTGTGGAAACGATGATACATTTTTTTGATAAATACAAAGAACGGCATTTATTTCATTCTTTTTTCTACTATTAGTAACAATGCAAATTATTTCACTTTTGCTAAATTTAATACAACATTTCATGCAAAAAAACATATATATTGTAATTTATTTTATATTTTATATTTATATTTATTACTATTTAGGCTTTACTGACAAACTAACAAATGATGTGAATTTCTGCCTTACCTTGTTTCACCATTGTTTTACTTTGTAAAACACTGCAGCAAATAATGGTAGAAACCATTTCTGGTCTCTTGTCTTTTGTCACAAAACCACGGCACCAGGTCGGACTTAAACAGTGTTTGGAGAAAAGATTTCAATTAAGAGCGGTTTGATTAAATCTAAATTTACTGGAGTCAACGAAGCTTTTCCTGACTCCCACTCATGTTGTGCCGTGAATCTCAAGGCCAGATTGACATTTGGAAGTGTTTAGACCCGCCACCTGCTCCCGTCTCATTTCCCTCCCCATAACGGGAACGCAGGCACAGACGGAGCCGCGGTCTGTCTGGGATAAGTTATCGCTGTCATGTGCCTCCGAAGGCCACGTGGTCCGTCTGTCATCCCACATCCCACCAACTCCACAGACCAACCCAATAAAGATTTATGTCTAGGATGCTGTCCTCTCATTAAAGTCCACCATGGACTCTCTTGGAGAAGGTAAATTCAACCTGCTCAGGCGTAATAGACCCCTCCACCAACGGCAGTGCGCAATGAGAGGCAGAGAGGGCCATTAGTCTTATGCGGCCCGACTAGCAGCAGGCAGGATAATGAACTAAGGAGAGGGTTAGGGCACCCAGAGGAAATAAGGCTCACACTGCAGAGGTAAATTCACCATAAGAGACAAATACTGTGAAAAGCATGGGCCTCAAACTGACAAAGAGGGATATAAAAAAGTTTTTAGTGCTTATTGAGTGGATATATATTTTCACTTATTTATTTGTTTGCTTATTACTTCATTTACGAGAATTTCAGATGCTTTACCAGGGAAAAATCCTCGTCTTGAGAGCATATTTTCATTTAAGAGTGTAGCCTCAAGGCAAGGCAAAGCAAAATGCTGTGACGGGAGTTTTAAATTGCAACACGTCTACAGTGTGTAAAGTGTCTTGCTCAGTTTGTTTATGAATGTGCATTATATCGCCACTTAAAGCCAAAAGTTGTACCTGTGAGTTTTTTACGCGTTTGGGAACGTTATTAAATTGCTGTCATTTTTAATAGGGTAGGATGTGATATGGGGGCGCTCATCCGGCTTCATCAGATTGAATGCATATTACGTCCCAAGAAAATGAGCTATATCTTTTATAGTGAAAATAAAGAACAGTGATAAAGCAAGACACTGGAATTTAGGAATATATTCACACTGTACTAAATATGATGCATGATGCATTTCCATTAGACAAAACCGTCTGTGGAAGGAATATGACTACAGTCAAACACCAATTCAAAACGCAAATTACCATTTTCAGAATACACATCCGCCCTCGGCGAGTACAAATAGATAGTTGTGGGCTCCACGAGTAATTGTCTTCCTATGGTCATCACCTCAGAGAAGAATAACAAAAATGAGATGTATGGTCAGTGTTGCGCGGTGATGGCCTTGCGTGCATTTCCTTTAGTGATGCTGAGTAAGCTTTGCCTGGAGCGCGGAGGTTTCTCTCTATGCCTTCCAAACTGGATGAAGACCAAGTCCCTGTCTGCGTTTGTTTTTGTCACCCTGTTCTCTACACCAGATGGTTTGACAGTCTTGCCAGGAGCTGTTATTGCCTTCATAGATATGCTTCTCTTGACAGCAAGTAAGTAAACTTAAGCTAAAGGCAAGAGAGGATAATTACACATAGACTAAGCTGAGCTCCATTCCAGTGATTATGGCACTTGCTGCAAACTGGATTTGATTGGATTGAACTACAGAATGTTGCAGTTGTTTCTGTATTTTGTAGCGATGTCATTGGTTACGGTTCTGTTTGCGAAAATCATTAATTTTTAAAGAAAATAATCCCACTCCACAGTTCAAGTCGTGTTGTGCATGCATGTAATTAATGTAGCCTATGTTTTCAGCAGTGTGAAGTATTTGAGTAAATGTAATTAGTACTTAAATATCTTTTTGGCAACTTTATAATTTGAATGAGCATCACCTAGCTTAAAACCAGCACATGACCATCTAAGGACCAGTTTAAACCAGCATAAACTAGCAAAGGACCAGCTTAAACCAGCTCAAACCAGCATCCCAGCTTCAAAACATACCTAACCAGCCTACAATGTTAGACATTTCTGTAATTTCTACAGTTATTTACTGTATATCACCCAGTATAATACTGCAAATTCGCTTTACAGTAAGTAACTGTAATACCCTTTGCATCATGGGAATTTTCTGTGACGTCAAACCCCACATACAGTGACTTACTGTATTTTTTTAAATTGCTGTATACTACTGTATTTGCCTTAACGGCCTCTTTGGCGCCATTCTATTGAGGCTGCTTTATTTTCCTCATTTCTCACATTTGGATTGACAAGATTTGACTTACACCGTGTCTACAACGCCGCAACAGCTTGGGACTGATTACACTGGATATTACATCGCTTGTAATGATTGGAAAATCCGTTTGTCCTTCGTGTCAGAAACAGCGCGAGCGCTTGGAGTACATCTGTGCGTCAGACTTATCTTCAACCAGTCAATGCTTATCTTGTATTAACATTGTAACTAATGTGAAATTTTGTTCAGGTGTTAGTAGTTAATGTTGGCCAGTAGCCTATTGAGAAAATAAAATCGTATGTTAGCTAACGTTAGGTTAAACTAGTTTTATGGCTAGCTGCCTTTCTAGTTTTAGAATTGGTTTGTTATAATGTTACTTTTTAATGGAATTTAAGATTTACTGCATTTTTTGTATTTGTGTTTTAAAGGCAACTACAATGAAACATCAAGAAAGACACGAGCATGCCACCCTGAGACTGATAATTCATGGTAAGAGAACAACTATGGTTTTGAGAGACTTGTGTATTCTATATGGGGTTTGCCTTTTAAAAGTGTGCCATTTCTACTTGTTTTTCAGAGAAGACATTTCTGTCACTAACAAAGTGGATGGTGAGCAAAGGTGGTGGCCACGTTTTGGAGCAGCACCTGGGTTTTGCAGATGGCTATGTATTATTTGGCTGCTTATCTTTTTTCCCCCTTATGTTTCTGTTGCCTAAAGATTATTTGTTAGGATAAATCCAGATGATACAACATAATGCACTGCAAAATGTCCTACGACAGGAGAAATGAAGATGCACTGTTCCAGCATTGGAAGACTGTATTTATAAGTGTTATACATGCAATGTTTTAAATAAAGAATTTGATATTTTGTAATTATTGTGTCTGTTTTAATTGAATGCTGGTAGTACCTATGTAGGATAAAAATAAAATGAATTAATATAAAATGTATAAAATCTAAGGAAATATATTAAAATGAATTAATTACAGTAGTATACTGATTAATTAGATTTTTTTTTTACAGTAATTTACTGTAAAAAGTACAGTTTGCAACTGTAAACCAAATACAGTTTGCTACTGTAAATCTTAAATGTCTAATAGTGTATGCTGGTTTTTTCAACAGGGTTGGTGCACTTCTTCAGCGAAATAAAGGTTTGTATATGTTTTATTTCATTTATAAAGTCTTTAATGTGCTGTAAATTATATTATTTTACGCTACGCAACGCAACATAATGCGCCAGCAGCGGTCGTTTCACACGATGGAAACGCTTTTTGCCTTGCATAACATAAATGGATTTTATTCGTTATAATACTGAGTTTAATTTAACTTGAAGTTAAAATATGTTCTCTAATCTCAGTACTGTGATTTATGTTTATGGGCAGGTTTTGGAGTCAGTCACGGCA
This sequence comes from Sinocyclocheilus anshuiensis, assembly GCF_001515605.1. Lineage (NCBI taxonomy): Eukaryota > Metazoa > Chordata > Actinopteri > Cypriniformes > Cyprinidae > Sinocyclocheilus > Sinocyclocheilus anshuiensis. The sequence goes on along the minus strand of NW_015558695.1, from coordinate 1,776,658 downwards.
TCTTTCAGCTACGAGTGAAACACGAGGCTGCGGTCTGAGGATAGATTTCAGCGACACACCGGCACGCGAATTAGCACTATTTCGGTAAAAAGTGATTACAGAGAACGGTTGAATACACTTAAATTAAACTGCTACTTTTAAATGTTACCGTTTTTTATTTCTAAAAGAGTTTTTTTTTTTTTCCTGCCCATTTTAAGGCAGCAATATAATTTTTAAACAATAGTTGACTTAAATAAAACAGCCCAGCATGTAGGTCAAAAGCAGCATGCAAATAGCAAATAACCCAGCATGTGTTCTGTCCAATATTTACCCAGCGCTGGGTTGCCAAATAACCCAAGTTGGGTTGTTTTTAACCCAGCATTTTTTAAAGTATAGCAACTTTTACTCTCAACTTGACTACATTTTTGTATAGGTAGGCCTACTCTTATAATAAGTAACGCACTTACTCCTAACATTTTACATGACACCTAACTTTTTCTGCAGACTGGTTTTGGGCACAGGACGCGCATTTTTACTGCGTGATAAATATAAGCAGCACAACAGTTTATATGTAATATTTATCCAGAAATGGATAAATATTAATTCTGCTGTTTAAAACAAATAAAAAAACAGGAGAGTGGTTATTATGTGGAAACAGCGGGAAACTCTATATTTGTGCAGTGTACGCATGTCAAAAAAAAGCTTGTGACATATAAACATCAACCACATCACTTTATTTAGCGTTCATGTAGACACAACATTCAGATTCATAAATCGTAATGAATTCAGTCCGATTTAAACTAAAATTGTGCATGTAAACATAGCCAGAGTGGCTTAAGTGAATGTGAGTACATTAGCAGCTAGTTGCTGAATCACAGAATTAGGCTACTTTAATAATGCTGCCACAGGTTGTGTTTTAGTCCGCAAGTCAGAGGAAAAACAAACAAACAAACAAATGTGATTTCAACCTTGGTGAATCCCCTGGAAGGTGGTTTTATCCCCTTGGAATGTGATTAGGCTTGTTTTTACTACCAGTGGGGCTTGTTTTGTCACACAGACCTGGCAACCCAGAGAGTGCCAACTACTGGCCTGGCATGCTTAATACAGTGTGTTTAGTCATTTTCGCAGATCCATGTGAACAGGGATCATTTTGACAATGTTGTCATCTGTATTGGAAACTTAATAAAAAAAACAAAGTACATCATTGTTGTGTAAACATACCCTTATATGAGATGAGGTCATGGCTGCAGCCAGTCATGAGGTCGAAATCAGCATGTGCAAGTGGGTTTTGACTGTTTTATTTAATATTATTTTATTTATATGTTATCCTGAAGAGAGTCTTTTTTGAAGGATATTGATTTACTAATGCCCTTTTTTACCACTTGGGCTTAACAGAGACTTGAGTGTTTGCAGATCTTTAAGAAGCTGTTGTGTCGACCTTGATTTATTGCAGTATTGAAGTGTTTTATTTCCGTTTTAGAAAATAAGCATGATTTGTAAAGGAAGTTATAAATGAGTCATTTTCTCTTTAAGGTATCTCTACCTTTACTTTCAGGCACTTTTTACACCTGTGACACTTTTGCATTTCATATTAGATGAATGTGTTTCCTTCATTTTGTAATTTTACTCCACATTGTTCTCTCCTTACTTCAGGCGAGTCCCATCATTCTGCACTATTCTACCACACTTTTTAGAAAAAGTAGTGCTAGTAGTGTATTCACACTAAAGAAAAGTGTGGTGTATTGCAACAATAACATAGTGGGAGGAGCTAAATGTGCTTAACATACAATTACAGTGTGCTATTTCTTTTAACAGTTTAACAGCCCTAGGAAACCGTTACAAACGAAGTCAATGCAGACTGTTGCATCTCCAAACAACACCGAAGTGGCCTTTAGTTCCTGATTCATCTGAGCGAATGATTCAGTGATTCACTTATGAAGGCAGTCACTTGATGCCACCTACTGGACCAGAGAATCTATGTAAAGAAAGCGTGACTGAGTGAAACAGAAAATTCCAAACACTGTGCTTTAAATAAAATCAAATTCAAGGACAACAATGAAATGTTGTAAAAGCCAGTCTTCGCATACATACATTCTGTAAAACTGTTTTTTAAAGAGTGCTATATAATAAGTTACAACTGTACAATATGATGACTGCAAGGGATAACGCAGTTTGGAAAATGGATGGGATGGATTGAAAATATAAAATCTTTACTAACACTACACAATTTTAGGCTTGATTTTCATTCAGTAACAGCCTGAATTCTGAGGTGACGCTAATGCACTTTCTGCTAGTCTTGCAGTGTAAAATGTGTTTTAACTGGAAATTACATTGGCGGCCAACAACAGCCAATGAGAAAGCAACATACATGGCACAGGAAATTTAAAGGGGAAGAGCTGTAGTTTTACGAGATTTCCTGTATCAATTCTTGCGCATGCGCAAAGCCTTGAATGTGGCTCATGTGTTTACTCAACAAACTAAAATGTATGACAAAATTACCTCCAAGTAACACAAATATAATGCTCAAAATATTTCTGACACAGTACTCAAACCTGTTTCAATTGGCACGTGTGTATCGGGGGCCTAATGGCTTCCCGGCTTAACAGGCACAAATAGCAGTCATGCCTCCCAGCTTCCTCATTAGCATAGTTAATCCTGTGTCTTGAAGAGGCTTGAGTAAAATATTCCTTGCAGGCAGCTTCGCACAACAAGCGCCACTGATACAGTACATGAATAAATTACAGAGATAATTAAAGGAAACGTCAACGCGGGACTGGATGGAGCGTTATTAATGATGGCTGGGCTGTGTTAAAGTATCCTGGGCTGAAGTAAGCATGATTAATGTGTGTTTAATGGCAGTGGGGAAGAACACGGCTTCGGCTTTAATAAAGAGAGCTTATTTTACTGGGGTTTGTCTCTGGAATTGACCTGTTCCCAACACCCGGAGGAGCGCTGTTCGACCTTTCCAAAGATCATCTAATCTTCCGGTCTTGTTCAGAGATTTATTTCCAACAACAATTATAATGGGGTGATATGGATGGATATGTCTGGGAAGCGCTAATAAAACGCAGTGTTTTTTTGTGGGCGAACGTGGGTGTGTTTTACGCTCCAGTGCAGGCCTGTGGGGTCTGTGCTGATAGATAGTGATGTTTTTATAGAAATTCTTGACTGACGCACAAACGAAATGCTGAAAGTAGCCTACTAAAGGTTGAATTTAAGTCACTCTCATTCTTGAATTATAGGTTTGTGTGCATGCTAAAGGGGCTTGTTTATTGCAGAGACCTGAATAACTTGTTAACCCTTCTAGAATAGTGTAACCATTTGGAGCTCAAACTACTTTACAAGTTCAATCGCAGAGACTTGACACTCTTGACACCAGGTCCAACTGTACTTGTGGACTGGTGGCACCCATAGAATCATGCCATTTGTTCCTGAATGGGATTGAATAGTCTAATTTCAAGGTCAATTTGAGCACACTCAGATATGTAATCTTTCTCAAGGCACTGAGCATAACTGCAAGCCTGTCATGTTTCACATAACAAGTTCAGCGCGCTTTGTGCTGTAGGTGTCAGAGATAAAGCATGTCAGTCTGTTTTTTTATGTTAAATGAAAGTCCTGATGAGATCAGCATATTCAGTGCAATGCTTTACAGCCCACGCTCTGGAAAATTGTTTTGGGAGGCATCCTAAAAATGGGCTTCATTCTGTAACTGACTAATTATGCGGCCAAAAAAACAAAGAAAGAAAGTAAGAAAGAAAAATCATACTTTTCCATTATAAATATTTAAACATCCTTAAAACAAAATACATTTACGTATTTACTTCAGAAGCCAAATGGCATGCAGTATTAAGTCGTTTTTTTAGAGAAATAATTATTTGCCAATGGGATCAGACAAATAAACATAATTCAAAGTGAAAACATGTTTATTTTTCCTACCCCAAATCATAAATAAATATCACTACATTTCATTTGGTTTCTCTGAAAACAAGTTGTGATATTTTATTTTTAATTTCGAAAGTATGTTTAGGGATGTTCAGATATTTATACTGGAAAACAAGACTGATTAGATTACTGATTAAGAAGAGTAAACTACTGGCTAAATGTTAGTTATATATTTATTTTTTATTAAATAAATAAACTGCTGGCTAATGTTTTTGAAAGAAGTATCTTATGTTCACCAAGGCTGCATTTATTTGATCAAAAATACAATATG
>NW_015558695.1:1718099-1772419 GCF_001515605.1 Sinocyclocheilus anshuiensis | reverse complement strand
TATATATATATGTATGTATGTATGTAATTTATTCCCAGGATGCAAAGCTGAATTTTAAGCAGCCATTAGCCCATGTCTTCAGTGTCACATGATCCTTCAGAAAACAGTTATTGCTGCTTAATATTTTTTTTGTGAAAACCATAACACACTACGATTTAAAAGTAAGATTGTATTTTTTATTTATTAAAAATAAATACTTTTATTCAGAAAGCACTTATTAAATTGGCCAATAAAGACATTTATAATGTGCAATAAAATGCAATATTTTATTTTATTTCATTCATTCATTACTCACACGTAAAAAGAAATCGTTAATGGAACCACTGGAGAAGCAGAATCGTTAAGGGGAAACTGGAGCCAAAAACGTAAAAATTCCTCATGGCTCCCTTCTGTATTCATAACGGCCAGCTGTGCGCTTCGGTTAGAAGGTGGCGCTGTTGTTCATAAAGTGTGTCTCTCCAGTCTTTCGCTATCATTCTGCTGATTTGCTGGACCCAGCGCTGGCTGGACACGCTGAATGTAAATCTGGCCGCAAACAACGTCTCTCTCTTTCTCTGTATGGCTGTGAATCCAGCGAGGTGAGCTTGGCACAGGAGAAGGGACTGTCTTGGTTTGCGCGCAGTTTGCAGACAGATTTGCGAGCGAGCCATGCTGGAATATATTCAGGGGTGAAGAACCGAAGGAGAAAGGGCGAAACCCTCCTACAGCCTGCGCTTTCTTCTCTCTCTCTTTCTCTCTGTCTCTATCTCTGGACGCAAGGACTTGGGCAAAATGGTTTTTCCGAAATCTCAGTGACTGCGATGTCAGCACCTCCCGTCTACCGCTTGTGGAGCACAGACTGAAGAAATACACGTACTGAGAAAAGAAAAAAAACACGTTAGTCGGGTAAAGTAGACATTTTCATATCAGAATTGAGCGTTTTGTTATTATAATTGTTCTGTCTGCTCGTTGTTTCACCTTGCATGGCTTTCAGGTTCACCCGTATAATTCCGTGTCATTTATTGCTGCATTAGAATTCACAGTGAATCAGTGATTGAAGCAGCAGATGCTTTAATCAGCAGGTCAAATATTAGTTCACCCATCAGCTCGTGTTGGTTTACTGTTAAACCGCGTGTGCTGAATGATGCTGATTGACAGGGTTGGATCTGACAGACACGGATATGAGGAGCTCTGCAGCAGTGAAGTTCAGGTAGAGCTTCAGCTGCGCATCTCCTGCAGAATGCACAGGTGCTCTGCTGGTGTGTCAGGAAAGCCCCTGGAGAGAGCCTGACATTCAGAACAAAAGTGCCTATTTACATTACAATGTCCTTACACCAATCGCATTTTATATTAGCCATAATAATGCTATTAGATTAGCCTATATATAATAATAATAATGTATACTACACTGTATAAAGTAGTAACCTGCATGCCTTAAAAGAGCCATTTCTACCTGATTTAACCCATAAAATTAGTTTTGTTGGTATAAATGAATGTATTTAGTGTATGTATTAGTTTATTTAGTGATGTTAAGTCATAGTCATTTTAGTGTATGTATTAGTTGATTTAGTGATGTTAAGTCATATTAAAACCAGGTTATCAACATTTTATACACACACACACACACACAGTCTGGTTAGCTATCCTTGTAGGGACTCTCCATAGGCGTAATGGTTTTTATACTGTACAAACTGTATTTTCTATCGCCCTACACCAACCCTACACCTAAACCTAGCCCTCACAGGAAACTTTCTGCATTTTTACTTTCTCAAAAAATCTAATTCTTTATGATTTATAAGCTTTTATACCCATGGGAACCTCAATTTAGGTCCCCACCATGACACGAGTCCCCATGAGTCTGTGTGTATTCAGGTTTAAGTCACCACCAGGATATATAAACCTGTACACACACACACAATATTTCTTTTTCCAAACATGCATACTTCATGCATTCATCAGTAAAACCACTTAAAATTCCAGAAAGGAGGATAATGGACATTGTAGCTTTGTGAAGTTCTTGAAAAGTAGTTGAATGAGAACTTAAGAAAGAAAGATAAACAAGAAAAATCCATAATAGTTCTTGCAAGAATGTCATTTTTACCAAATACATTTCTGAATCATGTACTGTTAGCTTTTGTGTGAAGTGTATTTACAAGTAGCTCAGCACGGTACGGTAACTATATCCATAAAGTACATGTTGGGTTCTTCTTAATCACGTAACATGAATAATGTAAAAAATAGCATAAATATATCCAAAATGCCTGTTTGTGTTTCCTGAAAGTGTGGTGATATTGTATCAGCGAGGCATTTTATGTTTTTTTTATATTTTTACTTCTCATATGATAACACTTCATGATGCTCTGTGGTTAAACTGATATCATGCTCTCTTCGAGAGCAACCACTTCCTCCAGAAATGATACTTGTAATATGGCTTTGCATTTTTAATGTGAACTTTTAGTTTTTAATTTCACTTGAATTATTCATCTGAAGTATGCATGCAATATGAGAAGCACATGGAGTCAAGAGAAGTCAAGAAATGTCCCTCACTTTCCGCACCGCTTAGAAGTGCCAAGTGTCCTTTCATCTCGCAGCCACAGATTTAATATGAATCCGCGATAAAATTCAGCCGAGAACTCTATATGCATTCTGCATTGCATGTGAGGAGAGGCTGAGATTTAATTCAGCATTTTGCTCATTTCATTCCACACGTGTGGTGTAAAAAAAAAAATCTGTGGACCTTTAATAATACTGCAGCTGTGAAATGAAGTCATTCATCGCCACAGACAACTTGCGTAAAATTCACACCATGGAGAATCTTCAAATGACCTTTATATATGTGCGCTCCCCTCATTTTATTCACGCCAAGAACTAAATTGCATTTCAAATAATTTCTTGCGGAGTCTATATGGCACAAAAACAAGTAATTCTAGGTATCTGTTAGCATAAGTGCCCTTGTGGGTTGACATTTTTAAAAAACGGCGTTGTTCTTAAAACTCCTCGTGCACAGGGAGCAGCCATGATGAGACTTATTAGTCGTCTAGTCATGTAGGAGTGGGAAGAATTCTGTGTCCTGAGACCTCTTTCCAAAGCTGCCATTCGTTATCCTAATGAGTGTCTCCGACTTTGGGCTTAAGGGAGCAAATAAATTAAGGACAAACGCATGCCTACTCTAATTACAACAGATCAGCACTTAACAACACAATGTGACAGAAAAATCCGGAAAGACACTTTTTTTAATGGAAGGTTTTCACGATTTTATCATTTACAAAATATGGGTTGTTATAAGTACCTCCATTTTCGGCTAAAAGTATTTTGTTTGTCAGTAAAAAACACTTTAATAGCTCTTCTAATTTCCAGAAATGAGGTTTAAATGGATTTGTAGCTTTGTAAAGTTCTTGGAAAGAACTAAATAAGGTCAGTACTTAGGAAAGAAAGAGAGGAAGGATAAAAACATAACAGTCCTTGACAGAATGCAATTTTTATGGAAATAAGTTTCTGAATCATGTACACATTTGTCTGATGTGCTCTCATTGATTTTAAACGCAGGAAAACTAGGTTAACCCTGTAAAGTCTAATATTAAATAGATTTTTTTTTTATGGAACAGTTTACTGAACCTTTTGACAAAATATTCATATATGTATCAAATATGATACATCAGACTTTTATATAGTATTATATTGAGAGTATGGAACACATACTCAAGGAGGAAAAAACACCTCAGTTTCATTCAGATGCCCAAACCGAGTAAAATGTGCATATATACTATTTGATACAGTTGCTAATATTAATATGACCAAAAGTAAGATTAAATTCTTACATAAAATGCACATAAATATCAGGTGCCACTCTATTTCCTAATATTTAAATGCTTTTGCGCTGTAGTTTGTATTGTGGGGGTCAAAACATATTTCAATACAATGCAATGATGATTGAGAGATGAACAAATAAATATTCTTCAAAAGCCTGATGCATCATGCTTTTTCTAAAAATGATGTATAGTTAATCAAGGAAACCTATTGCTTCAGTTCAGTAAATGTTCATTTTGAAATAACAATATAAAAGTTATTCTTGCGGTTACTTAAATCATTGAAGATTTCACAGCAAGACCATGACCTGAAGGGGAACATTTTTAGTTACATTAAAAGGCCTTTTATCTTGCTAAAAAAGTATGAACTATCAATCAGACGAAAGAAGATGTATAGTAGATTGTGTACAACAGGTTTTTCAGCAATGTTTTGATCATGTTGATAATTTAGTGGCCTTAGAAATTCACATATCAGATCAGGTTTTTTAATGTCGCCGTGACTGAAATACACAAATATTAAAATCTCTTGCATCGCTCTTGTTTTATAATTTGTATAGTTTTGTGTTGTTCCTAGAAACAGTATGCATTCATCCGCCCTCTCTCAATTGCTAGATTGGTCATCTCACCTGCTGCTAAATACAACCCAGCTGTTCACCAAGCTGTTCATCAAACATTTATTCATAATTTAAAAAGGAAAAAACAGACATCACGTAGGAAAATAGACTTCACCCGTTACAGTAATGCAATAATGTGCACATTTATCCCAAATCTCGCTGGTATCAGCATCGGCACACGGCTGTTTCTCTGTCGGGAATGGTTTTGATAAGTTGTCTTCTATGCATTTGCTTAAACTAACATGTCACTATGAGATGCAGTTGTCATTTGTTTTGATGTAAAGTGCCTACAGGCAAAGGGACAGAGTGAATGATGATTATCACAAATCTGTGCCTCTGTGTATCGCTTCCCTCGCCGCTGCCGCCAGCCTCATCTGCTATTTTGATGATGTGCTCCGGTACCCATAGAGGCCACTCTCTGGTTCCAGAGAAAGAGAAAGCAATTGATAGGCTGTTATTAATGGCTTTGTGTTTCAGAGGGATAGCTTCACTCGTCACCACCTGAGATTAATATTGCCACGTCCACTTCAACTGTGCCTCAACGTCGGGCATTGCTCATCGCTGTATCTCTCCATTTGCTGGGTTTCAGTTTGACAGTTGGTGTTAGTAGGTCACTAGGGCTGACTGATATATTTTTATATCCTATATCCTGTGTGGTATATAATGCCTTTCTGCTAAGTAGATTCAAAATGTTTAATGCAAGAACTAAAATGTAATTTAAAAATGTAATAATTTTCATTTGCACTAATATAACAAAATGTTAAAAAGCATTGAAAACTGAGATAGATAGATAGATAGATAGATAGATAGATAGATAGATAGATAGATAGATTTTTTTGATTATGATACTGTATTATTACTGTGGTATGCAACTGCAACCACATGTTCTGGACTTGGAAAATGTCTTGTCCATGTATGTAGGAATGTATTTGCTTCTGTCATTGTGCATTGTCCTTGAACTTGGGAAAGGCGCTATATAAATTAAACTTATTATTATTATTATATCTGCTCACATACAGTAAAACATTTTAATACATAAAAAACATAGATGTTGAAATAAAAATTTTAATCAAATCTTAGAAATGGACAGTTTGAACTGAATCACATAAATGGAATCATTTCAAAAATGTTGTTTTTGGCACTTAAAGGGATAGTTCACCCAAAAATGAAAATGACCCCATGATTTACTGACCCTCAAGTAGTGCTGGGCGGTATACCGGTTCATACCGAATACTGGTGTTTATTTTTGTTATGATATGCATTTTTAAAATACCGCAATACTAAGAATATTAAGAATGTCGCTTAAACAACGTTCGGAACGCGACACTGTTTGAAAGGTGTAACACCCGGTCATGCATGAAAAAAAAATACCGTCATGTACCGTGAAACGGTATAATTTTGAAAAATACCGTGTAATAAATTTTTGGTCATACCGCCCAGCACTGCCCTCAAGCCATCCTAAGTGTATATGACTTTCTTCTTTCAGACGAATACAATAGGAGTTATATTTAAAAATGTCCTGGATCTTCCCAGCTACTGTATATAATGGCAGTGAATGGTGATCAAGATTTTGAAGCTAAATAAAGTGCATCCATCCATCATAAAAAAAAATGCTCCACATGGCTCCGGGGAGTTAATAAAGGCCTGTTTGTGTAAGAAAAATATCCAAATTTTAAACTTTATAAACCATAATCTCTTCTTTTAAATCTTTTAAATCTTCATAAAAGCAGCCAGGAAATGATCAGCTCGTTTATCAGAGAAGGAACAGAGCGGTGAAGAATAAAGGTAGATTATGTGAAAAATAATGCGTTTTTTAAAAAACGAAGCATTAACACGTTAGACTGCACCCCATAAACACAATCAAGCCTAGAACAAAACCAGTCAACCACCCCTTTAATTTGTGAGGTTTTGTTTTGCTTTCTTCACCGTGGTTCCACGTTCATCACTGCATTAGTGCAGTCAAAATGGCTGAAAAACTAAATTCGAATTTTGTACTTAAATATTATCAATATTCAATTTATGTTCGAATTTAAAAGGCATAATTTCAGTTAGGGGGAAAAAAGCTTTTGGCTTCTCTCCTGAGGCCACAAGAGGGCGCATCGAGCAAAATATTACTAATGCACGTTTCTTCAAAGCAATAAAATAACATGACTATCTTTGAAAAAAGTGCATGTTTAAATGAATGTTTATAAAGCATAGTCATATAAAAAAAAAATTTTTTTTTTCATATAAAAAAAAAATGTAATATAAAGCATTGCATATATAATTAATTAAGTAGCTTAAACAATTAGAACCAAAACAGCATCATGTATGTATAGTTTAATACAAAGGACCAAAAACCAATCACAAAGAGTACTTTTTCATTTAAAAACATAAGATGCAGTGGGATGGGGAAAAAAGGCATAAATTCTTGAGACATGTTTTTTAAAAGTTCAACTTACATTAATTTTACATGGCTTTCTAAACATGCGGCTCTCGTTGCGAGACGTGAGTGCAACGGTGATAGATGTCCCTCTAGAAAATGTGATAAATATGCGTTCTGTGTGAACGGCTTGGATTCAGTTTTGCTATAAACATCTTCTCCGCAATGATGTTCTCTTTCTCCGAATTATTTTGAATGAACAGCGTAGCAGCGCTGCATCTAGTGGGTTCAACTGGATGGGCTAAGAAAAAGCATTAAAATGCAACGACACTTACATCGTCATCGCATCTTGTGTGCCACTGATGATAAGGCAGCCTGACACCTAAAATTCAAATGCAACGTTTTTGCATTCATATGTGGATTTTTATTCTAAATTCTATGAATATTCTAAATTTGAAAAAAAATTTGACAGCCCTACACTGCATTCGCCAACATCCTACGTCATCGGCTGGAACGCCACTCTCTCATGAGAGATTATGACTTGTAAAGTTTTAAATATGGATATTTTTTTCTTACACACATGCATCAATTCATAACCCCCCGGAGCCATGTGGACTACTTATTGTGAGGGATGGATGCACTTTTTTGGGCTTCAAAATCTCGACCCCCATTCCCTGTCATTGTAAAGCTTGGAAGAGCCAGGACATGTTTTAAGATAACTCTGATTTTATTCATATGAAAGAAAGTCATACACCTAGGATGGCTTGAGGGTAAGTAAATCATTGGGTAATTTTTTTTTTTTTAGTTTCAAGTTACAGTGAAGAATCTCGTAATTAGTCTTTTGACACCAAATTAACAGTTTATTCAAATTGTTGCAATATTGACAGTGTTATATCATTTAATAACATCATTGCAAATATTATTTGAATATTTGATACATTGCCCAGCCTTATATTGACGATATACTGTTCGTGTGCTTACATGCACAACAATACACTGAAAACTATAACAGATATATGCATGGGACATATGCACACTTAATAAGACGCTATAACATACAAATGTTTACATGCAGAGTAAAATCAGAGCAAAGGTCTATGCGTACAAATTGCTTTAAACAGTAATTAACAAGAACTGTTGTACATGACCTGAAATGCTGTCAGATTATTAAGCATAACCAGTGTAGGATTGTGCATGTCAACACATTTGACTTGAACATTAATATTAGCCAATATAGATTGATTTATTATTTCATTCAGTTTCTAGCATTACATTCAATTTCTAAATAATGATATATTGCTGTTCGGTGTCATTTTGTGACTGATTTCAGCAGCTTTTTAAAAAAAAAACATTTCACACCTGATGCCATTTATATATGTGTCGTTACATAAGGAACATAATAGATATTCATCTCTTGTTTCAGGCTCATTTCACGTGTCATCCACCCTGTAAAATAATGAAATAAATGAATACAAATATAACATCTGTCCCGCTAAACTGTGCTCAACAGCTTCGTAATTGAGAAAATCAGTCAGGCCGGCCAGCAACACAATAATTCCTCTTATACCCCGCAGAGGATCATCAAAACATAAACCAGCAAGATCTCACTCGCATATTATACAGAACAAAGTGTTGTGCCATGAATACGTCAGCTAACTAACCTATAAATGCAATGTTATGGGACAGTAACAGATTTATTTGTCACAAATGGACTGTCTGTCTGTGTTGCTTAGAATGTTTCTTTTTGTCTTAATGTCTCTGATATTTCAGTTATCTGAAGCACTTCAGGGCATCGTAATGCATTTTGTTACACTTGCTATTGACAGAATAGTGTCCTCAGGAGAGAAGAATACTAAAAGTCAATTTATTGCTACACTTGAAAATTTTTTTCATTACATTCTGTATCTCAGCTATATCAGCTTGGTTTGAGTGTTGCATTTAGGTAAAGATCTGGACTAGTGTTAATTTTGTTGGCGTTTTTTTTTCTTCCTTAGTTTTAGTCTTAGTCCTATGTTAAATGTCCTTTTTAGTTTTTTCATCATACTTTGTCAACCTGTCCTATTTCTTGTCTTAGACAAGTTTTGGTTGACTAAAAGTCTGGGAATTTTAGGCTAGTTTTAATCAATGAAAACTTTGTCATATTTTAGTCATGCTGTATAGTTAAACTGATAATCACAATTATTTTGCTCAAAATTGTAATCACGACTGATGTTTTTCTATTAAAACAACAATTAAAAGACTTTTCTATTGTTAATTTCTTACAAAAGTTGTGTGAGTATGAAAGCTTGTGTCTGGATAAAATATAATTAAAAAGATAATTGCAACTTTTTATCTCACAATTCAGACTTCTGATAATATATCGCAATGAACTCAGAATTGGGAGATGTTAACTCAGAATTTTAAGAAAAAAGAAAAAGCGATGTTGCAATTATCTTTTTTTAATTTTTAATTTTGTGGCAGAAACAGACTTTGATTCGTAAGTGCATTTATGCAGCAACCAAGATCGCAAACAATATAGCCAAAATCCATGTGTGGATTTATTCATCACTGAGAAGGTTTGATTGCAGATTTAGTCACAGCAGCCATGTGAAGGAACACAATGTTCTCATGGTTGCCAGGTTGTGAAGATTAAGTCATTCACGGGGCAGGAATTATGTAAGCTTGTTTTGTCACGGGATAAAAAATAATTCCATAGAAAATGTATCCTTTTTAAGAGAAAAGCTCTGATTGGGGGATTTAATCTCTTGACATCTGGCAATCTTTAGCATGGAAACTTATGGAGGCTTGTTAAAAACAATCTATATAATTTTCTTTCCTCTATTTGATGAAGAAAACATCACTTTTTTTGTTTTATTGAATTGTTTTAAAGTTTTATTTTTTAAACTACATTGTCTTTTTCGTCCATAACATAGTCACAGTTATTGTTTTAATGATGTTGGTGTCGTCTCATTGTTGTCTCGTTTTAGTCGCGAAAAAGCTGGTCAACAAACATTTTTCGACAGTTTTCGTTAATGAAACTCGCACTAATCTGGACGCATATACTGTACATTTAAAAGAGTGTTTTTGTATTGACACGTAATTATGTATAGTCAAGGAACAAGCAAACATAATCAAGGAATCAGTGAGTTGTTTGTAATGGAGTGGAGATGGCTCTTTGAAGCAGCCTTCGCTTCAGAGAGTTCGAACATTAAGCATTATTGATGCGGCTTTACATCTTCAGGGTGTTTTATTTGGAGGGATGTTGAATTGTTTGTATTAAAAGGCATTAAATTAGGCTGCAAATAACAGAGCCCCTAATTACACAGCGCACACTTTTCATTAATGGGAATGAACTAGACGGTTCAGTGTGATGAGAAGGTCTCACAGGCTCACTGCCGTTGAGGATTTCACTTCAAGACTGCTTAGCAAGAAGGAACATGACATGCAGTGTTCTTCACACAAAATCCAGACTATTTAAATCCCATTTTACACACTTCTGCTAAAACCAGCCTAAAACTTGAAAGATGAGGGGAATCCTTCCTGAGGCCCCACGCTCCGGCAGCTACATGAGATGGCAATAATTATCATTCTTGGAGTGCCCTTATAAGTCTTCAGTGGCCTGGATATTTCTCGGCTTTGTACGAGCGTGTGTGTTTTGTGCGTCAGTGAATTGTGTGAAGCGCTTCTCTGAAGTGTATTATGAGAAACTGACGTTGAGCGTCTTACAGCAGAGGTTCTTAACTGGTGGGCCGCAGCCCAAAAAATGGGTCACAGGTCTATTCTGATCAAACTCTGCGGTATGTGGGTGAAAATTAATCTGCCGTTTGGTAGAAACTAGTCAGATTAGGCAGGTGCCAACATGGACAGATTGTCTGACATGCTCTTATCCTTGAAAAGCACGGACAAAACTACACAAGTTTCAGTAAATATGACCAGCATAACATTAAATATGCAGTGCGATACATTAGGTATCATTTGCACCTTTTTACAAAGGTGTGTTTGAACTAAGAATCTGATGGTCCCTTCAGGCTGTAAATCAGCTGAATATCAAATGGTTCCATAGCTTCATGCTTTATTTTCTCTCCTCTTTACTGCTTAAGCTTTTAAGTGTTTATGTAGTTAATAAAGTCTTACTTGTATCACACTCGACGTTGTTCATTGTTTGCTCATAACTGGAGTCCCTTAATCATGCAGATTTATGCTACAGGCTCTGTGTAGAATTGTACAGTAAGAAAGTTATTTCCCTTAACCAGGAAATTAACGTTCTTAGAATCGACAGACAGTTGACCCTGAGAGGTCAAGTAAATACTTACAGCGGATCTAAATATTTATAATTAATTATAACTAGTTATGATTAATTATTCATATTTCCCCATGAGCTGATTCGCTACAGCAGCTAGGATAAACATGACTTGGTGCCATCCAGAAATGTTTTGTGCAGTAAATTATTTGCTTCTGAGAAAATAAAATAAATAAATAATCAGAATTGAGGAGATAGTAACCAAATACTAACCATATTTTCCATAGCGTAACAATGAATACAGTACATGCTAAATGTAAAAATGTAAATTTATTAATATGAACATTTCATATTTAATTCATATGAATTGTATATACAGTCAGTGTGTATTTATTTATTTATTTTGAATGAAAAACAGCAATGACAAATTAAAATTGCTCAAAAGTTACAGTAAAGGCTTTTTGTGTTGTTACAAAAATTATTTCAAATAAATGCTTTATATGCTTTTTTTCGCTTCATCAAATAATCCTGAAAAACATTAAGCAGCAAAATGTTTTTTAATAACATTGATAATGATAAAAATGTTTCTTAAGCAGCAAATCAGCATATTAGAATGATTTCTGAAGCATCATGAGACACTGAAAACTGCAGTAATGATGCTGAAATGCTCAGATGCTCAGATTTTATCGCAGGAATAAATTACATTTTAAAATATATTAAAATAGAAAACTGTTTCACAATATTACAATTTTATTGTATTTTGATCTTTCACAAAAACATTTAAAATATCATACCAACTCTTACCCAAAATTTTGAATGGTAATATTGTTCTTATTAACAATATAATATATGTATGTTGTTTTATTAATAAATGTATGTTGTTTGGTTCTATGTTGGATTGCAGTTTGATGCCCAGTGTAAAATCAAAAAGCAAAACCAGTTGAGATCCAGTGTTTTGAAATCTCTCTGTTCTCACATCAGCAGTACTACATCCTTCCCTCTGTCCTTTTTCACTGTCTTTGGCTCCATAAATTGATTTCAAATGTTGCTTGGCAGATTGGCATTGCAGAAAATAACTGACTGAACACCATCCAAACCCCATAAATCACTGGCTGTTGTGAGTTGTGTGTCATTTTTAAAAAACAAGCACACCCTGCAGACCATCACATCACTTACACATTGTAATGTGTACATCCTGACTCATCCAAAAGGTGATGGCCAACTGGCATAGGTTAGGACATAATTTTCCCTTTAACCAGACTAAATCTTCAGACTTTTTAACATTTTCTGCAGTAATTTTATGGTAAATGGATTGCTTCCCTATAGCATTGGTGAGTAAATGCATGCATAAGATGCATAATACATATGTTGTTTTAAGTTAAATGTTTACCAATGCAACATCTTGCTCAGAGAGACATTATAAATGCTTGGAAATAAAGCTTCATGTCCAAATGCAGTCAGCTTTATTACTCTGAATAAATTGTGATGCTTGTATTTTATGATGACTTTTTATTAACCAACATCCACTTCAGTCTCTTGGAAACAAGGACTGTTAAAAGCTACAGGACAGTGCAAATTCTATGGCTTTTTGCTAGAATTACAGTTTGCATAGGAATGAAGTGTGTATGTGTATATTGTTGAATCAAGTGTCAGTTTAATCAACATTGAAGTTGTTATCATAATGGCTTTAAAATGCATGCTGTTAACAAAAATGGTGTCATTGTTGAATCATTTACAGTTTCTATGCATGGAGATTTCAGATATAAAACGGTGACTCAGTAGGTAATGTTTTTTCATTAAAATCAGATGATTTCCCATTGATTCAATACGTGCAATATGTGGGAATAGCAATATGACAGTGAGGTGGCTTCATATGCTAGGACATCATGAGCAATACACTTTTCTGATTAAAGGTTTACTGTTTCTTTCACATATTTGGAATTTTTCTGACTGTTTCTGCAGGTTACATTGTTCCTCCAGCAGGAAGCGAGAATAGGTTGTCTTTAAGAGTCATTGAATCATTAACTGAACCAATTCAATCAGAAACAAACTGCTGCTACACGCATCATTTGAATCTCATGCTGACCACAAAACCGTGGGACAATTCAATACACTTGACATGTTTTAATGTAATAAAACAGTCATATTAAAAGATCAAATTAAATATACACCGTATGTTTATGCGTACTAAATAAAGGCAAGCAGATGTGCCCTGAGCTAAATTACACCTTAAGCGTTTTCTTTATAATAGTGAGAATATCAGAATTCAGAAGTCACGCATTGTGTTCATATTGTGGGTTCATCTGCTTGCCTATGCATAGTATTAATAATGTGTATACTGAGTTTGATCCTTCGATATTATTGTTTTAGGCCTGGTTTCACAGACAGGGCTTATATTAAGCCAGGATTATAGGCCTTAAATAACATTAAATTAGGACATTCAAGTAGTTTTTTTTTTTTTGGAATGTGCCTTAGAAAACATTATTGAGGTGCATCTTGATACAAATCAGTAGCACTGACATATTTTAAGACATGTCAGTGCAAATTGCTTTCAGTTAAGACAGCTCAAACATGCATTTTAGTCTGGGACTGGGTTTAAGCCTTGTCTGTGCTTAACCGGGCATTAATGTATTAAACCACATTAAGCTAAAATGCTTTTTTTGTGTTCATATTGTTTATATGGGTGCTTACTAATTGTGTATATAGATGATTAAATTACATTTTAAGTGAAAAGCATTCACATTTTGCATAAATCTGCAGACCTATTTGTTTATATTGTTGATTATAGGCTTTTTTTAATTGTGAAAATCTACTTTAGTTCCTCCAGCCAATCAATATCAATTTGCATCACGGTAAAGAGTATTGTTCTGAATTCAAGTGATCTCACTTGTGATCTTTTAAGCCACATTAGCTGCATTAGCGCTGTGATAATTTCACCCCATAATGCGTATTGTAAGCACACAGCAGCCACCTCTCATTACCTCATGGCTTTCTTTTGCATAAAAACTAATGAAAAAAAAAACTGTCAAACTGAGAAAGTTAACTGAGAAAAACAGACTGAACTACCTATAACAAAGTATTTCTAATTTTTCATAATTTGGTCCTCAACAGGTCAGGTGGTTTTCTCTTGAGAGAGCAGCTGTTCATTCACGGCGCACTGAATTCAAGTAACACTCGCCCCTGGCAGCTGAAGATGACGTTACTATGGAAACAGTTTTTGCTGCTATCAATCATGGAGTATCTTGCAGGTAAAATGAATTGGTAATTCCTTCCCTCTGTGGCTCTTGTGGTGTATTCACAACTATGTCTCTATCAACTTTAACTTAATCTTTTCTTAGGTAGACTGTAACAATGTTCTAAAGCTTGGAGTTAAAAAAGAGAAATCTGTATATATATGACAAGTGCTCCACAAAAAGCATCCTCTTGTTCAGTGAAGCATTATGTATGTGGTCAACCTGCTGGTGTTGTTGCAGCATTTGTTGCTATCAGCCCATATCTTGATTATGAGCGGAAGCCAGTAATAGACCCTGACGCACAGAATCAGGCTTACAGGAACAGGACGTGTTTTGGATGTGGTGAAAGGGCTTTCAATTAAGCTGTGCAGTCATTTTGAAAATTAATTGTGTTGTGTCATAGAAGGTTTTGGAGGCTTCGATACAATGTGTCCTCCAAGGAAATTGAACTTGTATGTCACAGTTTATGGCTCCGCTTCCTACAGATGTTATTTCTGTGAATAAGAATTCACTGAGAACATACAGCTCTTAAAGGGATAGTTCACCTAAAAATTATGCTTCTGTCAACATTTACTCACCCTCATGTCGATCCAAATCTGTGACTTTCTTTCCCAAAAGCACAAACGAAGATATTTTGAGTATTTTTACTGATTGCTCTTTTCCATGAATCCCCGCTGAGGCTTTCAAGCTTCAAACAGGATGCACCATAAACGTGGTCTGTACAACATGTGTGCTGTATTTCAGGTCTTCTGAAGCCATATGATAGCTTTGAGTGAGGAACAGATTGAAATTTGAGTCATTCTTCACCTCCTGTGAGCTGTTAATGGCTGTGACGGGATCATTGAGTCTGTGAGCTGAACTCGAGGACCAGTTTGATTTGTGAATGAATCATTCAAACTGGTTTTGTGAATTGAATGAAGCGATTCATTAAAAAAAATCCAACTCAAAAATGTATTTGTTTTATTAGGGGTGAAAATTGGATCTTTTATCATGATACCATCTAAAACAGATTCTCTGGGGGAAAAAAACAGCCAGCAATACGATATTTGATCAAAACATGCTCTGATTGTGATTTGATTCGATTTAGGGACCTGCGATTGATATATCGATATTACAATATTATTTTAACTCACCAAAATATTACATGAACATTTAATTGAACTCTCTGAAAATTACAAATCAAATTGGGACATCCATAACAAAAAAATACTCTTTAGTTTTAATTAATAGAAAAATTATTTAAAAAAAGATCATCAGTCATCTGATGACAGCTCATAATTGGCTTGTGCAATGAGATAAGCAACGACAAAAGTCAAAGTTTTACAGTCTTTTGTGCTCTCTAAGAATTCTAGAGTCTCTTCTGTACACACACATGCATATATATATAACCGTATTCAGCCTGTTCCTCAAACACAAGTTACTATTTTTTCTCTTTTTGTGGTCCTTTTAAAGCTCAAATATTCAGTCCACGTTTATTTCAATTGCCAACATATTCTTAAAAATTTCTTCTTTCGTCTTCTGTAGAAAAAAAAGAAAGTCATTGGACAGAATTGTCATTTGAGTTGAACTAGTCCTTTAAAAGTAACATATAACTGAATAGAGACATATTTCAGTTAGGTTCATTTTAATTTAATCATTTAGCAGATGCTTTTATCCAAAGCGACTTACAGTGCATTCAGGCTATACATTTTTACCAGTATGTGTGTTCCCTGTGAATCAAACCCACAACCTTTTGCACTGTTAACGCAATGCTCTACCACTGAGCCACAGGAATATTATTATGTTGAGGAGAGGATAAAAACTAGAAAGACACTTTACTGTAAAGTATAACTTCAATGTGCACAACGTAAATGCCATATGAGAGCACCTTAGTTCCCATTTTCTGAACAAATGTCACACGTAAATGTGAAGATTCCTGTGAATTTGCCGCTTTGATAACATCTTAAGCAGAAATTGAGTGATGCGAGCATAGCACTTGATTAGAACCCACACACCTGGTGTGATCTCACCACATATGGTCCGCGTTTCTGCACTCTTTATGCATGCATGTTACTGCGCAGCTTCTGTAATCTGCAGAATATTTACCCACAAACTGCTTTTTAAAAATTCTTAAAGGGATAGTTCACACAAAATGAAAAATCTGCCACCAGTTACTCACCCTCATGTTGTTCCAAATTTGTATGACTTTCCACTTCAGAAAACAAAATAAGATCATTTGAAGAATGTTGGTAACCAAACAGTTTTGGTTGACTTCTATTGTATGCACAAAAAGCCACTGTGATGTTTTGTGAAATATCTTCTTTTATGTTCCAGCAAATGATGACAGAATTTTCATGTTCAGATGAACTGTGCCTTTAAAGGAACACTCCACTGTTTTTGAAAATAGGCTCATTTTCCAACTCCCCTAGAGTTAAACAGTTGAGTTTTACCGTTTTCGAATCCATTCAGCCGATCTCTGGGTCTGGCGGTAGCACTTTTAGCTGTAGCTTAGCATAGATCATTGAATCTGATTAGACCGTTAGCATCTCGCTCAAAAATGTCCAAAGAGTTTCTATTGTTTTCCTATTTAAAACTTGACTCTTTTGTAGTTACATCGTGTACTAAGACTGACGGAAAATGAAAAGTTGCGATTTTCTAGACCGATATGGCTAGGAACTATACTCTCATTCCGGCGTAATAATCAAGGAACCCTGCTTGCACAGGGAGCGTGCTGGGGACTATTTTCAGGCGCTGCGTAATATCATTGCACCTGCTGCAACCATGGTTCCTTGATTATTATGCCGGAATGAGAGTATAGTTCCTAGCCATATCGGCCAAGAAATTTTTTTTTGCAGGTTTTCTGCGGCAACTTTTCATTTTCCGTCGGTCTTAGTACACGATGTAACTACAGAAGAGTCAAGTTTTAAATAGGAAAAATATAGAAACTCTTTGGTCATTTTTGAGCGAGATGCTAACGGTCTAATCAGATTCAATGATCTATGCTAAGCTGCAGCTAAAAGTGCTACCGCCAGACCCAGAGATCGGCTGAATGGATTCGAAAACGGTAAAACTCAACTGTTTAACTCTAGGGGAGTTGGAAAATGAGCCTATTTTCAACAATAGTAGAGTGTTCCTTTAACACCATACCAAGTAGATTAATAGTGAATATGCGTTGCCTATTATAAAGTGTTATCGAATTTTCTTTTGTTAAGGTCAAATAAGCTGACTTTAAAGCTGAAGTGTGTCATTTTTTCTTTTTACTAGTGTAAGCGTAACATAAAGGAATTGCAAAAATTATTAATTGCAAACAGGTTTCTTTTCTTTCATCTATGCTTCTCTATTGTGATGTATATCCAATGAACCTGCTTTTTGAATGAGATAAAAATGGGGCTTGATTTTGTCCACTGGGAACTGATTGGATCATTGTCATCCTCTTAATGGTGCACTTGTCATCAGAGAAGAGAGGAGGACAGGAAGTTTTTGATTAAATGTTATGAAAAAAATTAAAAAATAATAATGAATACCAAGATAAATCATTTATAATAAACCCTGTAATTTTCCATAACAATAAGACTAGTCAATCTTGAATTCATGGTGACTTTAAACCCATCAGCCTTTGGTCGAACAAATTAGTCAGGCATTATTCCCGCCGCTAAACTAACACCATTGGCTGAGTCGGTGTCACTGTCTCTGGCTGCTTAGGATACTCAAACAAACAGATCAATGGTTTAATAGCGCCACAAAGCCGTAGTGTTTACATATTTTGAAGGAATAAACCTACAGTATGGCTTACATTATAATTGTCTCTCCTTAGTAAAAGAACAGGTATGGTTCTGCTATTTATTGGGTCAACTATTGCATAAAAGTATTTTAATATTGAAAAAATTACACACTTCAGGTTAAACTGTGCATTAAGATACAAATATGTAATTGCATTCTGTTGTTTGCTCTCAGAGTGTGTGGATTATAAGTCTTTCAATGGGCCGAAATGGCGAATGGAGCCCAGTGATCTGACAGTGGGCTCACTAGAGGAAGAGACAACACTGGCCTGTGACGCAAAGGGCATTCCTTCCCCTCAGTACAGGTACGTTTGCATTTCCTGCTTCTATTTTTCTCTCTCTTTAATCTAGTGAGCTTCATAATGCCTTCACAGGAGCTTACAAATAGGGTTTGTTTGCTGTTATCAATATTGCTAACAATTCCATGCTCTAATAAATATAAAACTACACAACATGTAAAATATTCAATTTTTTTAGTTTATTAGTTTTGTGTCAGTACTTTCTGGTTTTAATCAAAAATACTTTTGTAATTGAATGTTATAATCTTTTAGAATGTCTTTTAAGTGATGTTTTAATGGAGCTTGTTGCATTATTATATTAGCTTCTCTGTGAAGAAATGACATAGATGCTGCTTTAGAATTTGGCCAAACAAAGGTATCTGGAAGAAAAAATAAATAAGTGCTGCCTACCATTTGGAACGGTCTTCGCATCTAAAGCGTGCTTGTAACACCTTAACGCTGCCTCACAAAGTTTTGAGACATTTTTCTTCCTCTCAGTAATTTGAAAGATTCTGCAACACCAATCATGCATGATGTTATGTTTATTCATGCAGTACTGTATGATATTATTAGAATTTAATGACCAAGATGTACAGAATTCACAACTTTCACTCCCTCACAATGGTGAGAGTTGCCCGTGACAACAAAATGATCTTTCTTTTGGGTATGTCTCAACAGTCCATTCATTTTTGCTGTATGTTCAGATTAGATATATGCCAGGGCACAGCGTGTCACATTTTGACATCTGCATTATCTGATGGCAATGGTTAGTCAGGAATGTTCCTGTAATTTAATGGATTATGGATTTCACATCTCGAGGCTGTACCTCATAGTGTCTTCCTGGGCTCCATCTCAACAGATGAGCCATAAAACTGCAATATTTATACAGGCTTCACGCTGGCAGGGCTCAATGAATGCATTGACACATGCACATCAATTAAACATGTGGCACATGTTATGTGCCGTGCATCATGCAATTTAAACCAAGCTAGATCTCTCAAATGCAATGTGTACATCTTTTATTCAAAAGTGTGTTTTGAATACTGGGTTGAAACATGCTTACTGTTTGCAGTCTGTTTCAAAAATTCTGAAAATAGCTGATCAGAAATGTTTTTCGCTTAGAGAATTTCTTATGCCCTTCTCAACACTGACAGTGTTTTTGAGGTCACCAGGTTGCTGTACTGTTCTTCGCTAGTAGGCATTACTGTCTCTTCAAAACCAGACAGGATGCAATAAGATTCCAGCGACAAGCGATTTTTATGTCCGTAGCAGACACGACACGGCTACAGGACGCAACAAAATCAATCACTTATCAGAGCCAGTCAGAAGAGAGTGTGGGTGGGCTCTCTGCCAGCGCACTGCTGTCTCACACTCGCAACGAAATGGAAGTAAATAATTAAATTACATACAAATTCAAAACACAGTGATTCATAGAATATTTCCTAAAATTGTCTTAATTTATTTTCATGATATCTGGTAAATTATGATTTGTTACGTTCTTTATGACTATTAAAGTCATGCACAATGATATTCAAACTAAAATGAAAGGATTTTAATATTACATAAAATGCAATCATCTGTCAGCCGTGATGTTGCAGAAATAGAAAGCATTCCAGAAACTGATTCTCCTGGTGCTTGTCACGTATAGCCAATTTGGCTGATTAGGATTTTTATCATGTCTTGTGGCATCAGGTGTCCAGTAAGGACTTGGTGTTAATAATGTTGGTGGTCTGTGTAAAATCTCACAAATTAGATGTATTGTTGGTAAAAAAAAATTATTATTATTTTTTCATTCAGTACCTTTTACAGCTTAACTAATTATTGAAAGCATTGATTTTTTTTTCAAGAAATTAGCATTTTATTTTATTTTCCTTTATTCCTTTAAAGTACTAAATGAAACTGTTAAGGAAATGGAATCGTTAAGAGAAATCAAAATCATACAATTATTTAATATTAACATCCTGCTCTTATTGCTCACTATTCATTTGCATAAAGTGAAACATCTTAGCTTTGTTGAATTGCAGACTTATGTCACCAGAAAACAGCAACTCTCATTGAAAATCATTGACCTCATCTCTTTTCCTCACTGCAGATTGCTGTGTATGACATATAACCTACAGCGATTTATTTGGACTTAGACCCTGTTTCTTGCATTGGGTTGTGTTTTTGTCGATCACAAGGTGACAATGCTAAATACAGTTGTAAATGGGGTCTGAAATATTGTGAGCTTGTCCACATTCGACCATTTCTAACATGCATTTGACTGTATTGCTTTCATAAACATTAATGTGGTCAAATGCATTTGAACAGGCACAAAAGTGTGCTTCCTCTATGCCTACTGATCTGATTCTTAAACATTATGGGATGTGTTCTTGAAGCGTTCTAGCCAGATGGGATTTAAACTTTGCCAGCTGAAATCTTAAGTTTGGTTTGAAATGTTAAAAGCCTACCCAGGCTCATTGGAAATATGTGCCTCTACCTACATTACTGCAAAATTCATACTATACGTACAAATCACTGCAGTTTTCAATTGAAATGAATCATTTTTACGCAAAGTATGATTTACCAGAGTTTCGACTAAAAAGGCCTAAATTTCACACAATTCCTTGCACAATATTATGATTTTAAAACGGTTTTAACATGCTGCGAGATTAGAAAACTGATACATTTATATCACTTTTGCTTTCATTAACAATATAGGTTTAAGGTTGGGTTTGGTGTAGGGTATGTGTGATTTTCCAACACGATAGAGCATTAAACTTTTAGCAACACTCCTCGGACATTTGAATTCTGAACCGCCATAATACGTACCCAAAGCAACGTAATTAACGTAGAACGCAGCAATACATTCCTGTACCAATGTAATAAAAGCACGGCCACAGTCACGTATTGAATGTGAGTTTTAGCACCACTCACTGGATATTTCACTTTGAAACTTAGGTACAAAATATCGGTGTTGCAGAAACATCGCCACAAGCATGTATTTCCAGTGAGCCTGGGTTGCAAAAAGCACAATGTTCTCTTACCATTCCTGATTACCCGGCATAGTTTTGCAGCTATCAGAGCAGAAACGAAAGCTGCTGCTCTCCGTATCATTTTCCGTTGTCTCCTTTTACATTCATAAGTAAATTGTGCAAGCTTATTTCACAGCATTAGACTGAGAGATCAGAAAAATCCCATATACACCCTCCCCTCAAAGAAATCAGGAAAGTGGTCGAAAGTGGACAAAAGAGATGGATGAAAAAGCCAGGGGTGAATGGGAATGTGTCTCCCATGTCTACACGTGATACAATCTACCAAAACGCATCTTGATACCAGGTGTAAACTGGAAGTTAGACACAGACATTCTAAAGACACAAATCTTTAATCGCCATCCAGAGTGGTTACTGTGCTCATCTCAGTTAAGGAACAGATTTCCTTCCCCGATTGAAAGTGCATGGGTGATGTTTTGCCTTACTGTACTCTTTACAGGCCTGTGCATTCCTCATTTTCTTCTAATCATCTTTTTGCTCTTTCTCTTGCTGTGCCGCACATCACGCAGAGCGGTGCCTGAGCCTTAACCTGCACACCTCTCTTGATGTGCAAATAGGGCTGAAGGGCTTCTTCTCTGGCTCCTTCCTGCTATTGAGCAGGGAAGCTGAGTTGTCAGCTCTCTAGAATAAATTGCCTGGCTACAACTGTGAGGTTCATAAAAACTGAAGGTAGATGCACTTTTAAATTACTCTTTCCGGCCGGTTCTTGAACATTGCAGCACTTGCTCCCTTAACTGTCAAAATATGATTTTTACTACCCAAGTTTCCTGACACCCAGGCAAAAAAATATTGACGAAGCAACTCCAAAGAATAAAGATTTGACAAACTTTATCAAATTCCAGCGCTTACTGGCAGCATGAGATATCAATGATGAATTGCCAAAAAGACTTGATTTAATCCATATAAATTCTTCAGTGAAGTGTGATTGCAGACAAAAATATCTTTTTGAAGTGCGTCAGTCTGTAGAGTTTAAATGAAGCGCATGCTAAAATGATTTGTGCAAACGACAAGGTAATTGCTCGAAGGAATACATCAAACCCTGAATTCAAAATATCCAGTCTTTTAAAGTTATATTAGAAATCCCAAACTCCTGTCCTGCTGCAGCTTGCATGAGAAATGAGTTTCCTTAATAGATGCATCTTTCCTCAGTGAATACAACTACATCTAAATGCTGCAAGAAAGACCAAATGATGGTTTTGACTTCAAGCATGAAGAACAAAAGTCCCTGTGCACCATTTTGGCAGACTTATTACATTTTGTGAATAATAGGGCTAGGTGATATAGCTTACTAAAAAAAAATATATTGCATAGTTTGGACAGTCTTCATGATGTATTTGGATTAGAGGAGCCATAATTTCTGCCAAACAGCGTAGGTGTCTGTGATAAGGTTCAAGAGGGTGGAAGGAAGAAGACCGGGTCGGCGTACTGGGACGCGAGCTTTATTTAAAGTCTGGATGTGCTAATCGCCTTTCTGATATTATTGATCTTCTCAGAAAAGAAGGAAGCAAACTCATTGCATTTCACTGGGAATCTGACTTGGGGGGTTTGTCAGTCTCTCAACAGTAGCAAAAAGACTGCGAGTGTTGTTTAAGTTACTGTTTATAAGGTTTGAGAAGAAACTCTGTCTAGCTGTGGCTAGCTCCACATTGAAAGCATGAAGGCTGTCTTTATAGATGCTTTAGTGAATTTCAAGTTTCGTCTTCCGCCACATCCGCTCAGCTTTTCTGCATTGTCTTATAACTATAAGACAGTATATATAACTATATACAGTACATTGATTTTACTAGAATATTTAATATAGGAAAAAACACTATAAACACTTATCTGAACATATTTGGGTGATGAATAAAAAAAAAATGTTGAATCAGTGTTTTAAATTAAGTTTAAATCAGAAAGTATATTAAAACATCTGTCTGAAAACCCTCCCACTCACAAATCGCAAGACAAGGAATTCTGAAAAA
This sequence comes from Sinocyclocheilus anshuiensis, assembly GCF_001515605.1. Lineage (NCBI taxonomy): Eukaryota > Metazoa > Chordata > Actinopteri > Cypriniformes > Cyprinidae > Sinocyclocheilus > Sinocyclocheilus anshuiensis. The sequence goes on along the minus strand of NW_015558695.1, from coordinate 1,749,177 downwards.
TTAGCCCAGTCAAATCACTTAATTTAATAGCATTATGAATATATTGTGATTATGCAATATAGTACCCAGTTCAAGCAAATGCAGTTCATTTTCATGTGTTCTTGTTTTGGTTTTTCTTAGAAACTGTTTTGAAGCATTGAGAGTGTCTGGCCTGCATTGCTGGCCCACAAGTGTGTATGTGTGTGTGTGTGTGTGTGTGTGTGTGTGTGTAAGCAGAGATTGCTCCCCTGGAACATACGCTGGCCGCCACAGCCAGAGACTGGTCTCAAGGGCGGTCCACAGGTGTTGAAGGTCTGAGCACCATGAGGAGAGCAGAGAGATGAGCAGATGAGCCTGGTGCTTTGGATCCCACACCAGCATTCATATCAATGATGCCACCCCCCTCATACAAAATTGATATGAACAGCAGGGTCGACTCCAGTTCAGCCTTAGCCACACAGAAGACTCGGCACTTTCCAGAAAAGCCCTGAGGCGAACGTAACCCCACTTCACACCTCCCTTCACTCGATCTCCGTTTTCTCCTGCTATCGCAGCCTGTGCGGATGTGTCACCTATTTGCTGTCTCCTATTTGTGTGTCAAGTGCCCTAGATCGGGCCTCACTTGCCTCACTACTATTTTTACCCAACAGAAAACCGCTTATTGACGTCGAACGGCTCTTATTTGCATTGCTCGCGAAGGACCTCACATTAGAAGCAGCTGATGATTTGAGCGGAGCGAGAAAGCTATTACATTCTGAGATGTCAAGAGCGTTTTGTTCTTGGCCCTTACCCTGATCCCTGCTATGTTCATGACATATACAGCTGCTCTCAGAGATAAACATGCTGAAAAGAAAAGATAATAAATATACATGGGTGAAAACGGTAAGAAGCTGTGACTGGAACCAATGCATTGAGTCAAGTGATATTCCATCATATTTGCTCATTTATGGATGTATGGTTAACCTGTTGTGCCATTCACTAAAGGCACACTTGACGGCTGATGTGCATTCTTAAGAATAAATTTGTGAATTTCACAGCGTGGGTAGAGAAAACCAGATCATTGCCTTCCTTGTCAGTAAACTGTGCTTTTTGTTCCCATGGGGGAAAAAAACAGTTCAGAAGACAAAACAAAATTTGTGAAGGGGGAAAAAGCTTGATTGTTTTTTTAAATATGAACTACATTAACAATTAGCATTTTCATCTGAATGTTAGTTGTTGTTGTTGTTGTTGTTGTTGTTGTTGTTGTTGTTGTTGTTGTTGTTGTTGTTGTTGTTGTTGTTGTTGTTGTTGTTGTTGTTGTTGTTGTTGTTGTTGTTGTTGTTGTTGTTGTTGTTGTTGTTGTTGTTGTTGTTTCTGCCTCAGTATGGAAGTGAAGTTGAGAAATAATGGAAATATGCAACACTGTTTCGTGCATGTGGAATATGAATTATTAAATTAAAATCATTATTGAATTTCTTTATTATTATTGTTGTTGTTGTTGTTATTTTAATGTGTATTATATTTGTATTGTTTTATTTAGTATTTATTTTTATATTTTATTATATACTTTAATTATTTGCATAATTAAAAAAAATAATAAAATAATTCTACATATGTTCGTTTAAAAAAAGTAAAATAAATAAAAAATGTGAAATTATCTATAATGGTGGTTGTCAGACTGCAAGACCGCGACCCACTAGGGGGCCTCAGCAAACTTTCAAGGGCCCTCAAGATGATTTTACATTACAAAACAAAATAAGCCAAAGCAACTAAAAATCGAGACATTTATTATTTCATTTAATTTCAGTTTTCCTACAGTCTTGGAATTCTTTTTTTTTTGTAAATGTATTAAATACATTTTTTAATGAATATACATTTTACTTGTTAAAGGTGAAGTAGGAGATCTTGGAAAATGCTAACTTTAGCCTGATAGCACTGAAAGCGAACGTCCCACCCTCCCTGCAAATCGCCGTCCAAAGCCACGCCCCCTGAACGCATATACACACACAGATCAGACGACCAGAGACAACATTACTACAATACATAATGTATTATTCACCAGTGAGAAAACTTCATAGTACAGTTAGTAAAAGTACTACAATACCAGGAAGGAAGATCAGGTTGTTGATGTTTGTCTGCCATTCTTGTTCTGTCTGCACAGCGTACGTGAATGCGCTTATGACGTATCCTGTCTGCGCGAACAGGGTGCGCAGAGGTATGCAAATACTTATGTTGACAGGCAGGCAGGAAAGTCAATAAAAATGCTCGGAACGAGCACTACAATACCAGGAAGGAAGATCAGGTTGTTGATGTTTGTCTGCCATTCTTGTTCTGTCTGCACAGCGTACGTGAATGCGCTTATGACGTATCCTGTCTGCGCGAACAGGGTGCGCAGAGGTATGCAAATACTTATGTTGACAGGCAGGCAGGAAAGTCAATAAAAATGCTCGGAACGAGCATTTTGATTGGACGAATATTTCTTGGTCCTACGCCTTCCACAGAATATATAAATACAGATAAATACATTTAGACCACTTAAAGGGTTAGTTCACCCAAAAATTAAAATTCATCATTTATTCAACAATTCGTCTCCTACGCATCACCCTGTAGCGCCATTTTGGAGAGTATCAGCTGGACGTAAACAGCGTATGCTGTTCTGGGTCAGCTGCATTACACGGATACGCTGTTTTCGTTCAGATCAAATCACAACAACGTAGGAAACAGATCCGGCGTGGCGCAGCTGACACAGAACAGCATACGTTGTTTACATCCAGCTGATACTCTCCAAAATGTCGCTACAGGGTGATGCGTAGGAGACGAATTGTTGAATAAAGTCTTTTTTTTTTTCTTTTGCGCACAAAAAGTATTCTCGTAGCTTCGTAAAATTACGGTTGAAGCCCTGATGTCACATGGATTATTTTACCGATCTCCTTGCTACGTTTCTGGACTTGGGAACATTTCAGTTGTGTTGCTGTCTATGCAGGGTCAGACAGCTCTCAGATTCCATAAAAAATATCTTAATTTGTGTTCCGAAGATGAACGAAGGTCTTACGGGTTTGAAACGACATGAGGGTGAGTAATGAATGACAGAATTTTAATTTTTGGGTGAACTATCCCTTTAACTAATGATCGCTATCGGGATGTGAAGAGACTTTCAACCAGCATAACAAAAATGTTTCTGAAGATAATCACCTATTGCACCTTTAAACTATAAAATATGTTCTCAGGTAGAAATTGAGCAAAACATATTTTTAAAAATTCAGTCACACTTTATTTTATGCTCAAGTTCTCACTATTAACTACACCTTTTGTCTCAATAAACTCCTAATTTGCTGCTTATTAATAGTAAGGTATTTATTAAGTTTAGGTATGAGGTAGGATTAAGGGATCTAAAATTTATAAGTACAAATAAACAGCCAATATGCTAGTAAAATGAATGCAAGTTAATAGTGAGAACTGGTAAAGTGTTAGCAAAAATCCTTATGCTTAATCCTTGTCCGGTAAATCGCGAACAACTGGAAAAGTCGTAGAGCCTTTGTATATTGTTGTGGACAACAGGGGGCCTTGATCACGGCTCTATAAGATTGTTTTTGTATTTACACCTCCATCAGCTTATTTGCATCCACTGCTCATGCTAGTATGCACTTTTTATGCACTCAGCATCTGTTCCTGGAGTGTGCAGACACACAGTTGAACTATGGGAGTTCAACCCAGCTGACGCCCTGTCAGAGTGAATGACTAGTGAGGCCTCATGATCCTTAAATGATCTTGCGCCCTTTGAAAATCTGTCCACATTAGTGGGCTGGCCTCTGAATTGCATGCTAGTAGTTAAGGCCTCAGGTAGGCTCGGGTCTTGGGTCTTAATGATAGGCATAGATGAGGTGTGAGAAAGTGGAATTGATGAGACTCTCCGACGCTAATCATCGCACAATGAAAAGGACAGCAAAAAGAGCTGCTGGAAATCTTTCAGCATAAAAACTCAACATGAATTGCCATCTGCAAATGATTTTACCTGTATAATATGATCCATTTCCAAGTGAAACAGGACGTTCAATGAGAAAAATGTAGCTTTTCTTCACAACATTTCCATAGGCCATCAGACTGTTCGGGTTTTGAAATATTTCTTATTGAAATGAATCAGGGATGAAGTGTAATACCAATCTGAAGTGTAATACCAATCTGAATCCGCTTTGTAATGATTCGTTGATATTCCACATGACATTTGTACATCCAAAACAAAATCAATTTCAAAGGTTATCATGAAAAATCACTCAAAATCAGCAGTTATCACAACACATTGAGCTGTGTGCGCTATCATCTGTCTGTTTGTGTGTCTGTAGGTGGTCTCTGAACGGCACATTGATTAATCTCAGTACCGATTCCCGTCGGCGGCTATCTGGGGGAAATTTGGTCATTAGGAGTCTGGACCGTGCCCAGGATGGAGGAATATACCAGTGCACTGCCTTCAACCCACAGGGAGCAATTCTTAGCAGAAGAGCGAGCCTCCAGTTTGCATGTGAGTCATCGACTGTGCATTAGCATGCTATATTAGCACTTCAGCCGCTCAATGCAGGGTGACAGGTGTTAGAGTGGATGCTGCCAATATTGGACTAGCTTAAAGAAGAGAGAAAATTACTTATCAACACCTTAACGCAACTAATGCAAATATAGCTCCTACAAGAAAATACAGTGAAAACAAATGGTTGCATTGTTATATTATACCTGTGACTCAAGCACACATTTAATTTAATTTAGTCTTTCCATTGAAATGTAGAAAATATAAGTGAATTTTATTATTTTATTTGATTATTTTTTGAATGATATAGTTGAACATAATGCAGCATTTACTATCAGCCCACAGCCTTAAAGTTAGATTTTTGGCTCCTCATAGTAAAACGTTTTGGCACCTCTGATATAGACACTGAAAAATACATTATTAAAGGGATAGTTCACCCAAAAATGAAAATTCTGTCATTAATTACTCATCATCATGTCGTTCCAAACCCGTAAGACCTTCATTCATCTTCGAAACACAAATTAAGATATTTTTTATAAAATCCGAGAGCTTTCTGACCCTCCATAGACAGCAAGGGTCCTACCACGTTCAAGGTCCAGAAAGGTACCAAGAACATAGACAAAATACTCCATGTGACATCAGTGGTTCAACCGTAATTTTATGAAGCTAAGAGAATACTTTTTGTTGTGCAAAAAAACTAAAATAACGACTTTATTCAACAATTCTTCTACCTTTCTGGGCCTTGAACGTGGTAGGACCCTATATTATATTAAATGCGTACAGTATGAAAAACTTTTTACAAATCTTTTTGGATTCAAAATATTGAGTTATTAATCAGTTGATTTAATTGCATTTAATTAATGGCAATCATTAAATATGTTAAATTCCATAACATTTATTTAACACATTTAACCAATTTGACTCAAAAGAAACCTGTGCATATGTGTGTAACATTATTAACATATTGAATTGTATATGTGTATGAATGACTTTAAAAATTTACTAATGTTTACAAAGATTCATAAAATATTAAGTCTGTCAGTTGATTTTGTTGCATGTAATTAATGACAATTAAATATTTTAAATTCCATTACATCGATTTAACTCATTTGAAAGAAACATTTACATGACAAAATTATTGTCACTGTACATTTATCTATTTTATTTTTTACATTTATTTAAATGTATACGTTTATAAAGTGCATACATAAGTACTTTTATGTTCAGTGCTCTTTCTGTCTGAAAATGCATATTGTATATGTCCATATACATTTCAGCATATATCCAAAAATGTATGTTTAAATGTTATTTGTTTGTTTTGGATCAGACTGATTATACAAATTGTTAGAAGTTTCCTGTGCATGCAATGCATGTTCTTCTGTATTATTTTAAAGGTGGGTCACTGTGTGCAAAAATGTGATTTCTGTGCTACTGACGTTTCCTAATGCAACCGCAAAAATAATGTTTTCTGGCATCAGATAGCAAACAGCTAATATTCATTAATGAAAGTAATCAACAATGACTTTTCATTTCATTAATTAATCTGGTCTCTGTGCTGTGCATGGACAACCTCTGCCAGTCACGTCATTTTACAGCAGTCATTTTAATGGATAAAACATCTGAAAAATAGCAGAGGTCACAGTGTGAGCAGTGCAGTAAAAATGCACAATCCAAGCTGCCCAAAACATGAGGATGTGTCATGTTACATTAAGTGCTTTAAACAAACTCTTTAAGCATGTATTTTAATTTGGCTTGCCCTGTCGAGTGCTTTGACAGATGTATGTGCTGTTTAATGCATTTTCAGACCAGCAAATAGCTTACATTTGCCATGGTCTTACTATTAAACCATGGTTTTACTGTTAAAATTGGTTTTACTATTAAAACAACTGTGGTTTTACAAATGGTAATCAATATACACCAAAAAAACATGGTTACTACACTTTTACTATAATAAAATCATGGTTAATTTCTGTAAGCATTGTTTTCCCCCCATTGTGGTCTGTGCTACCTGCAGCACGTTTCTGTATTTGGTTGTGTTGTAAGGATTTGCAGCACATGTGGAGTCAAACTGATGAAGATGTTTTCTTAATTTTCTGGTGCTTTTTTCTATTTGTATGTGTTTTCTTAAGTTGTAGCGCATTGAGCTCTCTCGGCAACCATATTCTGGTCCCCACAGACTTCCATAGTCATTTTTTTCATATTACACTAATATGTGTAAAACACATACTGTTGTTTTAACTTAAAATTCTCAATATCTCAATATTTAGATTTTTTTTTTTTTCACCCTCAGATTCCAGATTTTCAAATAGCTGTATCTCGGCCAAATATTGTCCTATTGCCCTAACAAACCATACATCAATGGAAAGCTTATTTATTCAGCTTTCAGATGATGTATAAATCTCAATTTCCAAAAAAATGACTGGTTTTGTGGTCCAGGGTCACATATTATGTTCACCAAGAAGAAATCTCGTACAGGTTTGGAAGAACTTGAGTGAGTAAATGATGACTGTATGACATCACAATAGCCAGAATTCTAAGCTATAAATAGAACAGATGTACCACAGAGGCTCATAACTGCAATAATTAAGACAGGATTTCAGTATTCACTGACTGACTCCTTTTTTTTTGAAAAACACACAGTTTTGACTGTTTCAGCAGCTCAGATGATTAGAGTCCAGTTAAAAATGCATTACGGTGACCCTTTTGATGGGGCTTTCCACATGCATTACTTTTTTGATTGCCACCGCAATTAAATTTTGCCTCACTTTCGTGACTTTGATGTTGAAATAATGATGGATGAACATGTGATTAATGTAGAGCTTGTTGGAGAGCATGGCCGTTTGACTCGACAAATAAGCTTTCCATGTTGCTATGTCCGTGACCTCAATGGTTTCGACACCGATACGTATGTAATGTGGTGTCGAGAAAATCTCAACTAACTTTTTCAGTATCCTCTGAGACCTGGTGCTCAACACAATCCATTGCTCCCCATGTTGGCCTGGAATTCAGATGTCTGGTCCTTCACTTTGCATGCGTCGAGTGACCCCTTGGAGCTTGCATTTTATCGTTTGTATACTGATGATAAGCCACCAGCTACATGTTGGAGTCAATTAAGGAGAATACAGTGGCTCTGTTATGTTATGAGAGCTATTTTGCTGGCATGCTTTGGGTTCACCTTTATGGGAATGGACTCTTCCGGGTTGACAGTGACCCAACCATAGAGGTCATTGAATGGTTTGATGAGTATGGTCACCATATCTCAACCCATTTGAACATCTATTTTGAACCAATGGACCAAAATGGATGAAGCACTCTCTGCCACCATCATCAAAACAGTATAACACTGACAATAAAGAAATGGCAAGAACATTTTGAGAAATTAGTGTGTGTGTGTGTGTGTGTGTGTGTGTGTGTGTGTTGTTGTTGTTTTTTTCTTGTGTGGAATAAATTTGGCAATAAAATATAGAAAAACATTTATTTTATCCAAAAATCCAAGGAAGTAATTGTCAGATTACTTGATTAACAAAATGATCATTAGCTGTAAATGCATAACATGTATAAAATAATAACAATAAAATGTCAAGAACATGTTACTATGATCAGAGGAGTGAGTTCTTTTGACGTACTTATAATTTTTTACAGTGTAACAATGTACAGTATAGCCTACATACAATCACTAGATTTATTTTCTTGTTTGGGATTGATTGATTGATTGATTGATTGATTGATTGATTGCAATAAAATACAGAAAAAATGCAGAATACATAACATGCATAATATAATAAAAACAAAATGTCAAGAATATGTTGCTATGATCAGAGGAGTGAGTTCTTTTGACTTATGTAATAATTGGCATTTTTACAGTGTAACCATGTAAAGTATAGCCTACATATAATCACTAGATTTTTTTTGTCTGTGAAATTAAAAACTCACACCATTGGTTGAGCCAATGTCACTACTATGTTGGGATGCTCACACAAACTACAGAGCTGCAGTCTTACAAATGGTTTACTTATAGTTGACCTTGATTTTGAAAAGACATCAAACTGACATCAAACTTTGGTGTAAAAAAACAGGTCAAAATTGCAAATCAAACTGACATCAAAAGCTCTTGACATCTACACACTGATGTTCTTTTCGACCACCAAAATAATGACACAGAAGCAATGCAATGAAAGAAAAGTTTTATTCAACAAACCTGAAATCAAAAAGAAATGCACCTATTCTCAACAAAGATTGCAGAACAACTGATGAATAATTACTGATGTTAGTTCATATCACAATCTGAATTTGATTAGCTGTGCAGCGCTACTTCCTGATTGTTTAATTCAAATTGGCCAAATTCCATGACATTCATCTGCATTGTACAGTGAATTGTGGTTTTATGCCTGGACTCTGTGGTTCCTTCCGTGTTGTCCGCATCGCAGAAATCATAGGGCTCTAGATATATGGACAGTGTAGCCGGGAAACGAGTTCCCTTTCAGTCGGTCACTCTCGACGTTACGTCGGATGACCGACGAATTGGGATCTCGCTTAGAGAGACCAATCAACTTCGAGTGTAAACTAAACAAGCCAATGCACATTGGCATGCGATTATTGCATCCAGCTGCCGCTGATCACAGCGTGAGTATAAGTAGGCAGCAGATGCAGCGCATATTCAGCTTTTCGCTTCGGAGCCGAGCGGTTCTATCGTTCTGCTCCTGACCTTCTGCTGAGAGTAAAAACTACAGCAAGCACGCTCTTCGTGGGCTCTCGTGCTGGTGGTACGGCGCTTCAGCGGCGGTGGTTTCCCGTGTCGAGTGGGTTGCACACATCAGGCTGCACTACCCCCTGTGTGTGTTGCAGACGGCCATCTCCCCTGTGCGCTTCAGCACACTAAAAGAGCAATTTCCATTCTAAAAGAGCTTCACGGGTGGAACGTCTTTTTAAAGACGCGTCTTTTTAAAGATGTCTTACCATCCGTGTGTTTCTGGGTGCGGTCGTTACCTGGCGCCGGGTGATGGTCACGATCGCTGCCTCTCGTGTCTGGGCATGAAGCACGCTGAGGTGGCTTTTGTGGATGACCTCTAACCCTAACCCTAACCCTAACCCAGCCGCCCCACCCGTCCAGGCCCCCGCCAGACCTGGTGGTAAGCGAAAGAGCAAGAGGCCCTGTGACGGGCGACCCAGAGATGGACGGAGTTGCTCTTCGGGAGATGGTGAACACACCACTCCCTCCCCCGGAGGAGGGCCGGGCGGAGAATCTTTTGTTTCCTTGGCTTGTTTAGTTTACACTCGAAGTAGATTGGTCTCTCTAAGCGAGATCCCAATTTGTCGGTCATCCGACGTGACGTCTCCGTTCCCTCCTTCAGGGAACGAGGGTTACCATACGTAACCGAGACGTTTTAACTGCAAAATGGAGTACAACTACCAAGTGAAATAGCGCCATGCCATGGAAGCGGTTGTGTCTCACGCACATTCTAAACCACGTGGTACAACTGAGTATACATAAAAAAACTACGAGAAATAGTCATATCACAAAGTCATATTTTACTGCAGCACATTCTCACTCCCAACTCATCACATATTGATGCTTGGTCAGGACCCCTTGGCATCGCTTTCAAGGTACCCCTTTAGCGTAATTTTTTAATGCACAGGGTACCCTTTTAGCATCAATTTTTGACGTGCAGGGTCCTCCATTGTTTTCAGTTGTTTACCTTAATTCAATGGTTTGCATGCATTTGTAAAATTAGAAATAATTTTATATAAATGTATACTTTCATTGGAGCACCTAAACCCACCCACTTCTGAACAATATAAAACACGTAACAGGCAAATAGAAGAACAGTCACAGGTATTTATTGCAAAATCTGACCAAAAAAAAGCAGTATAAATGTATTACAAACAAGTTGTGTTGCATTCTGAAGCCATGCGATATCTTTTTGCGTAGAAGAGAGTAAAACATAAGGTTTTAATCGCTGAAAATGATCCCGCTCCGTTAATGTGCTCACATCTCATTCAAAAAGATACTCCCGTAGCATGATGCAATCGGTCATGAGACACACAAGAGCCAATGGCATTTCACAACCAAGGCTGACATAAGGCTTCGTCTGGCAGCAATTTTTGAATTTGCGCACAAACTGCACACAGGATCTGAGCTTTACGGTGGACGGAGATGGCGATCGCGTCTATTCCTCTCACAAATCAATCGTTTTGCCTCGGAAGACTTGGAATGTTAACAAAATAATGATATTTAAAAAAGCATCATATGACCCCTTTAATAAATTATTACTGTAGTTGTATCTGCCTGTTATATCCTGTGTTTTTTACACTACCATTGAGAAATTTTAACCAAAGTATGTTATAGACTTTTCATTAGGACCCTAAAGAATCATATCAACTTGTGGAAAATGGGCATCCGATGACCCCTTTAAAAGTTACCCAAGCCAACTTGTTTTACATGACATGACGTACCCACCTGAGAGTGAGAACGTGAACTGGACACAAGGTCACGGTTCGTTTTAGGATTGTAAATGCTTTTGAAGAAGAGGCTCCCCTGTCACTACTAGCATAGCACCATCTACAGGTGGGGTGTTGAACACCAGAGAAAGCTTTGTCATTGAATGGGCATTAGAAAGGACATGAGTGTGTGTAGGTGAAATGGACATCAAGTTTTTGACGTCAGTTTGATTTTGGGACCCGTTTCAAAAGGAAATATAGCGAATCGATGCTGTCTGAGGCCCCAGTTAAGAAAAAAATGCTGCTTAAACTTAACCAGGCTGACAAAGAATTCATATTATGTAATAAATATCAATAAAACACACAAATCATTGATGTAATGTTAATATGACATCAATTTGACATCTAAACCGCAACATTGATTTGATGTAAACTGAATGTCAAACACTTTGGCCTGCATATACATTAAACCAATTTCAGTGTGAGTATTAACTTCATATTTTCACCCAATTACCACAGCAAATTGCTGTCGAAACTGACCTTAAAATTATGTTATAAAGCATCTTGATCAAGTCTTGACTAACTTTTGATGTCAAATTGATATCAATTGATATCAAGGTGCCTGCTAGGACAGCAACTGTATTTCATGCTCATGTCTAGCATTGCTGTATCTTCTGAATGTTTTTTTTTTCATGTCTTTCAGACTTGAATTTAAAAACTCAAACGAGAAGTGCTGTCTCTGTGCGAGAAGGCCAGGGTGTCGTTTTACTTTGTGGTACACCATCATATGCAGGAGGTAAGGCATTTATAGTGTTACTTTTTTGGTTTATAGTCTAGTCTAGCATAAATATGTTGTACATTTGTGAAATACAGAGTTCTGACTTTTATCAGTGTGCTCCATGAGATTTAATATGTTTTTTGAATGGGAAGAGCTTGCATGCTTTGTCTAAAATCATTTTTAGAGACCATAGGATTCAAACACTTTTTAATAAATTACTTTTTATTTTATTTTTTGCACCTTGTGGCCTCTAAAAATGTTTACAAATTTGAAGGACTTAATGGCTTTCAAGTAAGTGCGTGAGTTCATTCATTTGATCTTTGAATCTACGCCTGACACCTATGTCAGAGTATTTTTTTATTTTTGTTTTTAAAATTGTTTGGCTTGACATTCTTTTTAGTGTTTTATAAAGATGCATTTATCACCACTTAGGATTCTAATTACCCTATGATAATTTTAGATACACCTGGGTCAGATTTCAGAAGTGCTATTGGAAAAGAAAAATGTTATGTGCCCTAATGATTATACCAGAAATTACACAGAATTTAAGTTCCCAGGAGTGTTTGGCTAGCCTAGTTGATTTGTTTTTAATTATATATGTTTTGTTCTCCTATTTTGTATCTCCTTTCCAGATCTCTCATTTGCATGGGTCTTTAATGAGTACCCTTACTTTGTTCAGCAAGACAATCGTCGCTTTGTCTCTCAGGAGACGGGAAACCTTTACATCGCCAAAGTCGAGCCCTCAGATGTGGGTAACTACACGTGCGTGGTGGCAAACCGCATCACTAAAGGCAAAGTCCTCAGCTCCCCAACCCCTCTGGTACTACGAACCGATGGTAAATATCTTCTTCTTTTTCAGTGGGCAATTTAGTAGGCAGAAGCTGAATCATAGCATAGCACTAAAGGGTTTGATTGACCTGTTGATGCAGTTAAGCGTCAGGTTTGTTTGAATTGTGTTAGTGCACTTGCTGTAGGAGGTCCCACCAGCTCCATCTTCCACCACGTACATATAAAATTAAATAAATAAAGAGCTTTAATGTAGTGTATCCAGTAAAATAATAAAATTAAAACTTCATTACTGTAACACACAACTATGCCCAAGTAATATTAAATATTAAAAACTTTAAGTGCTCAAATTAAATAGTTCATATGTTCTTATACAACATTAGATAAATTATGTGTCTAGCTGGGCTAACAGCAAAGTATATATATAACTAGGACTAAGGTTCAGTTTCCAAGGTGGAATAAACAAATATATGTTGTTGTTGTGTTTGTTTGTTTTTTCTTTTTAACAGATGAATTAGCAGGATCTTAAATTAGTTCCATATTAGATTTCACTAATTTGATTAACAACCCTCTAAATAGACCTTTACAATATTACCACCATTGTCTATTTTTTATTTTTTTTTACTTGCTATAAGACTGACATACAGTGTGTGTGTGTGTGTGTGCTTGTTTATGCTACATTGTGGGAACCAAATGCCTCCACAAGGATGGTAAAACCTGAAATTTTTGACATTGTGGGGACTGGTCTGTGGTCCCCATGAGGGAAAAAAAATATTAAAAATAGTAAATGATGTTTATCTGAAAGTGTAACAATGCAAACAGGTTTTCTGTAAGGGGAAAACCTTTTTTTAATAAAAAAAAATTAGCAGAATTTTAAATTAGTGCCATATTAGATTTCACTAATTTGATTAACTTAATTAACCCTACCCTCTGAGTTCACCATACAACAATATTACCACATATAATTAAGAAGATACATTCACATGTGATATGATTTAAAAAGCATTACAACTAAACTTGAAACAAAATATTAGTCAATCAAGCATTTTTGGCTGGTAGTAATGTTTGACATATTGTTGGGGTAACAATAATAGTAATAAAAGGATACTATTACTACTAATAATATAAAATGTGCTAAGGTCTGATAAGTAACTACTGTAACTATCAAGACCATTGCTAAATTAACTAAGACAAAAACAAAATGTAAAGTATATTTGAGAATAGTATTAAAAACAGAAATGCAAGTATAATAACCTTGGTTGGCACTTGGTTCCAATGGTTTAATAAATGTATTGAATCATGCAGATGTATAGTTGATTTATATCTCTTTCTTTGTATTTGGACTTTAAATGTAACACTAATTTATTTTGCTTAGGATTTGAAAGCAACACCGAAAACACTTTCTCTGGTGTCGACTTGACAGCATGTTGACACCATGCAAACACTTTTTTGAATGTAACAAGACAGTGTAAATTAGTTTTAGACTGTTTTTTAGAAGTCAGAGCTTCGTAGACAACCCTGCTTACTCTCCAGAAACGCTTTGACAGTCCTAAATATACTTTGCCATAAAGTAAACACAAACAATGGCTAGATAAAATATTTACAGACACTGTAAAAGCTGCAGCAAACACCACACCTCTCCACGTTGTGTCAGACTCCAGATGATGGTATGAATAATTTGTTGCATTTGTTTTAGCTGCTTGTTCTCAGGGAAAAAAAACTGTTCACCTACTAACATTCTTTGGTATCTATCGTATAATGCATTTTCTACTATTATACATAATCAGTAAATGAATTATGAATGAAAAAAGTAAAGCAGTTTTTTTTTTTACTTTTAGGCGTAATGGGTGAATATGAGCCGAAAATAGAGGTTAATTTCTCTGATATGGTTCCAGCTGCAAAGGGATCAGTTGTGACACTGGAGTGTTTTGCTTTGGGGAAGTAAGTGTGATTCCTCACCCTTTTGTAGTTACTGATGCCGCTTCCTTCCTTTACGGCTACCCTGACTTTTAATGGTACTCTGTCACTGAGCTTAATGTGTTTTTCAACTTGGCCCTTTTCCACCACTTCTCGCCACCTTTTAAACATGCTTGTCAAAATCTGTTTGGGAAATACCGTATAACAGTCTATTTTTGCCTTGAGGCAATTTTTCTCTCTCAATTGATCCCATTAGTGGATGAGCCATATACGTATTCCTTGCAAAAAGAAATGAGATGGTGTCTTATAAGGAAATGTAACTCATTTAGTATGTTAGAGCTGAGATATGAGGAACGACAGTGATCTACAATATAATGATATTATACAAAATTTCTGTTCTTCATCTTCATCTTTTCTTTCTCTCTCTCTCTCTCTCTCTCTCTCTCTCTCTCTCTCTCTGTGTTCTTTCTTTCTTTTTTCTCTCTATGTATGTATGTAGCTTTTTCATTTTTCTCTTTTGCAAGATTACTCACCATAGTTTTTCATACATTCAGCCCAGTTCCAGAGATAACGTGGAGGAGAGCGAATGGAGTGCCGTTTCCCAGCAAGGTGAAGATGAAGAACTCAAATGTAGTTCTGGAGATTCCCAGTTTCCAGCAGGAGGATGCCGGAGGCTATGAATGTGTGGCTGAGAACAAGATGGGAAAGAACACGGTGCAAGGACGACTATCTTTCCATGGTATGATTATTTCACTCATAGTACTTTTATATTCAGTGCACATGGTATGATTCATTTTTGCCATAAAAATGACCCGGATTTTGCAAAATGTCACAGCAGTTTCTTGCAATAAATCACTGTATTCAGAGTTTTACAATGAAATCCATGCAGACTAGGTAGTTTTCCACTGCATTGTGATTTACCTAATCACATAAATGGTTTAATCTTCCTTTGACATTGTACAAATACTACTGTAAAAATTGCTCTGAAAGTGTGGTAATGAGTTGCCAGAAACATTCTGTAACTGAAAAAAAATTGTACATTGTGTAAGTGGCGCTGTTGTACACAAGTAGATACACATGATTGTTTTATTCATTGTTTGATTTTATTTTGTTCGCATTTGTGTCATTATTCCAAAGTACTGTTACACAATGACTGGATATTAGTAGGATTTACAGAAGCCGGTCATCTTTGCCATATCGTTTTCTCTGTCATTGAAATTAATGCTTGCTGATAATTTAAAACGCACTTAATGGATATTATTGTTGTCATAATGATTCAAATTCTTGCCAGCGTTTACCATGAGGAACCCTGCCAGTTCAGTCATTTCTCAATTGCAGTGAATTGCTTTCTGATTACTTTCTGCCCTGTCTGGATTTTCTTATAGTTTCTATAACCGCATAGTAAAGACCAAAATAAACGGAGCTCACATAATGGATTTGGCAGCGTGATGTTGCATCGTGCCAAGACTCAGCAGTGCTAAATGCTAATTTGAGACACTTTCGTTGATCCAGAAAGGTGTCAAATGGCAGAAGTTACAGTTTTATAGAGCCAAATCATAGATGATAGATAGGTAGACAGACAGACAGACAGACAGATAGATTTGCTTTATGATGGATAGATAGATAGATAGATAGATAGATAGATAGATGGATAGATGGATGGATGGATGGATGGATGGATGGATGGATGGATGGATGGATGGATGGATGGATGGATGGATGGATGGATGGATGGATGGATAGATAGATGGATAGATGGATGGATGGATGGATGGATGGATGGATGGATGGATGGATATTTGCTTTATGATAGATGGATAGATGGATGGATGGATGGATAGATGGATATTTGCTTTATAATGGATGGATGGATGGATGGATGGATGGATATTTGCTTTATGATGGGTGGATGGATGGATGGATATTTGCTTTATGATGGATGGATGGATGGATGGATATTTGCTTTATGATGGATGGATGAATGGATGGATGGATATTTGCTTTATGATGGATAGATGGATGGATAGATATTTGCATTATAATGGATAGATATTTGCTTTATAATAGATGGATAGATATTTGCTTTATAATGGATAGATGTTTGCTTTATGATGTATGGATAGATATTTGCTTTATGATGGATGATAGATATTTGCTTTATGATGTATGGATAGATATTTGCTTTAGGATGGATGGATAGATATTTGCTTTATAAAATAGATAGATAATAAAATAGATAGATAGATAGATAGATAGATAGATAGATAGATAGATAGATAGATATTTGCTAGATAGAATCATTATTTCACCTCTGGTGTGTTATTCATTATCATTGTATTTTAGTTAATAATGCTGCTCATTATAGCAATTCAGACGCTGCAATTAGGTCAGCTCTTATTATCTTTTGCCATTTCAAGCTCCAATTTATTAATTATTTTGCCTTATAAGATAAAGCTTCTGTTCCAAATCTGACACCAAAGTCTGGCTCAAAGGGATATCGCTTAAATATGGACAAATTGCAGGTCTATCTGGAACTTAAGCACTTGTGAGCCCATTTTTGGAGGCGAGACATGACTCAAAGGACTATTAGGCACTAAAAGCAAACATGTGAGAATCATTACCTCCTTGGCTCTGTCATTTTCCATCGACACAATAACAAGAAGAACAGGCCTCTACCTAATGATGTGGAGATCACTGACTATGTGCAGAATTACCAGCCATAGCGTGCTTAGAAATTATTGAATAGCAAGACAAAAATAGCACATGTTTCTCATGATAATTGATAGCAGAACAGCTACTTAATATCTTTCACATGAGTTGTTATTGATTCAAATTAATGGATATATAATACAAATAAGAAAACTACTTGCAAGAAACCCATTAGTGAAATACAATGCAAACAAAACTGTAGCACAAATCAGCACAGCGCTATTGCATTAGACAGCTGGGATTTCAAAGGTGCTCCTTCCACTCACATTTGTGTACCCACCACCACTTCTAAGTTCCCAGATGAAATGCTGTTATTGTGAATGCGAGTTCGTTCGTTCCCAAGGTTTGTGTATGACTTATTGAGAAGGTTAGAGGGGCAGGTGCAACTCTAACCTTCTTCTGAAAAGACCTGGCCTCCACAAACAATACAAAAACATGAAAGCTTTTCTTCCCAGCGCTGTCAGAGAGCAAGCGTTCTTGTATAATGCAGTATGCCAAGCTCTTTGAAAAAGGCCAGAGCGTAGAAAAGAAGAACTGATAGCAGTTGCGAGGTTGGTGAGCTCTTGTGTTTCATAGATGTTTGGGTTTAATTAATTCCTGGGAAACCAGAGCTGATCAGTTTTCTTGATGAGTCAATCAGTACGTGACTCCGATCGATCAGTTAAGTGCTTAGTTGCCACAAAACCTGCAAGCTCCATTAGCGGGAATGGTGATTGATGATTCATCTATAGGCATGCTTGCACAGATCTTGTGTGATTGGTGGAAATCAACAATGCAGAACATGAGGAGAGAGAGTCACATTATAGAACCGTGCTTGACGGTTCAATCATGAATCTAGACAGGATCGGGGACATGAATGGAAACCTGTCACCTTTTCAATCGGCAGGAAGACGTATAGATCAAGTGCTTATTGACATTTTGTGCTTCCAATTAATCGGATAAAAGAGTGGCCGTGTTTCACCAAAGCCAAACCCTAAAATCATTGTACAGTTGGAGGTTTTTTGTAACTGCTAGCATGTTACAAGAGCACAAGCCCAAGTCTCTCTGATTTTCTAGTCCCTATATATGGCCCTCAACTGTAAGTCTTCATCGTAAGAAAATAATTAATTTAGAAATACAATAAGTATAGAAATAACTAAGCAATCAATGTTAACAGTGCTTGCCTTAATTATGTTTTCATTAAGATTCGAAGACGTGGCACTATATTTATTTATGCTTTTAACAGAGGCTTTTATCCAAAGCGAGTTACAAAAGAGGAACAAAGCAATTTGTCAAAGAGCCAAGAATAATCGTAATACACAATGCTGTGTTTATTAGACAACAAGGAGGCAAGCTTGAAAAGAGGAGAGATGCAGAGAAAATTTTTCATTTTAAAATAACAATATAAATAGTTAAAGCAGTCATAGAATAGCTTTGTTTTTTGTTGTTTTCTTTTTCATAACTAATGTTTTCTTAAGACATTAACTAACATGTAGAACTTAAAAATATCCAGCATCAACCTATCAGTCAAGAATGTGATGATTACACACTACAGTTTAAAAGTTTTATTTTTACTTTATTCAGCAAGGACACATTAAACCGATGAAATTGACAGGCATTTATAATATCACAAATTATTTGTAATAATATTAATGCTGTTCTTTTGAACTTTTTATTCATCAAAGAATCCTGAAAAAAATGTGTCACAGTTTCCACAAAAACATTAAACAGTCCAACTGTTTTCAACATTGGTAATAATAAGAAATGTTTCTTGAGCAGAAAATCAGTATATTAGAATGATTTCTGAAGGATCATGTGACACTGAAGACTGGAGTAATGATGCTGAAAATTCAGCTTTGCAGCACAGGAATAAATTACATTTTAAAATATATTTGCCACACTTTAGCCTTATGCGAGGAGCGAGGAACAAGGAGAACAGGAGTACACAAACAACAATAGTCTTTTAATTCAGAATATCCAGGAAGAGACAGATTCCAGGGAGGAGACGACGGAGGGAGGAGCCAGGGAGGAGACTGGAGGGACCCGGAGCAGGAAGAGCACAGCAGGTCCCAGGCCACAGCCGTAACAGCGGCCCACGGTGGAGCCGACGGAGGGAGGTGATGCTCTGTACCGCGGGGAGATGGTGGGCTGGGCTCTGGGTCCGGAGTGGATCCGGCGAGATCCTCCACGGGGCAGATGGTGAGTGGCGACCCGTTTCTCGCCAGAGTCCACTCCATGAAGGCGGCGAATTCCTCCCGAGGACCATCTTAGGACGACAGCGCTCTGCACTCAGCGTTCAGGCTTGCGTCATAGAAAGAGCAGAGCGCGTCGTCCGGATAGCTGGTGATGTTCGCGACCAACGGGAACAGTTTGGTATGGTCCTCGAGAGCTTTGTCTCCCTGCTCCAGCAGGAGGAGGAGGAATTCGGGGCGAGTGAAAGTATCCATGGGAAAACACTACGGAAACAAAAAACGGAGGAAAACCCGGAAACAAAACGAAGGGTAGACAAACGGAGGTAATCGTATTGGTCTGAGATTCTGTCACACTTTAGCCTAATGCGAGGAGCGAGGAACGAGGAGAACAGGAGTACACAAACAACAGTCTTTTAATTCAGAATATCCAGGAAGTAACACTTGGCAGCTTAGAACACAGGAAACACAGGGGTTGACGTTCAATCTCTGACAAAAGCCCTATTCGCACGGGATTAGTATTACCTAATACTAATTATCTAATAGTATTACCTAATAACAAATTAGTAATAATATTTCACTATATTACTGTTTTTACTGTATTTATGATCAAATAAATGCAGCCTTGGTGAGCATAAAATGTGAAAAATACTGAGATGAGAAACTGTGGCCGTTCTGTTGACAACATGATCACAACTGAGAACAAAGTCCATAAAAAAAGATCTTCACAAAGACCAGAAAAACATCTTTGTGATTCAAAAACTTAAAAATAATACATAAAGAAGGACTAATGAATTAATTCATAAAAATTATTGACTTTTGTCTCTTCAGCAAAGCCTCAGTGGGTTCAGACGATGCGAGACAATGCTTTGTCAATCGAAGAGAGATTGTTCTGGGAGTGTAAGGCCAATGGGAAGCCAAAGCCTTCATACAGCTGGCTGAAGAATGGAGAACTCCTGGCAGCCGAGGTAAAATTCAAGCAATGGTGTAGTCATAAAAAGACTGGGATGGCAGTGCAAAGATGCTTGGGTCAAACCTCAGCAGGGGAGCTCTGTTAAATGTATATGACAAAGTTGTATTGATTATATAATGCCTAAAACTCTGCCGCTGTTGTTTGAGTTGAATGCACAGCTATTTAAAAATTCTCTTCATTGCTGTTCCTCTGTTTCACAGGACAGGATCCAGATAGAGAACGGAGCCCTGACAATCAGCTCCGTAAACCTCTCAGATGCTGGCATGTATCAGTGTGTCGCTGAGAACAAACACGGAATCATTTATTTTGGTGCCGAATTGGTGGTGTTAGGTAAGAGAATCTGTACCCTTCTCATTGCCAGTTATCTTGTGCCTTTGTTCACTCTGCAGCACAATTCCAGCAAACACAAAACATTTCTACAACATTTCATTACACTGCTTTTTGGTTGCCGTTTTGCATGTGCAGTATAACATTTCAAATCTTTCTAGAAACTAAAATCACAAGCTATTTTATTGTTTTTTGTTGTTTTGACTGCCATTCAGTTGCCTGCAATAAATTTGATTAAAATAAATATGAGAAATAAATATGATTTTTTTCATACTGGTGTTTCAACAATGAAAGAGACTGTTTGAATGGCTGTATAAGCATTACATTACATTTATTATACATTTTTCATTTACAAAATATGATATTATTAATAATAATAATAATAATAATAACATAAGGAAGATGTTTCAGGTCAATCAAAGCACGGACTTCCAGATTTATGAACAGTTTTTATCCTAAGACCATCCACACTCTCAATCAACATACATAATGTCTCATTTGTCATAATTTATTACGAGTATCATTCCATTTATGTATTTATTTATGTATTATTATTTGTGCAATATACACCAAGCATTAGTGCAATTCTATTTATTGTTTGTGTTTGTATTTATGTTAGTATTTTGTGTTGGAAGAGCATACAAAATCTCGTTGTATTTTAAATGCAATGACAATAATTCAATTCAATAATGTAAAAAAATGATACCAGCTTCTAAAACGCAGATGGGATGCTATATGAATATTTTTATTTTAATGTAGGTAAAGCAGTTGTAGAAATAGCAATAAATATTAAAATTTATACTAGAGTAGAGTGAATTAAGACCGGCAGATGTAATGCTATTAGGATGCATTTATATATTATTCTAAATATTTTGATGTATTTTTATGTATATTTATTTTAATGTAGGTAAAGCAGTTGGAGAAATATGAAAAATATTAACATTTGGAAAAATATTGAAATAACAAAATTTTTATTTTATTTATATTTCATCATGAAACTCCCAGTAATAAATTGTGATTTTTTTCATACTATTGTTGTTTATCGCACTATTGTAATTGAAACACACATTTCTCATTTGCGGGAAAATAAATGTAAACAAAGCAACACTTAATTTGCAAGCTTTTAACAAGTAACATTGAGAACTCTTATAATAGCATTTAGGTGTCAGTTTACCTATTTAAGACTAGAGTAGACAGAGTAAACTAAGACTAGAGCACCTTTTTCCATTTTTACGTACTTTTACAATGTGATTGGTTTTTTTTTCTTCTTATTTTTAAATAAAAATGATGGTGAGTAGACTTTGAGTCAGTACTTTTAAACGTAGCTCTAAGTCACTGGTTCAATTGGCACTACAAAGAAGTGACTAGTGTAGTTTGCAAATAAAAGGTTCAGACTGCAGTGTGACTGATTATGAATATCAGAACACAGCTCTCATCCACTGGCGTGCGCTGAGGTTTTTACAGGCAAATAAACTTTTGAAATGGGCTCACACACCAAGAGCTGCCCTCTTTTCAACATTTCCCATAAGAACATTGATTTTGCAACATTTAGAGTGGGGTGGCGTGGCACTGTGACTTTCAGTAATGTTAATCCACTATTGATTGGCTGGTGGGAGATGAGGAACTGTGGCCGCTGTGCCTGAAGTGTGGGATGCTGCTTAACTCCCATGATTTTCATGGCTCTCTGTGTTAACCGTGTAATCTGTGCTTTCAGCTGTACACTGAGATTGCCAAACCAGGCAGAGATGCCATACGTGTTGACAACATGACAAAGCCACAACTGAGGGGTTCACTGGTGGAAAAAACTTAGAGTAGACAGTGACAAAGACCAGAGAAAGATCTTTGTCATCGGTTCATACAGAGATGGAGAGAGAGAGAGAGAGAGAGAGATAGAGAGAGAGAGAAATGGTGGAAAGTGGGTAGAGGTCATTAAGGACACCTCTCCTTTCTGACTGTAGCCAATTCCTTCACTGGTCTTGTCTAATGATGTTTGTGTAGGAGCCAGCAACCCTCCATGGGCTAATTAGGTAATAGAGATGCTATTTAACAATGCTTTAGGCCACAGCGTGTTCACTATGACAGTGCATAAGCAGCTTTCCCATTCACAGCATTGGATAAACGCTGCTTCTCGGCAGAGGAGACACATTAGACCCAATTAGTGCTGGTCTTTTAGCATTGCGTCATCGCTATCGGAAAATGTCTTTCATATAAGGGCTACTTTAAAAGCTGGACAACTTATATAATGTCAGACTCTGTTCCATGTTTTGTGTGTGTAAATAAAGTCTTGGTAAAAGTATTCTCCAGCGTCTCCTCGTTCCTCGCGTATGTGCATCGTGACATATAAACACTTGTGTCATCTGACTGTGTAATATCAGTCATCCTTAAACATGTTTAAGGTTTTATACTATATATTTTTTAAAGGGATAGCTTATTCAAAAATGACTTGCATGTTGTTGTTTTTTTATTTAACTTTTTATAGAAGGACAGAAAAAAATCAAATAATTTCAAAAGTTTGGGGCGAAACTGTGCGTGTTGCATTTATTCTAGGCTCACCTGCTTGCCTGTACGGAGTTGATCCTTTTTAGTCCATTATGCCACATTATGCCACGTACGTTTTGCGGTATGGGAGGAAAATACTTTATACATATTCATTATATTAATAAATTGTATATTTAATTTGATATTTTAATAGCATCTTAATACAATAGTACTAAATTAGTTGTAATCGTTTAATCACCACCACAGCGTCTTGTCTCCATTGGCAACACACACGATTTGTGTCGATTGCAAGTGACGTCGCAGGTAGCGGAGAGCGCAAGTGGTGATTGCAAGTGACATTGTAATTTAGTTTTTTGTCTTTTGTCTTCACCACCTGGCTACTGTTGTAAAATGTTGAGAGATTCAAACAAAAAGTAATAAAAAAAAAGAACAAAATAAAGCCTGCAAGTGAAGTCGCTAGCGGAAGCGCAAGTGTCTGAGAATGCAAGTCTGAGAATGCACGTCTGAGAGTGCAAGTGCGAGGCTGCAGCCAGACCCTTCTCAAGAAATCACTTATACTTACCAAGGCTGAATTTATTTGACCAAACCAGTGTTATTTCAGTATCATTGAGGTAATATTATAGTTTTTGTTAATATTTTGACTTAGCTTTTACTTTTGTATTTTCTGCTTTTGTGTTAATTTTAGTATTAGTTTTTGTTGTTTTTAAGTATGTCTGTGTAGTTTTTTAGTCATTTAAAATTTCAGTTTCAGTTAATTATTGTAGTACATAATTATTTAGTACAAGTTAAGCTAAATGAAAATGAGAAATGTTGCCTTGGAAACTAACTGTAATTAAATAAGTCTATTTTTTATATTTTATTTCAGTCAACACTTATTTTATTTCAAGTAATGAAAATATTTTAAATGGGTTTAGTTTAAGTTAACTGTATTAACCCTGGATCAATATTACAGTAAAACAGTAATACTGTGAAATATTATTACAATTTAAAATAATGGTTTACTTTTTTGAGATATTTTACAATGTAATTTGTTTTCTGTGATATAGAAACTGAATTTTCATTCTAAAATGTGTTGCTCATCTAATATTTCTTATTGTTATGAATGTAGAAAAGAGTTCATATTTATTAATTTGTTAAACTGTTTATATATATATAGGCCTATATATATATTGTCACGCCCATGGACTGTTGTGTGTTCCATGTTCCCCCCTGTGACCTAGTTTCTCCCTCGTGTTAATTATGTTTATAGGTTTCAGGTGTCCCTCGTTTAGTCCCTCGTTAGTTCTGTATATAAAGTGTGTTCTTCCCCTTGTTTCTTGTCTGGTATTGTTCATCAATCCCCTGTGCTACGTGTGCGTTCCTTTTTGTAAATAAATACTTTCTTCATGGATTCCCCTACGTCTCCTCACTCCTTTGCTCCTCGCAGCTTCACAGTAGCAGCAGCAGCGTGACAGAATACCGGACCTAAAACAGTAAGGTTTTAGCTCCTTCTCCTCATTTTTGTTTCCTTTTTGAAAATGTTTTGTTTTCCGTTCCCCACCCCGCGATAATGGAGATCGCAGCTCAATTTGCTGCCCTAGCCCGCAAGGATCTTCCATTGGTGGAGTTCGCCTGTAAGACGGCGCTCGACGACACTACTCTTAACTCTCTGTTCTGGATCGGGGCAAATTACTACCGCCCCGACTGAGCTGGAGGGAAGGTATCCTCCGGTGTCTGGAGAGCGTCTGGCCCCGATACAGAACCAGCAGAGGGCTCCTGTTCCCACGTCAAGCTCAGGGAAGGCCACAGTTCCCGAGTCAGGCCCACGGAGGGCCTCAAGGGCCGATATTTTCCCCAAGGATTTTTTTTTTTGGGGGGGTGCATTATAGGGATCCGGCCATAGAGGCCCCCTGAACTGTCTGCTCCGCCATGGCCTCCTGAACGAGGGCTTCTGTTCCCACGTCCAGCCCAGAGAGGGCTCCTGTTCCCAAGTCCAGCCCAGAGAGGTCTCCTGTTCCCAAGTCCAGTCCAGAGAGGGCCCCTTTTCCCGAGTCAAGCCCAGGGAGGGCCGCTGCTCCTACGTCAGCCCCACGGAAGGCCTCAGAACCAGAAATTTCCCCCAAGGAATTTTTTTTTTGGGGGGCTATAGGGCTCTGGCCGTAGAGGCCGGGCCGAGTGCAGAGGCCAAGGCCAAGGAGGCCGCTCCGCCATGGCCTCCTGAACTGTCTGCTCCGCCATGGCCCCCTGAGCTGTCTGCTCCGCCACGGGCCCCTGAACTGTCTGCTCCGCCATGGGCCCCTGAACTGTCTGCTCCGCCATGGCCCCCTGAGCTCCCTGATCCGCCATGGGTCCCGGAACGAGTACCGCCCTGGAGGCTGTCTGCCCCATGTAAGCCTGTCCCTAGAGGCCTCCAGAGCGCCCGCCCCCCCCTCCCCGATGGAATTGTTACGGCGCGGGACGCGCCTTCCGGGAGGCTGGAGTAATGTCACTCCTATGGACTGTTTGTTTGTTTTCCTCCCCCACGTGTTCCATGTTCCCCCCGTGACCTAGTTTCTCCCTTGTGTTAATTATGTGTATAGGTTTCAGTTGTCCCTCGTTTAGTCCCTCGGTAGTTCTGTATATAAAGGGTGTTCTGCCCCTTGTTTCTTGTCCGGTATTGTTTATCAATCCCCTGTGCTACGTGTGCATTCCTTTTTTGTAAATAAAGACTTTCTTCACGGATTCCCATTACGTCTCCTCACTCCTCTGCTCCTTGCTCCTTCACAGTAGCAGCAGCAGCGTGACATATATGATACATATATTTTCTTTTTTTTTTCATTTCCTGTTGATCATGACATCATCAGATACACGAAATTAGCTCAGTTAAAAACACATTCATTGAATACCACTTCAAGAAGACACATTAATGCAAAATACTCTAGCTTTCTCTATTCTTTTTCTATTCTATCGACTTGTTTTCTTCTTGTTATGTGTGTGCCTGTGTATGTATATACAGTATGTATGTGTGTAGGCATATATATATATATATATATATACAGTATATATCCCAAAAGTATGATTTTATATATATTTTTTATATATGAACAGTTTATTTGGAGAAACAGATAACTATGTTTTTATTGTGTTTTATTGTGTTAGTTAGCTGCATTTGTTAGTTATTTTTTACCTAATCAAAATAACAGTTTAATTAAGATTTTATTGTGTTTTATTGTGTTAGTTAGCTGCATTTTTTTTTAGTTAATATTATTTAATCAAAACAACCCAACTGCAGTTTGATTGATATTAATTAGAATGCAGGATAAAAAAAAACATAATTTTTGAGAATGCTAAAAAACAGAGTTATCTGTTTTTGCAAATCAACTCTTCATAAATGTATCCCAAAAGTATGATTTTTTTTTTCTCGGATGGTCTCAATAAAGACTACAGTAGTCAACTGCATCTTGCATAACCTAGTGCTCAGAACCACCCGCACGATGAGGAGCTGCACCGTGCAAACTGATTTTTCTTACCTGATTTGCATAATTCCGTACAAGTAAAGTCCCTTCAGAATTTGCATCGAACTGTAAGAGAAAATGCTAAAGTGGTCCTACATCAGCAGTGCACACAAACACAAACAGAATGCTGCTTTCAGCCCTGCTGTCCGTTTACAGTAATGTGCGCAGGGCATCCATGCCTGAGGCGGCAGTTTGACTCTCTTGGCCCTGTGTTTTTCCACAGCCTCGCCCCCAGACTTTTCCAGAAGTCCTCTCAGAGCTCTGCTTAAAGCCAAGACGGGCAGCACAGTCACCATGGAGTGCAGGCCACAGGCTTTTCCCACAGCCATCAGCATGTGGAGGAAAGGCAACGAACCGGTGCAGAGCTCAGAGAGGTACAGAAACAATCTTTTTTCTCTCTTTTCTTTGTATTCTTGTCCTTAATTCCTCTTATTCCTTATTTCTGACCATCTATTCATTCAAGGCTTCACCCCAGCAGCCCTGCTATGTTCACAATATCTGTGCACAGCCTGCAACTGAACAGTTATCAAAAGGAAGCTGCATTGCCAATTGTGGTAGCTCACTGACCATAACACTCATGAATTATGAAGCAGGCCATTAGGCCGGGCCGGCAGGAGGTCGCTTGGCATTTTGGGTTGAGTCTGTCAAGTATGAAATGATTCCTGGTAGGAAGGCCACTTGAGGAAGCACGGCGGATCGTAAGCTTGGCTCTTTTTATAATGAAGTTGGATTAAATAGTATAGGGAGAATCCTGTCAAGGGTGCAGAACTACTGTGGGAAAACAATAGATTTGCATTAAGCCACAGTTGTTTGTTTTGAGAGCATTCGGTGAGACGGCCCAAGTCCAATTTAACTGTAAGCGCATTGCCGGGGAATTGTGCATTACAACATTAACATTCCAGTTCTGGGTTACCAGCATTTGCTGTCTGGTACTCTGGATGATGATATATTGTGAATAGCTGTTGATATATAACCTAGGCTGGAGGCATTTATTTTTCATAAATCAAACACTGCTATACATCTATATGCCATCACTAATAGTGCCATTACATTTTTACACTGAGAAAGGCTTGAGAATAATTTTGTATTTATTACAAGATACAAGAATTTACCATTACGGGAATGCTTGTAACACTAGAAAATTGCTACAAAACTAGTTTCATCAAAATATCATTGCCTTAGTATATATTAATGTTACTAAGCAGTTTTTGGGTGTATATAATGCTAGCTCCTGTAGATCTCAAGAATAATATAGGCTACTGTTCAAAATTTTGGTTTCAGTAATATTTTATTAAAGAAATTAATAATTTTCCTGAGCAAAGACGCAAAAAATTGGATGAAAAGTGACAGTCTTTTACATTGTTACATAAAAGATTCTATTTCAAATAAATGCTGCTCTTTTGAACTTTATTTTAAAAAAAAAACATGAAAGTTTCCACAAAAATATAAAGCAGCACAACCATTGATAATAATAATAAGAAATGTTTCTTGAGCAGCAGATCATCATATTAGATTGATTTCTGAAGGATCATGTGACACTGAAGATGCAAAAGTAATGATGCTGAAAATTCAGCTTTACATCACTTGAATAAATTACAATTTGAAATATATTCAAATAGAAAATACTTTTTTAAATTGTAATAATATTTCAAAAAAATTACTGTATTTTTGATCAAACAAATGCAGCCTTAAGCATAAGACACTTTTTCAAAAACATTTTTAAAAATTCGTACCGACCCCAAACTTTTGAATGATAGTGAATATCTAAATGTCAAATTAGAACCTACATATAATTATATAAAATAAGTCACAACCATTTCTATTCAAATATATTGATTCGCTTACAAGCCAAATGTTTTTTCTTTTAATTCAGCGATGCAAATTTTTTAATTACTTGTATAACTGCATATTGCAGAACTAAAATTGCCCCCACCCACACAGCCAAGAAAAAAACACCAGCAACAGTGTAAGAGGCTTGTTATACAGAGTTGTAAAGGGTTAAAGAGTCATAGATTGCAGTTACAGGTAAATAACAATTACTGTAAATTAAATTGAAAGCTCTTCAAATTATATGCACTTCACATCTGCATGAGAAATTAAGGTTTGTTTTTCTTAAGAGCCTGTTAAAGAGTATGTTAAAATTGTTAGAAATAGTCATGAAGGGTTGGAAGGTAGTCTAATTCACATGTTGGGGCGGTAGATTGAGTGATGCAGCCCGCTGTTATAGCTCGTTGGCTTTACGTTTGAATGACTGTTTCGTGTGAACGCACACTCTTCAGCTTCATTGGCTCTCGGACAGCTGCATGCACCGAGCCATGGAGACTGTCCAGTGTACAGTACAGAGATTTATGTGCCATTGTATAGAAACACATTATGTTCTTCTTACTACATTTCTACTGTTCCCGAAAGATAAAACACATTTGTACTCGGAATCTAGCTCCATTATGAGTTAACCAAGTTTAAATTTGATTTGAGAGGATTGTGCTTCTCTCCTTTAGGATAACTTTACTCCCTGATGGAACACTTAGAATTACAAATGTGACCAAGATGGACGGGGGAAACTACGCTTGCTTGGCTAGAAACCAGTTTGGTGCGGCCAGTACTACAGGAAGACTGCTGGTCACAGGTATGGATTGCTGTAACAGTATTACGCTCTGGGCTTCCTCTTTGCTTTTGCTGCAGATAGAAGTTATTTTAGACTATCGTTCAGCTGTGGGAATGTTGTGTGGGAAGTGGTGATTTTTCTCCAAACTCTGGAGGCTTCACAGGCAATTGTGTGCTTGATACGGCTGCACAATTAATCAAAATCATGACAGTTTCTTCTTAATCCACAAATGAAAATTCTGTCATTTACTCTACATCATGTTATTGCAAATTATTCTTTCTTCTGTGGAACACAAAGAAAGATATTTTGAAGAATGTCTCCACTGTTTTTGTCCATACAATGGAGGGCAATGGGGTCCATCAGTTTCAAGCTCCAAAAAGGACATAAAGGTAGTGTTTACGATACTTCCGAAGAAAATCCAAATTAAATATGGAAAGGTGTGAATAACATCAAACCTCACTGTCTTTGTGTTACGACATCATTATGTTCAGTCACGTCACATGTAAGAATCAATGAGATGTCATGTTATTAATGTGACACAGAGTTAATATAGTTAACTAAAAGTAAAACCATTAAAAATAAGTTACTTAAGTTACTTCAATAAGTTACTTCAGCTAGTTTCTAAAGCAACATTTCTCATTTTTATTTACTTTTAACTTAATAAATAAGTAAAGCTAAAAAACAATAAAAAGTATATAGACATATTTTTTAAAAAATTAAATAAAATAATGACAAATAATCAGTGGTGGAAAAAATACACTGAAGTAAAAGTACCATTACCTTCCAAAAAATGTAGTGTGAGTAGAGTAAAAGTACTTGTCCAAAAAACTACTTGAGTAAGAGTAAAAGAGTAGCCTATTTAAAAGTACTCATGAGTATTGAGTAGTGCAAAGGAAAACACACACACACACACGCATGTCTCTTTGCTGAGCCGCGGCGGTCTCGGTGAATCAGCAGCATCCACAAATGAACGGAACAAAAAGTGTTGAACTTGAAAATTGTTTATGCGCGAGTGCACTCGCTAAATGAAGGCGGATTGTATAAAATGGATAAAAAAAAACATTTATTAACGAGCTGGAGTTTTATTACATCACGCGCTGGCATGCAGTATATTAACGCCACGGGTCATCAATAAGGTGCAGATGAATTGATGCTTGAAGAATGCACTTCCAGCAGCCATTGAGCCATGATAAACAGTTGGCGGTTATAGTTTTCTATGCACAATTTGATTTGTCGAAAGTCATGAGACCTATTACTATCTCTCTATCCAATCACGTTGATGGATAAAAATAAAATTAAAATAAGCATGTAATGACCACAAATGGAGGAAAATAGCGGAGTAAAAGTACCGATACATCACTTAAAATGTACTCAAGTAAAAGTAAAAGTACACAATTGTTAAACTACTCAAAAAAGTACAATTACTGATAAAAACTACTTAATTACTGTAACGTGAGTATTTGTAATTCGTTGCTTCATACCCCTGCAAATAATATTAAAAAACAAACAATAAAACTACAATTAAAACAAAAAAGAAAGTACCAAAATAAAAACTAATTTAAAAAAGCTATATATAGTATCTCAGTAATACTAAAATAACTCTGATGTGATGCCATATTTGATTTGGACTCTGTATACATGAATTGTATTTTTTTTTTTAGTTAAATATGCTATCCTGACCTGCCAGTTACCCCAGAACAACATTTACATTTATGCATTTAGCAGGCGCATTTATCCAAAGTGACTTACAATATAGGAAAAAAGCAGCAAAAGCAACAAAATCCATCCAGAGGAGTATATACAAAGGTGTTCTGCCAATTAGAGGATTTCTATTTCATGTAGTTCATTCTGTTTTTATGATGCATTCTGAAAGGAAAGTTGTTTGATTGCTTTCTGGGGCTTACATGCTCCTATAGTGTAATGCGATGGGT
>NW_015558695.1:1715655-1718050 GCF_001515605.1 Sinocyclocheilus anshuiensis | reverse complement strand
TTGAGCGGTTCAGCTCTCCAACTGGCAGGTTTTTTTTTTCTCTCGGCTCAACTCAACAGGGATGGGATACAGTGGCTTTTTGTGTGTTGTTGTAATTACTCATTTTCACGCTCTGCTTATGGCATTGCAATTACCCTGGATTACACTAATGGAGTGTGTGAGAGTGTAGGTTATAGGTTGAGCATGCACAATTTAGAGAGAAAAATATAGAATGCTGCATTTGCACTCTGGGTTTTGCTGAGATTACTACATCGCCGTCTTTTACAGCAGATTCCACGCCAGCAGATTTGAATATGAATCTGAAATTCCGCATTAAGCAACTGGGCACTTGTAAAAACATTCATGTCATTAAAGGGGTCATATCAATTGTATAGAAATTGAATTTTCCTCGATCATTTGAAATTTATGAAGTGCGTTACACTATAAATGTATTTTTTTATTTTCAGAACATTTATTGTAACTAATTATAAAAAAGTCCAATCCAATTGACCCTGTTTGCTTTCTTTGACAGTGTGTGTGTGTGTGTGTGTGTGTGTGTGTGTGTGTGTGTGTGTGAAGAGTGTGTTTAGTTATCTTTTCGCTTCTGTGGTATTAAATCAGTCTACATCAAAAACAGAGAGCGCGAGCAAGAGACTACTACGCCTTTTTCCTTATACAGTAGATAAAGCTGCAATGTCCTACCTAGTGGATAGAAGTAAAAATCCCATTCATTTCCTCCTTAGAGAAATTGGTTTTTAGTGATATTGTATAAACCTTTCAAGACAGACCTACTGTGAGCTCCAAGGTTGTTAATATGCCTCTATAGCAGTCCGTGGAAATACATCGCAGTGCTTCATCATGGGATTAGTTGTTCATTCATTGATAAGGACACAGTCTCCTACCTTTGTCTGCTTCCGATTTTCAAATATTTTATTTTTGCTCTAAATCTTACAGTCGGTTGGTCTGGCTTTTGTACCTGGAGCTTTGATTTCAGGGTTTGCACAAATGTCACATTTTTCTTATGAGATCTGGTTGAAAATATGGCTGTTTTAATTCTGTGGTTTAAAATTTATATATACTGTATGTATATATTTACATTTATTATTCATTTAAATGAATCAAGCTTATGTGTGATTTGGAGCAGATCCCACACAAATCATCCAGGATCCAGTGGACATGGAGATCATTGTTGGGGAGAGCATCGTACTGCCCTGCCAGATCTCCTGTGACGCTGCTCTGGATGTTTCATTCTCCTGGACCTTCAATGGGCAGCTCCTCAATAAACTAGACCAACATTATGAGCATGTGGGTGGGGTAAGTCATATTTTATTGGATATTCTTTCTGTCTATATTCTGTTCTATACTGTTTAACGTGTCATAGAACTGTGTAAAGATTTTCAACAAATATCTAGCATTTCAACTTCCCAGTTAAAAATGAACAGGCCTTTTTAAAATTGCTTGTAAATCTTTCATTATGCTGTATTATCACAGAATCTTGTATTCAAGATTCTGTATATCGTTTTGTCAATTTGATTTCTTTCAGTTAGCACTTTTTGTATTCTTTTTTAGAACTGATTGATCGTAGGCCTCATTGATCTGTGCTTGTGCAAAAATAATTTTGGCAATGTTCAAAAACTGAGGTTCATAAGTGTAGCGAATCAGCTCAAAGGGGAAATATGAATAATTAATTATAACTAGTTATAATTAATTATAAATATTTAGATCTGCTGTAAGTATTTACTTGACATCTCAATATGAAAAAGAACCAGTTTGAGTCAGAGGATCCTGACGTGGAAAGACTAGGCCGAACCCTGGCACAAGCTTAGGTTGGGTTCTTGAGGAATAGTTCTAGCTCACATCCTCATCTTCTCAGAAACGAACAGAACCGCAGACTGAAGGCAGGTCACTGATGTGAGGCCTTTATCTTCTATCGAGGTCACACCTCTGGGATTTGAGTGAGCCAATGAGGAATGGTACCTTTGGAGGGAAATTTTTTACGACTTTTTGTCTCTAGCATGGTGTTTTGCGTATGAAACTCGATTGGGTGTTCAAGAGAAGAATCTTCAAGATTCTTATAATACTACTGTGTTGCATAGGTATCAATATAATATACACTCTCATTTAGATCATGAAAATATGAACTCATAGACAGTGTTGGGGGTAACGCAGTACAAGTAACTCGAGTTACGTAATCAGATTACTTTTTTCAAGTAACTAGTAAAGTAACACATTACTTTTTAATTTACAACAGAATATCAGAGTTACTTTTTCAAATAAGTAACGCAAGTTACTTTTTTTTTCCAATTTATTGATTGACAGCTCTCCTGTCCCCATGTTGAGAGAAATCAGAAGATGTTACTGTAGTTCTAAAATAAATATGAATATGCATTAATTCATCTCACTCACAAAAAAAAAA
>NW_015558695.1:1707025-1714936 GCF_001515605.1 Sinocyclocheilus anshuiensis | reverse complement strand
TAAATTTACTTTCCCTTCAGCCTGAGGCTTATTCATTTCACTTTTGGTTTGAAAAGGCTTTTATATTTGCCAAAAATATAACTTTTTTATTTTAAAAACAAACAAGCAAGCCCTGTCCAGATTTAAAAAGTAACGCAAAAGTAACGTAACGCATTACTTTCCATAAAAAGTAACTAAGTAACGTAATAACGTAAACTTTTTTATGGAGTAACGCAATATTGTAATGCATTACTTTTAAAAGTAACTTTCCCCAACACTGCTCATAGATACCAAACATGGTATATGTGAGGTTATATTAACTAGTGATCTATCTTAAGCATGCATAAAACATATACAATACACAAATCCATATGGCTGAGGTGTACTGGTTGCCATGGTAACCAGGGGCCTGTGGTCGTTCCCAGACATGCTGGCACCCAGTATGTTTATTGGGTGAGGGGTCTGTGATTATTTGTTACTCTGATGAACAATTGATTTGTTAAATCTAATGAAAAATTGTGTGTCTGATTGGTGCAAATGCTACATAAGCTCAAATCAATGAGGCCTGTGATCAGTCGGTTTCAAATGAAATACAAAAACTGTGCTAATTGAAAGAAAACAAGTTGATAAAAGATTGTATCCAATATTTGGAAAAACTTTATGGACCCTTTTCACAAGACTGTGATGACACGTTTAACGGTCATCAGCATCGTAAATCCTCGAAAGTTTTTCATATTTGTATTTTTTTTAAATGTATGTACATTTATAACACTATTCTTTGTATTATATCACCTTTGCATCAAATTACAAAAAAACAGTTAACGCTAATGCGAGGGTGTTTCTAATGCAGCGTCTATGGGAGGGACGGTAAATTTGACATCGTTCTCTCTTCTGACTGCCGTTATTAGTCTCTCAATTTTTTTCCTTTTATTGAAAGTCATGAAAACACTATCGTGGAGTTTTTCTTTTGCTATTTGAGCAAATGGGAATGCAAAAAATACATGTGTGGTACTCTCCCATTCACTGCTCTTCAAGTTTACCCAACTATGACGACTTCCGCTGCTGAGAAACCCGGAAATGTGAAAAAGGTCCATTAGCAATTTTATGTAGGCCGGTCATTTTTGACTGAGAACACCACAAGTGTAACAAGGTGCCAAATACCCCCAAAAAAAATTTATTTCGGGGGGGAAGTTTTTATACCCTGTGTGAGAAAAGTTAGTAAGTTTTAGTCCAATGTGATAACATTAATTAGCATTTTTGGGGAAAAGAAAATCCTCTCTGGGTCAGCATTAGGGTTAAAGGTGCACTCAGTAATTTTTTGTTTGTTGCAAATTGCAAATATGACAGTTGTCGCAGACTAATTTAATTTAATTTAAATGAACTTTTATTAAAAACTTTTATTTGGCTGATCATATGACTGGAGTCTGCATCATACTGTATGTGAATGCAAATGACTTTAAACAAATTTATAAAAAGTACTATTCATTTCTTTGTGTAAAACCTTTCTAATGAGTAAAAATACTGTGTACCTTTAATGTCATGGTACCGTACAGCTCTTACAACGAATGAATTTATTATACTCATTATACTCAACAAATGTCAGCTTTTGAAGGAGTAGATCCAGTAGTTTTCTGTATAATGCTATTATACTCTGAGCCAGACCTACTGTTAAAATGTGGAAGACTTGGCAGGGATCAATTCATCACTGTCTTTTTGAGGTTTTTAGCTGTTCCTTCCACTGCTTAGCAGCCCACTACGTTTACTTTGAGCTCTTTCCCTCCTCTTCACAGAATAAAAATCAATCCATCAAAGTTTTGCCTTCAGGGATCTCAAGTGTAATATCCTCATATGGCTTTTGAATGGTCAGATCTCATTTCAGATTGCTTTTCTCTGGGATGTAATGACGCTTTTCTAGAAATAGTAATGATTTTAAAGACTGAGAGAATGCCCTAATGAGGGCTGACTAGTCAATATTGGATGTGCATGACTCAACTGAGCAATCCTTAAACAGATTCATTAATCACCACCCCAAAGCCATCAAAAAGATGACTTCTTTTTCAAATAAGGTTGCATATTTTAGAGAATAAATTAGTTTGTTTTCTGTGGAAAGCAACAGTAAAATAAAATTATTTTTGACTTTTATATAATTATGGTAATTCCATCATAAATGTGAGCAGAAAATGGGAAGGTTTTCAACATTTGGGACACACACATAGGAAGCGCTCTCATCTTCATTTAATCCAGTGATTCTTATCAGTAATTATATTCCAGTTCTTATGAATTCTCCAATGCCACCCGTCTTGTAGGATTATCAGCATGAAGTTCACAGCTAGGATGAATTCATTTCCATAATGAAACTAAATTTGTAGCCTAATGTCCTTACTGCTGAAATCGCAGATTTACCTCTTGTTTGCCAACCACAATCTCCCCCTCAGATAAGAGCATACATCTTATCTCATGTAATTGAATTGATTTCAAATCTAAGCGCTTTTTATTAAATTAGTGAAGTTGTCCGTGCCAAAGACTTCAGTGCTACACAGACAATATCAACATCCAGGCGAGTCAGTGTCTGTAAACAATATCAATAAAGGATCCATTTTAGTATACGGAAGATTTTTGACAGATGGGTGAATAAAGTAAGAATTAAATGCACCCACTGATAGTGCTATTTATTTGCATTTGCTGTCTGCATGGTTTTAGCGACTTATTCACTTATTAAGAGAATGATGCAAATCAGGTAACAACATAAAGTCACCCATAAAAGTGATGCTGGTTGTGAAGTAGGTGAGTTTTTGCACTGAAATTTCACATGAAAAGTGACACAACTGTCAAGTATTCCCTGAGAATTTTTTCATTAACTTCATTTGATCACCTAATTTAATACACTATATGTTATATGTTCACCAAGGCTGCATTTATTTGATCGAAAATACAGTAAAATGTATTATAATTTAAAATAGCTGTTTTCTATGTTAATATATTTTAAAATGTGATTTATTCCTGTGATGCAAAGCTGAATTTTCAGCATCATTACTCCAGTCTTCAGTGTCACATGATCCTTCAGAAATCATTCTAATATGCTGATTTGCTGCTCAAGAGACATTGCCTATGTTGAAAACAATTCTTATGGAAATTGTGATGCATTTTCAGGAATAAATTCCTTTAAGGAATAGAAAGTTCCATAGAACAGCATTTATTTGAAGAGATATAAATCTTTTGTAACAATGTAAATGTTTTTGTTTCTGTTGATCAGTTGAATGTATCCTTTACTGACCTCAAACTTTAGAACAGTAGTGCAAGTCACTCAAATATATTTTCTTATTAGGGCTTTCGTTATAGAATGTTAATTTAATGCATACATAAATGCTTATGTTAAAAATCATCTAAATGGAGAGCAACGGAGTGAAACAAAATGCTGGTGTCTTGAGTTTTTCAAAGTTGTCTGTTCTTTGAAAAATTGCCTATTCAGTGCTTTCGGTCTTTGAATTAATTTGGATTCTTTTCTCAGTATATATTGATGCATGCAATTAATCAGCATATCAATTAATATGATTCAAAGTTTTAATCAGTTGACAGTCCTAATTTTCATATTGAGAATAAAAGTTAGTTTATCAGAAAGTACTTTACAATAATTAAGGTACTCGTTATGATTATAACTTTATACTATATGAGGATTCTGATGCTCTTTTTACTTGTTCATTACATGCTGAATATAATTGGAAATATCTTTATTACTTTACCTGTTTTCACAGTACTTCATCTATTCCCTTGACAAAGCGCTTTTAAAGTTCACCTCCACTCTTATGAACAACTTTCTTCATCTTTATTAGATTAACAAAGGCGTTTAATTGTCGCGTGTGGATTTAGTATTCATCACTTGTACGGTTTCGTATCTCAGAGTTTCGGCACACTGAATCCAATCACGCCACCTCTTAAATGTGATTAAGCTCTAATTAGCCAATTAGCGAGTGAGTTTGGTAGCTGGATTCTGTGCAGTGCCGAAGGAGCCTAAGGCTTGGCCAGAGGGAATGTTTATCCATGACGGACGTTTCAAATGTAGCAGCGAACAGCCTTTGCCAAAAGTCATCCATTAGCTGTGGAGTTGGGCCACATTTTCATTCCCAAACCCAGCAGGGTGTCTACACTTACTGGATCACTTGCCGGCAAACATAGCAAACAACTCACACATCTTCCTGCCGCTTTAATGCTTCAGTTGATAGAGTGGATAGTAATGCGTATGTGTGTGTTTATATCTCTAGAGTACATCTGGTGATTTGATGATACGGAATATACAGCTGAAACACGCCGGAAAGTACGTCTGTGTGGTCGACACGGATGTCGAGAGTTTATCAGCGGCGGCTATTTTAATCGTGAAAGGTAAGAGAGCAACGGCCAGGCATGCAGGGTTTGGATTTGGAAGGAAAACCTGATAGAAGGACACTCAAATGCTTTGCTTGCTTTGCCAAGGAAATGTATCTGTCTGTTGAATTGATTTTTTATTACATGTTCCATTAGAGGTAATTAGAGGAACGTATCAAAGCTGTTTATCAAAGGTTACAAATGTGATTTAGCGGGATCAATGTCTTTCAATTGAAATTAGATTGACATGCCAACTTTTACTGCCAGAGCCTGTAATAATGCTTTATAACAGTGTAGAAGCAGGGTATAAAATTAGCGCTCAGCAAGCACAGAATGCATGTAAAAACTGGCTGTAGTGACCAAATAAAATCACTTTTAAAAGGATCTGCATGGTTCTCAAACAGGGGCCGGTATCCACTAGAGGGCCTCAGCAAACTTCCAAGAGGGCTTCAAGATGACTTAAAATGATTAAAAATAATAACAAGCATTAAAATCAGCTAAAACAACTAACAATCAAAATATTTGTTATTGTAATTCACTCCCATTGTCTTGAAAAAAACTGAATAGGCTGCTACAGCCATGAACCTGGAAAAACCGGAAGACTAGTTTGCTGTGGATTCCAACAAGATTTTCCTATGGGTTTTTATAATGGGTTTTTTAAATTTATGAGTAAAACAAGGTTTGTTAAGTTAAACAAAAATTGACGATACTTGGACGTTTCTGTCTACATTACAAACACCCATACTGATCATGTGAATATTGAAGCAGCTACAGTATGTTTATTTTTAAAAACATGTGTTTTTAATAATGTAATAAGTAACTACATAAGAATGTTTGGGGTGTGAGTGTGTGCACTTTATGTTGTACAACAAAACAAGTATTGTCAAGTTATATTTACCACAGACCTCATTTTACTTATGAATATAAAAACCGATAGGAAAATCTTGAGCGAACCCATGACGAATTAGTCTTCCAGGTTTTGACGTCACAGCTGCTGTGCTCTATAGATGGGGAGTCAAATTATAAATGTCTGACTTCTACATATAGAAAAGTCATATAAATTAATGCAATCTCAAAACTCAATGGCCATTTTTCAATGAATATACATTTTTCTAGTTCTGCCTAGCTGTGTAATTCCGGCAGTGTAATTTACAGAAACTAGGAGTGTCTGGCATTTGAATATTATGCACAGCCTTGGTTTAAAATTCATTATGTAAATGTTAGTCTGGCCAAAGATGCATGCAAACTCATCGCATTAAACCACCAAAACCAAATATAAAGAAACAAATTCACAATTTGATGAGAAACAAACACAGTCTGATCTTATTATTGACACTACGAGTGACACAATGACCTGTGCTGAAAAAAACACGTAACATTATGCTCCATTTCTTTATATTTCCCCCCCAAGGAGTGTGATTTTGACAAAGGAAGACAACGCTCTGCACATTTATAATTGGAGGAACCAATTAAAGATGTGCAGAGGAAGGCCTGCTTGCAGCTTTTCAAAGGAGACATGCTGTAGCTGTTAAGAAAACAGCTCAAGCCTCTGAAAAGCTTTCCTATTATTCTCAAAGAGATCTAGTGTTCCCACAAAAGCAACATCTTAAAATGTAATAACACCTTTTGGAGACTGGTCTTATATCACAGCTTAGTGGGGCGATAAGCGGAGAACTTCCTGGCAGGGGGTGAGCAAGGTTAGATGTCAGTGAATGTAACTTCATTTCTAATTGCTAATTCACTGCTAATTGTCTGATTGAATCAGGTCCCCCAGGAGCTCCAGATGGCGTAACGGTGGAGGAGATCACAGACAGCACGGCTCAGCTTTCTTGGAGACCTGGCCAGGATAACGGCAGCCCCATCACAAGCTATATCATCCAGGCCAAGACAGCTTTCACAGTGGGCTGGCAAGCGGTGAACACGGGTAACAATACAGGATTAGCTAAAGCTAGTCAAGCGGAGCATCAGTTCAGCGAGAGACTGAAATTACCATAGCACATCTCATGTGCTTTTAAGAAAGAAGCTTATGCTCGCTTTGAGTACATATAACGGCCTCTAAGTACTAACGCAAAACGACTTAATCTGGCCTCTTGCCCTACCGCTCGAATCCGAATTTATTCGAACAACATCCCACCCAGACAGAGATTTGGAATAGAACAATTTTTTTAAATGTTTTGTGACATTTCTGGCTTACTGTAAACATTGGCTCAAAATTGGGCTCCTGTTGTTGACTTTCATGGTGCCGCCGTGTAATCCAGGTGTTTTCGGTTAAACCGTGGCTTTCCTGTTTGCTCACAGTCCCGGATGTGATTGATGGGAACACCTTGACAGCAACGGTGGTAGATCTGAACGCATGGGTGGAGTATGAGTTCAGAGTGCTGGCCAGAAACAGCGTCGGCGTGGGGGAACCGAGTCCTGCTTCTCTTAAAACAAGAACTGAAGATGCAGGTGAGTCACCAAGTGTTATTTATACACAGTTTTTAACTAAAGGTCAAATCAGAAAATGTCTTTTTGCCATATAATAGTCATTCATTTAAGCTATTTTAATTTGATCTAATTTTAGTCTATGAAAATTACATTTTACTTGAGAGAGAACAAAATTACAGCAAACATTCAAACATTTTATATATTAAATTAAACATACCAACATTTAACAAATGTATGTGAAACAATTATTCAAATACAGTTCATAACTTTATTTTTACACTGACATTCAAAAGTTTGGTGTCATTCAGGTTTATAAAAAAATACAGTAAAAACAGTAATATAGTCAAATATTATCACTAGATAATATGGGTGTAACGGTACACGTATTCGTACAGAAAATTTTCGGTACGGGTCTTTCGGTTTGGTACGCATGTGTACTGAACAAATAGGCTACAGCATTGTTTTAACCACTGCATGAGTGGCTTTTTTTATATACAGTATTGATATAAAATCTTTTTATCTGTCTTTCAAATTATGTACATTTTTTTCGGGAAATTCAAACAGTAAATGTCTTTTTGATGCTGTTTGATGTGGCGCGACAGATCGCTGTTTAAACGTCTCAGTTCAAACAGCAGCGCGGAGCATGAGTGAGCGTAATCATCTCTTCCTCTTTACTACTAAAATGTCATGTAGCGTTTCATTTACCTCAGGCAAGTCATCAGTGTCCACAGCTCATTACCTCGCTAGAGAAATGAAGTGCAGAGAAGAGCATTTCATGAAATATTAGACTATTGTAATGAAATTAACTCATTTGTAAGGGAATTAATCATTAATTTTATTTCTAGCTCAGGTTTTGAAAGGACTCGAATCTGAAAATTCTGAGTCAACCTGATTAAAACTGAATTCAAATCTGATAGTTTACACTTTAAATCAAGGGTCGTCCAGCGAGCCGGTGATTCTTAGTATATTTTAACAACTTGAATCTTTGTATTTCCCTGGCCACAGGTTAATACATGTTTTTGATAAGTTATAAGCTATTATAGTAATTATTGCAAGTAAGCTACGAGCTAGGTAGCAAGGGATCTTTGGCAAAAGTTTTAACCTTAAAATTATATGACACCAAACAATGATTCTTTATAAATGAAA
>NW_015558695.1:1675008-1706838 GCF_001515605.1 Sinocyclocheilus anshuiensis | reverse complement strand
TTCAATGCTCTGAATAGCTTCAGGCTGATAGCTGAGTTCTCCGCCCACAGGGTTAATGCTGCGTCGGACACTGATGTGCCGTGGACATTTATGGCAGTCATGATTCGAAGGGGACCCGAGTCTGTGTCTTAATTATTTAATGTATGTTTAAATAAATCTGTTATGAAACGAGTTATCACAGCCACTGTGTAAATGAATATATTTAAACAACAAATAGAACTTTTATAATTTAGAAGTTAAATTAAAAACTGCATTATGTGCAATTTACATGTTTGCATAAAACTTTTTTTAAGTTGAGTGGTGATTATTATATTTTAAAAAATTAATAGATAATTAAAATAAAAATAATTAAATTGAAGTTTGGGCCCTGTTGGTAATTGTAGCCTTATAGTAATGTAAAAGAGTTCCTTATCATTTAGAACATAAGCTGAGGGGTAGATTTTTATCCCTAAGAAAATTGTAATTACAATTGAATTTATTTAAATTGTATTTATTTTATTTAAGAGCAATTTGTTCAGTAAACCACTGTTTAATTTAAAAAAACACCGTTTAATTTTATATTTAGTTTTTTTCGCCCTGCTGTACTGAAACCATACTGAACCGTGACGTCAAAACACGTGGCGTACATACCGAACCGTCATGTTTGTGTGCTGTTACTCCACTACTAGATAACTGTTATCAGCTGTATTCATTTCTTTTAAAAATCTTACTAATCCTAAACTATTAAATGGTAGTGTATGTTATGTATATGTCTGAATCTAATATGTGTATAGGATGCGTTTGGGTTAATAAACCCTCTAGCAAAGGGCTGTAGTTTACCAGTGTTCATTCAGCTTCTGCGAGCTCTATTTACTCTCAGTGGATTAGATGAAACAATCTCTTTTTTTTCTACGTTTTTCTTCTTTGGGGGAAAAAAAGCATTGTAAATATCTTGCACTGTTATTTTTTCTCAACATATTTTCATTACACTTTGATTAAAATTGTTTAATTGTTGTGATGATGTACATTATTCAAACACACAATCAAAACATCTTCTGTTAACTTACATTTTTGTTAGCAATTTTCTTTGGCCCGATTAACAAAGAAGTGGTCAGAAGCTAAATTACTCCTAGATCAGAATTTCTGCCTTTCCAAAAGTATTAAGTACAGACTATTTCACAGACAGAACTGCTCTGCGTACTCTTGATCTGATTGAATCATGGCAAACTTCCTAAAAAGGTACGCAAAATGCCCATCAAATTAGTCAGCCAATCAGAACAGAGCTTGCCAGATCGAGAAAGCACAATCCAGTTTTGTGTGCGGTTTGCATCAGATGGTCAGTAAGCGACTGTAGGCGGCCCGTGGGCGTGCTGTCTGAGGTTGAATCCACTAATGTTCAAGTGCCCATATTCTTCAAACGTCCCATGATGAAGTGATACAATTTCGGTGCTCAAGTGCCTCTTTGTATATTATAGAACAAATTCTTCGAGCATTATTGTTGAGAGACTCTTGGCAAATGGTGAAATTCACTAGAAACAAAGCCAGTTAACTGAGACGCTGCCCACAGAATCTTTTAAAAGCAGTTGCTAAGGGACCGTAGCTTTGTTTCATTTGATACTTGATAATGAGGCTTTGAGTAAAAGAAAAAGAAAAGCAACAATGAGGAAGGCAGGGGCTGCATCTATCCACAGGACTGAAAACATGGTTGTTTTTTCTTTGTTTTTCTGTATGCAGTTCCTGACACGGCCCCCACCGATGTCGGAGGTGGGGGTGGCTCCAAGTCAGAGCTAGTAATAACATGGGAGGTAAGTCATCGGTCTATATTATCACTCCCTCTGTGCGAGATAATAGTTTTGGCTAATTAAATGGAATTGAATGGGGGTGTTTATTGCCTCAGTCAAAGCCAAGCCTGTTTTGCATCTGGGCCCTTTACTCCCGTAATGGCATTCAATTCAAATTTGGTTGTATATTAGAAAGCGGTTCATTTGCACTCTCAAGAGGTTGCATCACTTTGTGAAAACTGTGTGGGATTTGGAAAGGCGCTGGGTGTGAACCTGAGGCTGGATCTGGTCTGTATGTTTTAATATCACTATAGTTTCTTGTTTCCCTCCCAGCCTGTGCCTGAAGACCTGCAAAATGGAGATGGTTTCGGCTACATCATCGCTTTCCGGCCGCTGGGGGAGGTCAACTGGACACACGCCGTCACCTCCATACCGTCCCAGTCCCGTTACATGTACCGGAACGAGAGCATCCCACCCTTTTCTCCATTTAGCGTCAAAGTGGGTGCCTACAACACCAAAGGCCAGGGACCGTTCAGCCCCGTTACCATTGTGTTCTCGGCTGAGAATGGTGAGACTGTCAATCGCATTACGAGCAGCGCACAAAAGCTTACCTTTTCAGTCATTTGCAGTGTTTTCAATGGATTTCTCTTTTCGCTATGTATTTATTAATCTATTGAAAGGTGCATAAAACATTGAAAGAACAGGCTGGATTTGATTCCTTTAGCACCAGCACTTTATTATGCGCAGCACTGAAAGAACACGGCTCATTTTATAATAAATGTTCAAGGAAAAGCGGGATACTGTAGGATATAGATTTAGATTATGTAATGTTATATCATTTTATGGGTTTTTCCAAGACTGTTGGTGGCTGTTTTCTGTTCTTTTAGCAGTAATTTACCCTTTTTTAACAGGAAATATATTTGATATTTTGCTAAATGTCCAAGAATCCATAATGCAATTGTCTTTTTATAGTAACTACAAAGTAAAGCATGTACTATAATGGCTGTACGTGATGTTGTGTTGTAAATGTCAAGTGGTTTTAGCTATGGAATCTCATGCTCAGCAGTGTGGGAATCTTTCAGCTAGTTAGGATCGGTTTGAGATGAGCTATTACAGTGTGGAGTGACGGGCAGACAGCGGTGTGTCAGGAAGCTACCGCATTAATTGAATTCCTGTACAGATAATGTTCCTTTATGTCACTCAACTATCCTATTAAAATAAAGGCTAGTAATTTAGAGACAAAAGATTTTGCATCAGTCATTTATAAATTATTTTTCATCAGCCTCTGATTTGTGCACTGATGATTATGCTTTTCTTTTTTTCCTCATCTTGTCTCTTCTCTTCTAGTCTTGTCTTGTCTTTTTTGCACCTTACTTCTCTTCTTGTCTCCTTGTGTCTTCCGTTCTCCTGATCTCGTCTTTTTTTTTTGTTTATTTC
This sequence comes from Sinocyclocheilus anshuiensis, assembly GCF_001515605.1. Classification (NCBI taxonomy): domain Eukaryota; kingdom Metazoa; phylum Chordata; class Actinopteri; order Cypriniformes; family Cyprinidae; genus Sinocyclocheilus; species Sinocyclocheilus anshuiensis. Next base: position 1,703,641 of record NW_015558695.1, on the reverse strand, counting down.
ATCTCTTCACTTTCAGTTTTGTCTCATTTACATTCTTCCATTGTCTTTTCTTCTTGTCTATTCTCTTTCAATCTTTTTGGTCTTCTCTCCTTGTAGTTGTGTCTCTTCTCATCCTGTTTTTTCATTGTTTTATCTCATCTCTTGTCTTTCAGTTTTATCTTGTTTCATCATTTCATTTTTTGTCTTCCTGTCTCTTTTCTTCTCTTTCCTTTCAGACTTGTTTCAGCTACGCCCTTTGTTGCATCCTGTTCTTCTCTTCTCGTCTTCTCTTGTCTCTTTTCTTATCTCGTCTTCTCATTTTATTCTCATTTATTCTCTTTCAGTTTGGTCTCGGTACATCCGTCTTTGATGCATCCTCTTTTCTTGTTGTCTACTCTCTTTCAATCTTGTCACATTTTGGTCTTCTCTCCTCATAGTCTTGTCTTTTCTCATCCTGTCTCATCTAATCTCTTCTCTTTCAGTGTTATCTCATTTCATCTTCTTCTCTTGCCTCGTCTCTTTTTTTTCTTTCCTTATAGTCTTTTCTCTGTTGCATCCTAGTTCTTCTCTTCTCGTCTCCTCTAGTCTCTTCCCATCTCTAAATCTCTTTTTTTTCTCTCATCTTATCTTCTCTCTTTTCTCATCTTGTTTGATTTTCTCATTTTTTTCTCTTCTTGTCTTTTCTGTTCTCTTCTCTTTCCTTTCAGTCTCATTTCAACTTCTCCATTGTGCATCTTAGTTCTTATCTTTTTATTTTCTCTAATCTCTTCTTTTCTCTCTGTTTTGTCTTTTCGCGTCATCTTCGCTCTTTTTGTCTCATCTCACCCCTTTCAAGTTTGTCTCTTCGTTGTATCCTCTTTCTTCCTCTTGTTTTTTCTTGTCCTGTCTTATTTCATCTCATCTCTTCTCTTGATCTTCTTGTTTTCTCTTTTTGTCTATTCTTGTCTCTTCTCGTCTCATCTAGTCTTCTCTGGTCTAATTTTTTCCCCTTCTCTTTTTTCAGTTTCTTTCCTTGTTCCAACCTACTACTTCTCTTCTCTCGTTTTATCTCATCTCTTCTCATAGTTTTGTCTCATTTATATCTCTCGTCACTGCATCCTCTTCATATCTCTATTCTTTCAGTCACATTTTCACTCTTATTCGTCTTATTTTGGCCCTTCTTTTCTCATATTTCCTTATCTCTTTTCTTCTCCTTTGTTCTCATCTCTTTGCTTCTTTTCTGTCTTTATGTATTCATGTTCTTCTCTTTTTATCTTTCCTCTCAGAGCCCAGTGGCGTTCCAGACGGCGTGTGGGCCAGAAGCATTTCTGCCACTGAAATTGAAGTGAGCTGGCACATTCTCAGCGCTTCCCCAGAAAGAGTGTTGGGCTATGAGGTGCGTCCCTTCTTCTAAATGGAAATGACTCTCTGTCCGGTTTTGAAATGCACCGTGGGTTCTGTCAGAGCCTGTCATCTCCCACGCTGCACCTCAAAGTTCCCTCTGTACCCATGGAAATGCTCCATTTGAAAATAAGAATAGGGTACCCTGTTCTTACCGTATGCATAGGAGGCCCTCTCTGCTGCATGGGCGAAATGGCTTTTTTTCATCCTTTTTAAGGACGCAGAGAACACGTTACATATTCCTCTGTGAAACTCTTCATTCATGTCACCCAAAACCCACTGTGTGGAAAAAGTGAAATACTCCTGTATAATAATTCTCCTGCACTGAACATAATGGCACCGTAGCATTATATCCGCGAGGCTTTAGATCCCACAGGCTGTGCTTTCTCTCCATTGCTCTTGAAATCAGGTGGTGTACTGGGAGGACGATACAAAACCAGAGACCATGGGCAAAGTCAGAGTGTCTGCCAATCAGAACAAGGTTAACATCAGCGGTCTGAGAGGATACACTCAGTATTTTCTGACAGTGAGTTCTTTCAACACAGCAGGAACTGGCCCTCTTTCTCCCACCATCAATGTGACCACCAAGAAGTCCCGTAAGTATACGCTTTTTAAAATTCCCAGTTTATTTAGGCATTGCCACTGCAGGTATATAAAACCAATTATTCGTTGTTGTTGTTTTTTTTTTGGTCTAATTTTAATATTCGCACTTTGTGAAAAAAGTAGAATTGTCCTTTTTAATAATTAGATAGGATAAAGACACCTGCCATTTGATATACTCTACTGTTATTACTGCTAGAGTTTTTTTTACATAATTTTTTACCAAGGGTTCATTTATTTGATTAAAAATACAGTAAAAATCTGTAGTATTGTGGAAAAATAAAACTCTTTTCGATTTGAATATGTTTTCAAATGCCATTTATTCCTGTGATGGAAAAGCTGAATTGTCATCAACCATTACTCCTGTCTTCAGTGTCACATTAATTTTATTTAATGCATTTATTTGAAATGGAAATTTTTGTAACATTATAGATTTATTTACTGTCACTTTTGTTGTGTGTCCTTGCTGAATAAAAGTAAAGAAAAAGAAAGATTTAAAGACTTATTGGTTATAAGGTTATAAGATTCTGTCAGCATTTAATCACAGTCATCATTTCAAACGTCCGTACGGAAAAAAAAATTGATATTTAAATCAATGTTCATGCTGCTCTTTCTCATACAGCAAAAGAATACAGTGACCAGCAAAAGTACCAAGTAGTCCTTAACTTGCATACTATATATTCATATGACCTCAAAAAACTTGGGATGTAACATACAAAGCATATTTTATATCTTATATATTTTATGTATTTTATATATTTTTTGTGTTTGGAAAAGAGCAGTGTGAACATTCTACTAAATGTTTCTGTTTGTGTTCCACAGAGGAAAAGAATGTCATACACGTTTGAAATGCCAGAACTGCCTTTTCTAGTTCTAGAACAATCCATTTAGTGTAATATATTATGAATTTATGAACAAACAGACAGCCAGGCACCTCTCCTGGCTTTCTGATGTCATCATATGTACAGTAACTAATAGTGGTGTTTCCTCTCAGCACCCGGGCAGCCACCTTTGAACGTGGAGTGGAATCTGATTGGCTCTAAGCTCACTGTTCATTGGGAGCCTGTCATTTCTCTGGAGATGGAGTCAGATGTTACCGGGTATCAGGTAAATGCTTCCCAGCAATGTAAACCTCAAAGCCAAACTGTAGGGCATTATTTTCACATAATCATATTAGCTTGTTCTATTCCAGTGAGCATTTAGGAAACAACTACATTAAAGTGCTTATATTATTTCTCTTGTTGGAATATTACCCACCTTGGTGGTAATGGAAATTAAAAATAAAACTAATTTATACCGCAGATCTACAAAATATGTGCTGTACAGTATAGCAAAAACACCAGGTGTGCTAATAAACACTAGAGTTCCCCACAGTGTATGATAATTTGATTTTACTTCCTTTATCGACTAAAATAGCTTGTGCTGAATAAATCTAAGTGGTTGTTAGCACCTCTCTCATTTGTTCTCTCCAGGTGTCCTACAGAAGGAACCGGCATAAAGAAATTAACACAATAACAACAAATCTGACCTCAGTGGAGCTCACGCTACCTGCAGATGATGATTACATCATTCAGATACGAGCGCTGAGTGACGGAGGAGAAGGGATGCCAACCGAACCCATCAACATACATAAACTTAGTAAGAACTCACATATTTTTTTAATTTGACGCATTTGTGTGTAGTGGTCTCCTGAAAAAAGTTTTTTTAGTCCAGTGTTTTATTATTTTATTAACCAGAATTATTATTCAAAGGTTTGGGGTCAATAATAATAATGTGTACTTTAATTTAGCAAGGAATAATAATAAAAATTCAAATAAATACTGTGCGTTTGAACATTGTTCATCAAAATATCCTGAAACAAAAAATTATCATAGTTTCCACAAAATAATTAAGCAGCACAAATGCCTAGTTCTTTCATGAAACTCTAGATGGCGCAGGCTGATGGGTCTTAACGTAACTGATGATATTCACAGCATTAATCTACTTGGCACAAGCTGATTGGTTCATGTTGCATACGCAGCCAATGAGCTTGCAGCTTTACATTTAAATGGTTGGTTAGTATTCACTAGAGCAGTTCGCGGCGCGCATTCAGGGTTCCTCTGAAACCCTCCTCCTTCCCCAGCTCCACCTGTATAGATCTGCTACGGGTTATTTTATATGCTATTTGTGCAGCAGCAGTATGTCTTAAATACTCACAGCACCGTATTGACGTATGCATTGGCAGTAGCAAGTTCCTGTACTTGCTTGCAGCAGCAGCAATAATCTACAACTACAGCAATAACCAACAGCAGCAGCGTTAGCTTTACCATGCTAAAATCTTCAGAGAGTTGTTTGATAACAACATTGATAATAAGAATAAATATTTCTTCTTCTAAGAAATATTTCAGCAGATCAGTTTATTACAATGATTTCTGAAAATTCAGCTTTGAATTACAGGAATAAATTACATTTTAAAATATATTACAGTAGGAAATGGTTATTTTAAATTGTAATAATATTTAACAATATTACTGTTTTTACTGTATTTTTGACCAAATAAATGCAGCCTTGTTGAGCATAAGAGACATCTTTCAAAAACATAAAAAGAAAAAAATTACTTACCCCAAACAGTTTCCAGGTTACATATACCATATAATTACAGATGCACCACAATTAAAATAATAACTGATATTGCAATTCTAAAAATGCTAAAAGTGAATTTACTCAACACGACATTAAAATGTACAATATGAAAAATGGCTGTTCATTTTGAGATTTGTTAAAGATTACATTTACCAGGGTTTATTTTTTTATTTTTAAAGATTAATTTTGCTGTTATTTAACGCTCACTTAAATCTAATTTTAACAATAGGGGAAATGTTATAATGTGCTCCACCTTTCAAACAACTTTCATTTTTTGCTGACTTCACTTAGGCTGCATAGGCTATTGGATAGCATTTACCAATAGCGAAATATTTGGAATGTAACATCTTTTCACCATCCAATCAATTCCTGATGAATCAAATTAAGTCCTGCCTCACAATTTTCTAATCAAATATCCTGTTTCACTCAAAAACTAAAAATCGGACTCGGCTCAACTGACTCTCAGATCTTTCTCTGTGGCTGAATAGTTAACTCAATGTTTATTCCGTCCATTTCTTCTTGTGAACCGGTTGTGAACAATGATACGAGGGAATGACACTGAAAGGGTAATGAGCCAATCACAGTGCTGTGAAGTCACTGCTCATATTTGCTGCTTACCCTTCAAGACCTTTATGACAATGTAACAAGCTCAAGGGAGGCCAAAAAAATGCTACCATCCTGGTGTTTCTGTTGAACATTGTTACTTTAGAAAAATGAGCGATTTATGAATTCGATTTTATCAGTTGTTTATATTCGGCTAATTTATTTCACGTCTGCATACATAATATTACATTTCCGTAGGTGACCTGCAGGCGTGTGCAAAGCACATCCACTGTCCTCCTCTTTCAAAGCCCGTGATGTAAAAGATAAATATTCAATGCCAAAGGGATATTAAACACACAGGCCCCTATAAAATAAACAATGCACAGTTGATCTCATAATGTTCTCCTCCTGTTCCCCTGAGTGAAGAGCGCAGGTGCAGTTTGCAGCGTAGACGCTCTCTTACTGCAGCCCACAGAGTTTAATGCGCTTCTCTAAATGAGTTCTCACTGATTTGATGTGTCCTCCTTGTACACCTTTTATTCTCCACTGGGCTAAGCAGTCTGATCTTTATTAACTAGCCCAAGCTCTCGCCATCTATCTCTGCCCGTTGGTCTCCGCTCCCCCATGGATACAACGTCACAGGCTAAAGCAACTGCAAGGGACAACTGTTCTCTGTGGCTTATTGTTCACATTTTTCATCTAATGGCCTGCAATGTCTCGTTTTCAAGAAAAAGCCCTGACTCTTTTCCTTTGTTAATGTTGGAAATTATTAGCTGTGCCAATAGCAAGTTTTTCCAACCTGCTTTAGTATTAATTAGTTAGTCATTTAAACTGGGAAAAACTGCTCAGTGAGCATCTGCTGGACCTCAATGAAAATGCAACTGTTTTTACTCTAATTTTGATTAAATAAATAATTGTTGAGAATAAGATACTTCCTAGATTAAAGAATTTTATAGACCCCAAGCTTATGAACAGTTGTGCACAGTTGTGTTCACCCAAAAACTGAAAATTTACCCTCAGGACATCCAAGATGTAGATGAGCTTGTTTCTTCATTGGAACAGATTTGGAGAAATGTAGCATTATATCACTTGCTCACCAGTGGATCCTCTGCAGTGAATGGGTGCCGTCAGAATGAGAGTCCAAACAGCTGATAAAAACATCACAATAATCCACAACTAATCCACAATCGTCTGTTTTGGACTGTTTTTGCTTGTAAATGGTGTTTGATCCTGTGCATATTTCTCTCCTGATTCAGACTAGACAACTGTTTCACTGGAGAAAGCAATATTATGGATAAAGGAATTATATTTTAGCCAGAAGCAACGGTTTGAAATTAAAAACTCATTAATGATGGATTTGTTTATTACAAACACAAAGCGTTTCTCTTCACAAGTCTTTAATTAATGGACTGGAGTAGTGTGGGTTACTTGTGGATTATTGTGATGTTTTTATCAGATGTTTGGACTCTCATTCTGACGGCAGCCATTCACTGCAGAGGATCCAATGGTGAGCAAGTGATGCAATGCTGAATTTTTCCAAATCTGTTCAGGTGAAGAAACAAACTCATCTTTCAACAGGACTTTTTTACAGTGTATGATAGTGAGTAAATATTCAGCAATTTTTCATTTTTGGATGAAACTATTCTATTTTATTTTATTTTTTTCAAAGAATTACTTTGCTGTCATAACGCTCATTTAAATCTCAATATAACAGTTATTTAAATCTCAATGTAATGTTATTTTCAGTTGTTAATGTAGGAAATTAGCTGTGCCAATAGCAAGGTTTTCTAACCTGCTTTACCATTAATTAGTTTGTCATTTCAACTGGAATAACTGCACAGTAAACGTCTACTGGAAGTCGATGCAAATCTGCTTAGAGCACAAGACTGTCCACCACCAGATGTAGAGCTAAACACTGATAAAGCTATAATTTCATCCTTCAATTCCCAACGATGCCTTCCTTTATTGCTCTTATATTACTCCCAGTCTATTTTTATTCATCAATTACAAGTTAATAAGCTTCAGCGCCTTTAAGTCCTGTTTTCCATGTTCCAGGTATGAGCGTACGAGGGTCCAGAGCCTGGCGACCCAACACCATCCCAGTCTCCCTGCTTTCTATCATCGCGTTATCGACACTGCGACCGGCTTTGTGTTAACGGTCCGAAGGATCGAACATCCTCTGACCTGTTTGATTGCCTGCACTCTTCATCTTCTCATTGATCATCCGTCGGAACAAATGCCTTACTTCCATGTTCATGCCAAAGTAGTTAACATCCTTTTACTTCTTACTAAGCTACTGTTTGTTAAACTTATGATTGTTTTGTAGTTATCACATCATTAATTGAAGGATTAGTTCACCCAAAAATCATTTACACACCCTCCTGTTGTTGTCATGTGACTTTAATTGGCTGTGGGACACAAAGTGCGATTTTAAAGAATGTTCCCATGAATGGAGAGAGAGGCCTTTTAAAGTAATAGTTCACTCAAAAATGAAAATTCACTTACACTCAGGTCATCCAAGATGTAGATGAGTTTGTTTCTTAATCAAAACAGGTTTGGAGAAATTTTGCATTACATCACTTGCTCACCAGTGGATCCTCTGCAGTGAATGGGTGCCGTCAGAATGAGAGTCCAAACAGCTGATATCACAATAATCCACAAGTAATCCACACCACTCCAGTCCATCTTGTAAACTGAAAAACCACTTGTTTGTAAGAAACAAATCCATCATTAAGGCATTTTAACTTTTTCACCATCACTTGCCAAAATCTATACAGAACACAAAACTGTACAGTGAAAAAGTCCATCCCCTGTTGTCCTCTCGCATCAAAATCAACCCTACATATTTGTTTAGAACTAATTTAAACTGTTTTTTGCTTTTCAACATTGCTTGATCTGTGCATATTTCTTTCCTGATTCAGACCAGACAACATTTTCACTGGAGAAAGCAATATTATAGATAGAGGAAGATGTTAAAAACATCTTACAGATGGATTTATTACAAACACTCAGCTCTTCACACAACATTAACTGATGAACTGGAGTCGTTATGGATTATTGTAATCTTTGGTGAGTAAGTGATGTAATGCTAAATTTCTCCAAATCTGTTCTGAGGAAAAACCAAACTCATCTACATCTTGAATGACCTCAGGATGAGTACATTTCCAGCTAATTTAAATTTTTGAGGTCTATACAAATATCATAAATGTGGTCCATACAACTCCACTACAAATTCATATGAGAATTTTATGTGAGAAGCAAGCCAAAAAAATTCACCTTTTGTGTTTTAAAAAAAAAGTATGACATTTGGAACAACATGAGGGGGAGTAAATAATGACAAAAGGCTCATATTTTGTGTGAATGATTGGAGCTAAACTCTTCAGGACACCGGCCCTCCAGGACCGAGTTTGGACACCCCTGCTTTAAGCTGTTTGTTATACTTGTGATTGTTCTGTAATCACATCATTAATTAATATTTAGCCTTTGCTTATTAGTTCAGTTATTTGTTCAAGAGTTGTCTCTGTGCCTTATCTATGTTTTAGCACACACCTGGCTTGTATTTGTTTGCTCTAGGCACCATGTTGCAGCTACAAGCCTCTAGTATTCATGATTGTCAAAGTGCTACAGTACATTCACAGGTTTTGTGACAACAAGATCTACACAATTTGAACTGCGTTAACACTAGGAGAGGCTATGGGTAAATCTGAGTACACTCACAACGATAAAGTAATGATATCATATGATAGTGACATGAGGGAACTTATTAGACTTTTATAAATATGCTGGAGATGTTCTTAGTTTAGAATTTGATAAAGCATTTAGACAATGCAGTCATAATGATTTGGTTTAATAAAGAATAATTTAATAATTTTTGATGATCAAACATGCACTGTTTTAGGTCAAAATGTAATTTTGAGATGAGCAACCAATTATTACAGTATTACAATATGAGAGATGTTTATTTTTCTTTCCTCACTAACAGAAATTCTGGAGTGCTAAAGCCACATTTTAACGACCTTTTTTTATTAGTATCACTTAATTATCCCTTGTGAAAAAGAAATGTTCTTAATTGTATTAAATTTGCACTTGTAGTGTACTTTCAATCTTAAAAAAGTACTTGCAGATAATATTAATGAATAAAGGCCACTTTAGTGTATTCAGTTTTAATCATTTTAATTTTAATCATTGTTTAAATAATATTTTGTCATACTTCAAAGAAGTACACTTATTTTGATGTGTTGACACATTAAAGCACATGCAAACAACGTGATTAAAATTTTAACTGTAGTGTGTTAAGATTACACAGTTAATAGATTTATACTAAATTGTTTCACTGCAAATGTGTAATTACAAATATATTTCGATAAATGACAAACAAGTTTCAATAGAACTGACATTAAAGCATGTTTTAGTTTACCATAAATGCTTATCAGTACATTCTATTCAGCAGTACACTTTTACCATATTTCAAAGACAATACAAGTGATTATGAATTTCTTTTAAAGTACATTATTTCCATAATAAGTAGTCTTCTTAAAAGCATACCTAAGTGTACTTCTTTTTCACAAGGGATGACTCAAGTATTATACATTTTTGTCTTTTTGGGTTTTGGAAAACTGAAAATGAGTCTCCTGTACGTGATATCAGTGTTTTTAATAGTGTTACAATTTTCAGATACAGCAAAGTGAGCCTGATAGGACAGGTTTAATGTATTAATAATCTGTTAAGCACTACAGCATAAACTCAGAATACATTCTTGACCTGATTTAACTTGTTTTATTATATATAACAACAAATTAGGTGTCAGCTAGTGTTATTTTCTTTGCCCTTGGTTTATCTGCACACTGTTAGATCTGAGCAAGCATATTCAGTCTGCTGCCGGTGTTTCTTCACACAGCAGAGTATGCAAACAGTGTTGTATTGGCCGTTGCTTTTAGTACAGATAGTACAGATATCAGCGCATCCCTAGTTGTTATTCGTTTTAAAAGGGTGGGCAGCGCTGGATACTGCACACGTCTGCTGTATCTTAAACCAGAAATGCTGAATGGTTGCTAAAAGTCACTTGTGTTTTTTGTTTTTGGCCATGTACATTGTGACTTGTTCTTCTGTGACTGTTAAAAGTTCTGGTACTTTATGTATTCGAAGCTTGTTTAGCAAACCTCAGATAAATAGTTTGTGTTTTGTTTGTCACTTTCTCGCTGTGCTGGACTGCGGCGCAGATTCTAGGCCACTCACCAGATGCTCCTCAGGGCCTTTATCAGCTGAATCAGATGTGTTTAGGAAAGTTCGGGGCAAAAAACTGCTTACCCAGTAGCGCTCAAATTGCTTTAGTCTTTCAGTCCTGGTAATTAAAGGAATAGTTCACCCAAAAATGAAAAATTGCTGAACATTTACTCATACCATCCAAAACGTATACGAGTTTGTTTCTTTGAGGTTCACACTTTCTTTGTTAATGAATATGAATGAGAGTAGCCGCTAGAATGAGAGTCCAAACAGCTGATGAAAACATCACAATAATCCACTAGTAATCCACACAACTCCAGTCTATCAATTATTGTGATGTTTTTATCAGCTGTTTGCACTCTCATTCTGACGGCACCCATTCACTGCAGCGGATCCATTGGTGAGCATGTGATGTAATGCTAAATTTGATGAAGAAACAAACTCATCTACTTCTTGGATGGCCTGAGGGTGAGTACATTTTCAGCATTTTTAGGTGAACTATTTCTTTAATTATTCTGCTTGTGTATTGCTATCCTAAAATAAAATATGGCCTAAAACATTGCTTTCGAAAGATATAAACACAAGAACGCAGAAAGATTGAGAGCCCACACCTGAAAGCACATGGTTTGACTGATCCTTACCATGCTGTAGAAGCCATTAAACTGCGCTAATAAATTATAGTGCGCCCTGCAGTGGCTTTTTACCAAATCTGCAAGGGAATAATGGTTATTAGCAGAGGCGAAGACAAGATGGATGTGACATGGACAGCATGGCGAGCTGTATCAGGACTGTCCAGACAGCTGACGAGGATTAGCTTTGCTTTTCGTTCTTTTGTTTCTCCTCATGAAAGGGACGTGGCCACCTTTCTGTGTCATTTTAGGATGACCGCACTCAAAGGGCCATTTGTATGACTCTCACTTACGCACATTTGAGGAGACTCCAGGGTGTTGTTCAAGGCCACCCGCACACTCGGCCTTGGTTTTGAATTGTAAGGTCAAATAGGAAGCAGTCAGAAGTGAGAGTAAATGAAAATGCTCTCTGAGTGAGAAAAGTCGCATTGTCCCTACAGACTTGCCGTACAATATAGATGTCACATCAAACTCTGTTGAAGCTCTTGGATGTTTTTGTGTCCGGGATGAAGGCTGCTGCATGATTTTGATTTAACCTTTGATAATGGCTGCTGACATTTAGGTGTCTGTTGGGACTTGTGTATTTTGTTCTGGATTGTCAGCCCATTTTGTGAATATTATTCATATTTTCTCTGGAGTTGCTTCAGAGTACTTCATCTGAGATCCTTAAGTGCTTATTATAAATGTAAGAAACAAAAACAAACAAAAAAAATCATTGGTTTATGTGATTGCTTCTGAAAAAGGTGAAAATAAAAGTGTTTTGTATTTTGTAAGTATTGTTTTGTTGTTTCAGTTTTATGACATCAACTTGTAATGGCTTTTTGTTAAAGGTCAAGTGTTGTCCTTTAAAAGTAAAGTAATTTGATTATGGCTGTCACAGATTGATTTGTGGAAAGATTATGTAGTGGAATGCAAGATGATATTTTGTTCCTCTTTGGTTGAAATGTCGACGCGATCAAGATTACCTTGTGTTTTCGTGTGTTAGATTCAAATAGATCCACCTTCGATATGAATACATGTAACAACACTTGACCTAATGTTTTGATATTTCTGTATTAATACATTGTTTATTGAATACATCTCTGTGAGATGATGTACTGGAGCTGAATACCGTTTTCATATTGAAAAGAATTGGATTGTGTATAGTAAAGCTGTGCATGTTGATTGTTTAATGTGTGTACATTTTCTAAAGCAAATTTAATAAAAACAACTTACTGGAGATTTACCTCTATAATGTCAAGGTACTGGGTCCTTTTATTCTGACATAAACATTTTATATATATATATAAGACAGCAAGTAGCAGGATGACAAAACCTGCTAGTAAATACAAAGTTCTGTCATGAAACTCTAGACTCTAGATGGTGCAAGCCGATAGGTTCTAACTCAATCAGACATGATGACATCATTATTCACATGGCGCAGCTGATTGGTTTCTTTTCACATCAGCAGCCAATGAGCTTGCTGCTCAACATTCAAATACTTGGCTAGTACTTGCTATAGCAGTTGCAGCATGCTTCAGAAACCCTTCCCCTTCCCCAGCTCCACCTGTATAGATCTGCTACAGGGTAATGTTATGTATGTAATATATGGGGGTAATTTCATATAAGCTATATGCTCAGCAGCAGTATTTCTTACATGCTCGCAGCAGCATGTCTGTGGATGTATTTGGCAGTAGTATAAGTCTATGCTTTTTTATACCCTTTGCACCCTTATATACCACAAGTATGATTCCTCCACATAAAGCTTTACCAAGTTTGCCCAGTGCCTAATGTGATCATACTGCCTTCTGTAACATCAAAATCAAATCATTACCTTAGTCCAAAAGCCACAGACGAACTATAACATTATTAGCTCATCCTAGTGTACCATTTGCAGGGTTTCACCCTAATTACATTCCAAATGTTAAAATAGTGAACATGCTTTCAATAATTAGTCCTTTTTGTAAGGGGAAGTAGTTTTGCACAAGCTATTTAACTGCTTAATATTGAAATACCTGTCACAAAAGCTGAATTATGATAACTCAGCCCTTGCAAATTTGTCCTATGTCCTATTGTTCCACTATTAAACCAGTTAGAAATACTGCATGAGCTGTTAAGGCCTGTTACATGACTAATAGGTTTCAGTGAAACTGCACTATTCATCTTAGCAGTTCACGGACAGCCTCTAACCCAGGGGTGTCACACTAATTTTAGATCAATAGCAGGACTGGATTAAACCGTTCTTTTTTTTAACCTGGTGTGCCCATGCTGTACTCGGTCTCAGTGGAGGCTTGTAAACAATTAGGAAACTAGCTTAATACCATTTTTTCTTGTACATGTCTGTGTAGTCATGATTACAAATTTGGTAAAATGAGCCAGGCTGCCATGGGACAGTTGTGTTACCCACTGATCCAGTTTCAGATGAATAGCACGATATAACACCGCTGCTCTGACCTGAATTAACAGCTGATTTTGATTATAGGGCATGTGAGGCGATAACTGAGCTCTGAAATACAAAGCACACACAGGTCATTTCTGATGAGTTTCATGCATTCTAGTGGTTCTGGATGAGAGGAAGAAGGGATAACTAACACGTTTTGATTTTTGCCTATTTGTTGAGAAAATGTTTAGCATACAGCTTTGAAATCTTTGCTCAAAGATCTTTATATTAGCAATTACCAGTGTCAGATAAATTAATAACTTGTTTGGGACTGATTCGGTTAGACTAAGTTACATGTATGCTAATAACACCCATGTGGTATAATTTTCATGGTGGTATGCAATAAATATAACAGTAAATGGAGGAAGCTAATGTGAAGCGACATGTTTGTGTATGTTACACATTAATGTCAGTATTTCCACAAACCATTTCCCTCAACATGTACATGTTATTAAAGACAGGCTTGAATAGTGACATCAAAATATAAGTAAACAAACAGCAAACACGATATGGTAAATACATAAATAATGAATGCTATTAGGGGCCATTCACATAGAACGTGTTTTTTTTTGTTTTGTTTTTAAACATGTTTTGTGTGAGTGGCCCCTAATAATGTTCATTATACAGTATATTGAAAAACAGAGCAGAAACCATTTTCACTCAGAAATTGCTAGTAAATTTCTCAGTTTTCACATTAGATTAAACATGACATTTTAAAGTCAAAAAAAAAAATTTGAAATAGTATTTTCTTGTCAAATTCTCTCCAGTAATCTTTGTTTTATTTACAACTTTTTTTTTTTTACAGTGTATGTATAATAAATGTTATTAGACACAAGCAGTCAAACGGGAAAAAGCACAATGCTGCATATTATTTATTTAGTGAGTAGTCCTATAATAAGTGATAGAGGTCAATCCTGAAGGGCTTTATTTTGCAGTAATGATGGGCTGGCTGTACATGATCCTACTTAAACCCCATACAAATAAATGACAACACCAACAGTGAAATAAAAGTGTAGGTTAAAATCAACCCCTCATCTGCATTTTAATATTTAGGCTACAGTTATGTCGGATGTTTGTTTGATGGTGTATTTGTTTATTCAACATTTGCTGGACTCATTTCCACTGGCCTAGAGGCAGCCATTACATCCATACAAACAGAAACAACACAGATGTTTTGTAATTGCATCCAAATTGGGCACAAAACAACAACCAAATATATATTTCTTCTTTACCTTTATCAGTCAATGCTGAAACTGTCCATTATTTTGTGAATTCATTTGATTAACCAAACTGATATAACTTGGTTCATTAAATTTATATATCAATACTCCCAGTTTATGTTAATAAAAAGGTTTGAAAACAGATTTTGCAGATTTGTCATAATTACTGCAGAAATACTGAAAATATCTTCATAAAATAGCCTATTCAATGTGTTATTTGGGTCACATAATAAAGAAAAGGAAAAACATGACAGTTTCTTTACTTTAATAGCCTACCATTTTTATAAAATTTAATGAGCCTAAACTGTCATGTGTTGTAACAATCAAGTAGTTAAAATAATAATTTTCCTTTCACCTAGAATGAGCATATAGTGAGCGTACTCATTACCCCCCCAAAAAAACTTAGGAGCCTGATAAAAATGCTAATTTTAGATGAAAATATCAGATGGCACTTAAAGGCTTTTGCATATGAACTCTTCATATATATATATATATATATATATATATATTTTTTTTTTTTTTTTTTTTTTTTTCAAAAAAACAAAACAAATTAAAGTTCTTTCCCTCCACAATCCTGTTAAATATATGCTGATATTTAAATTATGGAAAGTTTTATAGTATTTTTATCCCTCACAGTCCTTATAAACGTATAGGCCCATATATATACATATATATCCCATAAATTACAGAAAGTAGTTTAATGCTTTAATGCCAGCATTTTGTTGTTGTTGTTGTTGTTGTTGTTCAAAAAAATCTATCTTTTTAATTTTTTTCCCATAATCCTGAAAAATATATAGGCCTATATCCCATAAATTACAGAAAGTTTTATAGTATTTATTTTGTATTTCTCTTTTGCTTTAATTACAGCATTTTTCTTTTCAAAATCTTTTTTATTTTAAATTTTTTTTTATTCTGAAAACTTGTAGGCATATATCCCATAAATTTAATAAGTTTTATCGTTTGTATTCAATTCAATTCAATTCAATTCAAGTTTATTTGTACAGCGCTTTTCACGATACAAATCGTTGCAAAGCAACTTTACAGCAAATTAAGTTTCTACAATATTTAGTGGTAGCTTCTCTCTCTTTTGCATTTTTTTTTGTAAGAATTCTAAAAAACTTAATTATAAGTTCCCATAAATTACAAAACGTTTTATAGTATTTGGTTTGTTTCTTTTGCTTTAATGGCAGCATTTTAAATTTATTTTATTTTTTATTTACTTATGCAGTTTTTATTTATTTATTTTCCAGATTTTCACCACGGGACTCCATTGCACAGACTAGATACGTTATAATTTTCATGTAAATTTTGAAAATGTATCAAACATAACCTAACTCTCTCCAATGAACACTTGCCTGCATTGCTTTAACAAAACCAATGAGCCACCAGTTCGTTCGGCGAGGAAAGAGTTAAGCGCGAGTATCCCTGACCGTGCATGCGCGCCTGAACTCCGACAATCTGATAAAGGTCCGTATTCTTACAAAGATCAAGAATTATTCATTCATAAATTTCATTTTTTGGGGAGTAACAACACGTTTTACAAGCCGATCTAATCTTGACTTGTCACACAAAGGTCAAATTATGACATATTATAAGAGTCTTTTAATAATAATCACATATAGTCATGAAGGCCTTAACTTTTAACTTTTGAAGGAGAGGGGGAAAAAATGACAGAATTTAAAAGGAAGACATTTTAATTCACCCAAAATATTTTTTCAATATATCTCTGTCAGTCGATACTGAAACTATCCATTACTTTGGAGGAGGGCAGAATTGTGCTTGCATGTAGCTGGATATGGCCACTGTGAGTGGATTGTGCATTCTGTGTTATTACAGAAATTTATTGAGCATTGCAATCATCCCTGCTCGCCCCTCTGTGCTGTTCTTGAGGAGACTCTATTGGTGTCTAAAGCCGCGATGTGCAGAAGGATTTACTGCAGTCCATTCCACATGACTTTTTATGTATCTTGGGGTGAACTATATATTTTTTAAGTGTTTTTTCCTTTTCTGTGCCTTTGCTTTGGCAGTGATTCATGCCGTGCCTTGCAAACCGGTAGCCCCTGGAATTGCTCTCCTGGCTATGTCCTGGCTCCCTCTGTGATGAATGCTGTATGGTCTGTGCTCTGTCTATGATAAACTGTCCATAGTGCCCTCATAAATTGCTGTGTGGTCGAGTCCGAAACAGCTGTCACGGGGAAAACAAACAAACAAACTCCACCGTCAACCACAGTGAAATGCTTTGCATGCCAATCTTTTTCAGCCAATCTGTTTGCTTCTTATTTGCTTTACAGAAAAATTAACACATTTATGAGCACTGGCAAATATTGAATGTCACGGGCCTATTTTATGCTAAATGTTATTACAAAATACGATTTTTTAAAATGACCTCATTATATATGCATGTGCATTTCTATTTCCATCCAATTAATTCATAAGAAAGGCCTATATGAGGAAAAAGCCTTGAGGGTTTATTGAAGAGTCTCTCTAAATTTAACAAAGACAGCGGCCTCTAGAACCGCCTGTCATTTAAGTAAATCTTTCGGATCAATATCTCCAGCGTAATATTCTTACAAAGATCAAGAATTATTCATTCATAAATTTCATTTTTTGGGGAGTAACAACACGTTTTACAAGCCGATCTAATCTTGACTTGTCACACAAAGGTCAAATTATGACATATTATAAGAGTCTTTTAATAATAATCACATATAGTCATGAAGGCCTTAACTTTTAACTTTTGAAGGAGAGGGGGAAAAAATGACAGAATTTAAAAGGAAGACATTTTAATTCACCCAAAATATTTTTTCAATATATCTCTGTCAGTCGATACTGAAACTATCCATTACTTTGGAGGAGGGCAGAATTGTGCTTGCATGTAGCTGGATATGGCCACTGTGAGTGGATTGTGCATTCTGTGTTATTACAGAAATTTATTGAGCATTGCAATCATCCCTGCTCGCCCCTCTGTGCTGTTCTTGAGGAGACTCTATTGGTGTCTAAAGCCGCGATGTGCAGAAGGATTTACTGCAGTCCATTCCACATGACTTTTTATGTATCTTGGGGTGAACTATATATTTTTTAAGTGTTTTTTCCTTTTCTGTGCCTTTGCTTTGGCAGTGATTCATGCCGTGCCTTGCAAACCGGTAGCCCCTGGAATTGCTCTCCTGGCTATGTCCTGGCTCCCTCTGTGATGAATGCTGTATGGTCTGTGCTCTGTCTATGATAAACTGTCCATAGTGCCCTCATAAATTGCTGTGTGGTCGAGTCCGAAACAGCTGTCACGGGGAAAACAAACAAACAAACTCCACCGTCAACCACAGTGAAATGCTTTGCATGCCAATCTTTTTCAGCCAATCTGTTTGCTTCTTATTTGCTTTACAGAAAAATTAACACATTTATGAGCACTGGCAAATATTGAATGTCACGGGCCTATTTTATGCTAAATGTTATTACAAAATACGATTTTTTAAAATGACCTCATTATATATGCATGTGCATTTCTATTTCCATCCAATTAATTCATAAGAAAGGCCTATATGAGGAAAAAGCCTTGAGGGTTTATTGAAGAGTCTCTCTAAATTTAACAAAGACAGCGGCCTCTAGAACCGCCTGTCATTTAAGTAAATCTTTCGGATCAATATCTCCAGCGAGTATTTTACAACCTCTTGGCTCAGGTAGAGGTGATTTAAAGGGAGAAAGCCAGCGGTGCGCTGAACCTTATTAGATACAATTTTTCAATTAAAAGTGTCTCCTCAGTCCTGATCTAAACGACCCGTGGCTTTAATACAGCCGTTGCCATGCATATTTTCCTTCGCTGTCCACTTCACTTGGTAACTTCAACAGGATCTTGTTTATATGTGAAACACACAGAGTTTTCATGTGTCTGCTGTGTAGTGTCATACTGTGTGTTTTAGTGTGTGTGTTGGTGTTCATAAGTGCTATAATGTGTAATGGACCTGAGCAGAAGGAAGGAAGGTTCCTTTGCACATTTGTGGAATGTGTTTCCTTTTTTTTTTTTTTTGGTTACACTTTATTTTAATGTGTCATTGTTACAGTGTAATTATACATTTAAATACTGAGTATTATTAATTAACTACATGTACTTACTTAATATATGGTTAGGGTTTGGCTTAGGGTTACTTCATGTAATTATGCATAATATATTATTATAGTAAGTACATTTAACGTGTAACAAGGACACCTTATAATAATGTGTTACCTTTTTTTTAAGGTGAAATATTTTTAAGAAGATCAAGAATTATTCATTCTTAAATATCATTACGTTTTTTGGGAGTCACAAAATGACATTACATTTTAATAGTCTATTAATATTCACACACTGTAATAAGGGTATTCAGGGCCAGGTATGATATAATCTTGCGTTTTATGTTTGTTTTTCAAAATAATGTTTAATTCAGCAATTTCAACATGATCATCATAGAAGTGATACATGTATTGTATGTATCTAAGTAATGTTAAGATTATGTTAGTCATTGCACTTTATGTATAAGTTACATTTTTTATGTATTTTTGAAGGAATTATTAGATCCAGACAATTATGACAGATCACAAATACTTTTTTCACTGGTGATTAATACACAGAAAGGCCAGGAACGTGTATTAAATAGTGTCCGTTTTGATGTCATGTTGACTTTAAAGCTGACTAAGATAGCAAAGCAACCCTGGAGTATATTTGGACAAGAATCCAGCAAGACTCGTGGGACACTTTGTCATTCCTGAAGAAACAGGATAAAAATACAATCCCTCCCTCAGGAGAATGTAGTACTAGAATAAAAACATCCCTTGAGAGCAGTATTAGACACGACTTTTAAAGTTAACACGCAGGAACTGCCAGAAAATAAATTAGTGGTAAGAAAAAGGTTAGTTTATTGTTATATTATCACATTATACATGTGTTGTGTGGGTTTCCCAAATGTGTGTTAGCACCAGATCCTCAAAAGTAACCTGCCTTTGGGGAATTTAAATATCATTGCCATGACAACACATCCACATAAGCGCAATCCCACAAAGTTTGAAATTAAATCTACCAGTTCCTTAAACTATGTTCTCTTGCATTCAAACATGAAAGTTTGGCTGTTCGCTGTGTGGGATGATGGCACTGCTTTTGACAATAAAGTTCGGGAAAATATCAGATACAGATATTTCAGGACAATACAAGAGCCAATTTACTGTCCAATGCCTCACAGTACAGCATATTATATTGACAAGAATTGAGCCTTCGCAAAGGCCCTCCTTCATTACTGTTGCTATGTCCAATAAGCCATGACTCTCTCACACCAACAAATCGCTGTAGCACCTCAGTTCAAGCAGCACGTGAACTGATCATCTCTTCATGTTTACTAGTTATAGCATGAAATAAACATGAATGAACATCAGAAGGTATCGTTTCAACCACGGAAAGATGTCAATGCACGCCATTTTTAAGTTCAAGTCCACCGATGTAAATCTACTCTCCTGTCTGGTTTGTTTGTTCAACTAAATGGCAGATTCAGCATTATGGTTGGTCAGATCGCCTGTCAATCAAACTCCCGGCAAAGGGTTAGTTCCATGGTCACATACAGACGAAACTATATTCCTTCTTTTCTCAAAGTCCATCAAATCGGTTTGTATCTGAAGTACCCTTAGAAATGGTGATTTGCTGTTACTGCATTGTATTCAGGGGCGGACTGGCCATCTGGACATTCTGGAGAAGTTGGCCTGGCTGGTAGTTTTAGATTAAGTGACGTTGACAGCTGACAGAAGGGGGCGCTAATGCAAACTATTTTTGCTTATAATAAACCGAAACTGAGCGAAGGAGAGTGGGCTCATGATGGCAAGCAAAAAACGTGAAGATGAAGGCAGTTGGGAGAAGCTAAAATAAAAAAAGCGAACAGTTACATCAGGTTACCTTTGCCCGCCTCTCTCACTATAGAGCATAGCCTATGAGCACTATAGTAAAATCCCAGTACACCCCTAGTCCGAACGTCCACTGCTATTTATCACTCTGCATTGTCTGACGTGAATATTCCATTCATTCATAACGAGACAGCAGCGATTCTACGACGGGTACATTTGAGAGCTATTGAGTTAGAAAACGAAAGAGTAAATGAAGTAGCCTATAAGGCGATTGCTCAGATTAACATGACACACACACACACACACACACAGACATATGAATACTCAAATTGAAGAATTCTGTTGTTTCAGGTTTCTAGATTCTAGGTTAATGTTTATTTTTATGTAGATTTCAAGTATTTTAGTTCATACGATAAGACATCTATTTCAATCCCCTGCTGAAAAAAAAACATTAGAAAACATCAATAGAATTTGTAATAATTTTACTGGATATAATGGAAATTGTATTGGTTTTAATGGAAAATGTAAAGGACCCTATTGGTCTCTACTGGTAATTGGCCGCCTATTATTGGTGGTTTTTGTTAATACCACTAAATCCTAATGGAACATGTCCCAAAAACACACTACAGGAAACCATTGTTTAATGGTTAAAAGTTGATGGTTTGTAATGTTTGTAATGGTATTTGTAGTGGAAACCATTATAATTTCTGATGGTTTGTTTTTTTTCAGCAGGGTCACAACGAGTTTTGTGATGTTATTTGCCATAATTGCGATACATTGGTTGCTGTAATATTGTGAGATAGTAGCGGCTGTTTGTAGTTGTGGTGGGCCTATTAGGGAGAAAATCTAGGGCCGTTTTTTACTCCCAGTCCGTCCCTGATTGTTCTCGTTCAAAGCACTTGGGAAATGAAAAGTATGAGTGTCTATATCAGTTTGTTTCCCTAGTTTTTAGTCAAAGCCTGAACGATTAGTACCAGATGAGAAGAAACATTGCTTCATTTGCTCTCAAAATAGATTCTACAGTCTTAAGACAGCCAACAAGGCTAAGGTCATTAAAGGAAGATCCTTCCTCAAAGAGCTCTTCTCCTGTTCTTCACCCACTGTCCTTCCAAATGAGTGACTTCTGTGTTTTTACTCTCCACACCACTATTTGAGAAGCATTAAACTCTAATTCCAAAAGGAAGAAAAGCATCAAGTAGCTGAATCGGAGACGGAGGAGGTCATTGTGCTGTTTGGTTGAGGTGTTCGGTCGACGGTGATAATTTCATTTGCCTGAGCTGTGATTCTTTAATATTGGCGTGTTGTCTAACATCCATGTCCCAAGCCGCTCTGAAAGAGGATGCTGCTTATTGCTTTTTGGAGAAGAATTCAATAAAGTGAGATTTGGATCTGAGGGAATAGTGACACTGAAGGACCTTGCAGGTCATGGACTAATGAATGTATCTCCTCTCATCTTGAGGGTTGTAAGTGCCTTAGCACCCTGCTAAAACTTGTTATCTTCCTGCACAGTCAATGCTCACGGTTCAGGCCTCCAACGCCTGACTCAACTGCTTATCTTGAACCGCTACAGTACATCTAGATATCATGGTGAAGTTTGAGAGCTAACTCTGGTTTTAGGCAAAACAATTAAATATGTGAGCTGTAGATGCTTTCTTCTAGTTAAGCTACTTTCATTAGCCAACATCCGGCAACCTGGTATTGCGCTAGTTTTGCATGGGTGTCACTTGCTATAAAAAAAAATTTTTTTTTTCTTTGTGGTATTAGTATTCTATAGTATCAGCCGGGATGCGCTGGTCTCATCTTCATCTGTATCTGTTCAGAATGGAAAAGAAATTGAGTGCTGAACACAAAAACACAGTTTTAATATCAAATACAGGTGTCGAAGAAGGTTTCAATATTTGTTTTATGATAACAACAAGGCCAAATACACATATATGATTTAAAGAAAAGAAGCGCTGTTTTCTATCTTTATTTTTCTTCTGGAGCACAGCCAAGCATTTAATAGCAGCCATTTCCACTAAATGTATACACAAGACGTATTTTGGATTAATTGCCTCTAATTTTGTGAGGGTGCAAGAATTTTACATATTACGCTTTATGAAACCAGCAAAGCTGTGATGAATGGCATCACGGCTTTCGATGATGCCTAAGGCATATATTTAAAAAAAAAAACATTATAATAAATAAATAAATCCTTTTTTCAAGTCTGTAGTTTTATTAGTTAGATTTAAAGGTATTTGTGAGCATATAAAATATGACAATTGAAATATGCTGTTGTTACACATAATTTTCTGGAATTATGATCACAGAATTTTAATGTGCCTGCATTCATTATTAAATCATTTATCATCACAGTGAATGTGTTGAGATGAGGTCCTTTGACACCACTAGTGAACATGCTTTTAGCATTTTTCTAATCTAATACACTTTTTTTGTCATAAATGATATTATTTGCATAATAGCTTCAGTAAAAAGTTAAAATATTCTTGAGTTTTTGCAGCACTTGTTATTTGCAAATTAATTTTACATTTAGAAAATTGCTCTGTTTTATTTATTCAATTTTGAATCCCAGATTCTCCATTTGGAAAGAATCTTGTAGGATATTTGAAGCCAAAATACACTTGATTTGGTTTAATTCCTGTAGCATGTTTCATTTGGCTTAATTACAGTAGTGTGCTTATTTATCAATTCATTTCTAGATTCTAGATTCCTCTTAGCTTATTTTGACATCTGATTTTGAGTGCTGACATTAGATGAGTTTTATGGCTCTCACACAGCGCAAGATGAATGTAATATAAATTGTTGAACTCTCCAAATAATATGCTCACACTATGCCAAAAAATCTCTCCAAAGTAGCGAGAGGGTTGGCACGTGTTCAGAGCCGACACAATTGGCCAGTAATACACTACTGACTCTCACTGTAAAAACAAAAGAATGGGAAAGGGAGGGGAAAGAGAGATTTCTCCATCTCTTTCATCAGGTGCCTCGCTAGACTGCAGAGTTCCAGCTAATCCGGAAAGTGGGGGGGTCGATGCAATCAATGTGTGATGCCCCGATGCAATCAGAAACAAGCAGGGCCTGAGCTCCATGCTCTTTAAACACCAGGGAGTTCTTTATGATTACACTGTCTGACAGCGACTGTGACAACTCACTGCCTATTAGCCAGCGGCATCTTAAGCATGTCTGTACACATGACATGAATGAGCCCCTCACACTGCCACAACAAATCAATCATGGGATATTCAAGCAATCATGGAATAACACAAATTTATTTTATAAATCCGAATGTTCTTTTGTGTTTCGGTACAAAATAATAATAATAATAATAATAATAATGTACTGTATTATATTATTATGAAGGAGTTTTACATGTATTTTTTTTTTTTTTTTTGCACTGCATTGTCTTGTGTTTTAGGGTTAACAGAAAATACAAACAAAATGTTACAATACTCCAAAGAAAATTTGAGTGGTATTTACCCATGAAAAATTGCTATGCAGTTGCTGAAACATTGCTTGAACTCTTTGTGGAGAAGGTAACCCTGCACTGTGCTGAGCTGAAAAAAAGAAAATCCATAATGGATTAGGCAAGAGAAACAGTCTAGCAATACAATAAAAATACAATTATCTTTAAAAAAAATAGCTTAATGTAATTAAAATGTATTATTTTGCCCAATATTTGAGTGCTATGTATCCGTGTTATTTTAGTTTTATTTACATGCTACTATGTTTTTTATTAATATTTTGAATTAGCTTTATTTTTATTTTTTATATTTTTAATTTTAATTTAAGTTTTAATCATTTTGTTATGTGCTTTTGTCATTTTTATTATTATTGTCATTTTTTTAATATTGCTTTTTAGGTTTTATTTATTTGATTTCAGTTTTAGTTTTAGTTGACTTTTGCTATATATTTTATGCATATTAGTTAAAAGTTAATAATGCTTATTACATAAATAGTTTAATGGTTTAATAGTTTTATTATATAGAAAAGGTTAATATTGTGTGTTATGTATTTTTATGCTTATTAAGATTATCAAGCCTTTAGCTTATTAGATACATGCTTTATTGAAATTAGCATTCAAGACCTCAAACATGAAGACGTTAAAAAAGAAAAATAGAATGTAACCTAAACCCGTGATGTTTATGTGGGTAAAAGTCACAGAAACTTCTCATTCATTCTCTCCATATGGAAACTATTTTTTAAGAATAACTAATAAGCCTATAAAGTAAGATGTAAGATAAAGTAAGATGAAAAAACAAGCAAATCACACCAAAAGAGCTCTTTGGCATCCACCCAGTCCCATGAAACACTTCAAACGTGATAAAGTCAGTCAGTGTTTATGCTTACGAAATTACAATGTCGTTAGCTTAGCAACATGCTAATGCCAGACTCAATTCCAGACTGAACCGAAATCAATTCCTCTCCTCAACAAGTCGCATGTATTGAGGTAACACTCATGTTCGTAAAACAAGCAGTGTGGGAAGTTTAATTCTGTTGTGCATTTGAGCAAATAGAGATGTCTGCCTTAGCAAAAAGCACTAATTATCCTACACGATAACACTGTCTCACAACGCACCAATTGTTTTTATTTGGCATCACAGCAAATAGGGCTGATAATTCGACAATGTATCAGTGTTGTAGTCAGACAGGGATGTTCTCACTTCATCAGGGCCAGTGTTCCATCATGATGCCAGTTAATGCATTTTCATTTGAACACAACCTGCATTCCTGCTCGACTGCAAGATAAGGAAATGAATTAGCCTGGGTTTGGGGCACATCATTAACGGAGGTCCTAGTACATATTAAACCTGAAACATATCTGAGCTGAATGACCTGAGTGAGAAGAGGCACAGAAATCCATATTTCTCTCCATCTGAAGTTAACGGTGCAGGGGCCCTCAGGGTCTCTGCTTGTAATGAAGAGCCACTCTTTATCTTCCAAATCAATGCGGAGACATATTAAAATGTCTGGTTCATGCACTCTGTCTTGTAACTCATGATTGGAAAAACTCTAAAATGTTCACCTCAACGGTGCTTTTGTTGTATTTAAGATTTTCTGACATTTTCGGTGTATTTTTTCTCATTTATTTTGTTGTAATATTATATATTACGTATATTATTAAATAACTACATGATTCTGTAGACTGTAAAAAACGGTTTTGTAAATAAATATTATTAGAGTTCATTATAAAAGCAAATCATTATTTTAGTCTTTCTACCTCACAATTTCATGTAAAATGCAATGTGTTATTTGCCATTTTGTAAATGTAGGGATTTCTATCATGAACGGACACTGATATGCCACTGAATCAACTCATCATGAGGCTTCGAACTAATCCAATCAGGAGATAACACAGAGATCTTTTGTATCAGGACTGAAAAGTTCTTAAACCACATGTAGATACCTCGCGATGTCTCGTGATCGCTAATGTATAGAAACCAGTGTAGACACAGGAAGTAAATTAACTAACGCCCTCAGGCCTGCAACACGGGATCGATGCATGACTATCACATGACGTTTGACCATCTGCTTCCTGCCACTGACTGAAACCCTTACAAACTCCTTTTGTCACAGACAAAGAAACAGAACTTACACAGACAATTCATAAGACAATCATTGAAAATCATTTAAAGTATCGGAGCAATATACTCCCAAATAATATGCTTTCTGTTTGATGTGTTATTGAAACCATGATATGAAAAATTGATATTCGGCATCATTTTCCGGTGATGATATGTTTATAAGAAGTTATTAAAACTTGCAGGAATATGCCCCACTGGAAGCATGTGATTCATGCATGATAAAGGAACCACACAGGGCATGGCTAAGCCCCGCAGCCACTATCTGATTGGAACAGCGACCCGTGGGACGGACTTACGCCGCGGATCAAAACCCCACTGCAACACAGATTCAATAGCTCTCGCTCGCTCTTACGCTCTCTAGAACGGTGGCTTTCCACCTTGGTGAGCGCGACAAAAGCGCTCCCATGCCGTAACATATAAGTATCAACCAAATCTTAATTTCCCCACATGATAAACTGAAGCATCATGTTAATGAATGCACGCTCCGCCTTGCCACAAGTCGATTGGAAGATCGCGTCGTGGGATGGACCAAATCGGGCTTGCTTAAAAACCCAATGCCTGAACAGTGCTCGCTCGCTCTCTCTCTCTCTAGACCTTTGGCTTTTCGCCATGGTGACCGCGCTACGAAGCGCTCCCATGCCGTAACATCACGAGCGAGACTCCAAAACTCAAACACTTCAGTTGAAACTCCGCGACTGCCGAACTTCAAAGTCTAAAGCCAAGCAAAGGAACTCTCAGGAGAACTCCAAACATCACTCTCCGTGCCCAAGGCAACCGACTTTCAAGCCTCTGCGTCATCAAGAAACCAACTAATCCAACGAGGGCTCTCCCAAAAGGACGTCATACTGACGTCACCGCAGTAGCCAATCAGCAACGGAATTTCCCTCCAGCAGCCAAACCAGGAACCCCGTTGCAGCTCAGCTTTCAGCAAAACGCAAGTAACAAACAAAATCTCCTCTCAAAACCTGAGCTAGAAATAAAATTAGTGATTAATTCCCTTATAAGAATTAATGAGTTAAATTCCTTACATAAATATATGTGAAATCTACAATTTCTGAGTGAAAATATGGTAATATCTTACAGTTAAGTCCGAAATTCTCATCTGAAATTTTCGCACGTTAAAAAATAAATACGACCTCACGTTGTGTCAATCACGTTTACACACTACCGCCGAAACTTTCATCCGTCATACAAAAATTCAGACCAGGTTTGATTTTCTGCATTGATTTTCTGCATCCGTAGCAAGCATTTTATTAGGAAAGGATGACGAATACGAAAAAAAAAAACAGAAACGCGAATACGAAAAAAAAAGACAATTTCAGACTCAGTGTGCAAGGACCTTTACACTAAAAAAAATTGGGTTTTATTTTTATTTTAAGGTGTGCTTGTAACAGTGTAATTATACATTTAAGTACTAAGTAATATTAATTAACTTCATGTGCTTACTATATGGTTAGGATTGGGATTAGGGTTTGGCTTAGGGTTACTTGCATTTTATTATGCATAATTTATTGTTGTTATAATAGTAAGTACCTGTAACGTGTAACAAGGTTAGCAAAAATGGTATAGAAACAATTTTCATTTAGAAATTGTTAGTAAACTTCACAAACAATTATGAAATAATGGCAAGTAACACTGAATTAAACTTGAAAATTTGAAGTAGAAAAACTGAATGAAAAGTATTTTCTTGTAAAGCCTAACGATCTTTGCTTTATTTACAACTTTTTTTAAATTGTACAGTGTAGGCTGTATATGTTAACATTAGGAACATCAATAATTAACCTGAACCAATAATGAATGATACTTTTAATTAATTATTAAATGAAAAATATATAAAATGAATTATCTAATTAGACACTTGTACATCCTTAGTGTTACCCATAATATTTATAAAAATGTGTGTAAGGCCTACTGTATGTACAATGGTGACAAAATATATTTGGACACTTAAGTCACACTTAACCCTCATCCGTCCCTCGGGTCATTTTGACCCAAAACTCATTTTTAAAGATTTTTTTAAAAGCGAGCGTTGATCTTTATGGTATGAGACTTTGTTACATTTGTCACACTTGAACCGGGAATACATGAACATTTTTTTGAGTTAATTCGAGCAGTTTAAGTGGGTGTTATAAAAAAAGTATCAAAAGTTGGTATGAGACTTTGTTACATTTGTCACACTTGAACCGGGAATACATGAACATTTTTTTGAGTTAATTCGAGCAGTTTAAGTGGGTGTTATAAAAAAAGTATCAAAAGTGCCCCTCGTGGGTCATTTTGACCCGCCACTGGAAAAGCATGGAATTTACGAAAAAACTGCGAATTTTTTTATTTAATTTTGTCACACTTGAGCATGGGACATACACAAAAAAAAATTCGAATTCGAGGATTCTATGTGGGTGTAATAAAAAAAGTATTACACCCACAAGTATTACATTCATTTTGACCCGGCCATAGGAATGAATGGAATGTTCGAAAAAAAACAGCATTTTTTCATTTATTAGATTTTTTTGACTATACAAAATCTGACACAATCCAAAAAAGATGCATACCCAAACAAAGGGCTGAGACTGCAGAATGTCC
>NW_015558695.1:1674418-1674754 GCF_001515605.1 Sinocyclocheilus anshuiensis | reverse complement strand
AGTGATGGGGTGGAGACCAATGAGTTTATATCATATTTATATTTTTAAATGTATCTTATATATTTATTACATATTTATGAAACTGTATGAATATGCATGTGTTTGGATTGAAATTCAGCATAAATTTATTTTTCTTTTTTTTTTTACAAAATATAGTTTTTTTATGTTTTGATATATATCTGAAAGCCTTGAGATATATCTCAAAGCTTAATGAAGCCTCAAGTTGGTGTAGTTTTAAACATTTCACTTGTTTGGCTCATTTAAGAATCTCCATAGGGTTCTATAGGCCCCTCTAGTGGCTGTAATCATAAACTGCAATTTTATGTAGTTTTTCCC
>NW_015558695.1:1659426-1674390 GCF_001515605.1 Sinocyclocheilus anshuiensis | reverse complement strand
CTCTAGTGGCTGTAATCATAAAATGCAATTTTATGTAATTTTTCCCCACCAGATGGCATCAGAGACACTCAGTTACCTAGGTCCTGATGGATCATCATGTTTAAAGATTACTGAAATAAATGAACTTTTCCACGACATTCTAATTTATTGAGATGCACCTGTAAATATGCAGAAATTGTGTTTTTCTTTGTTTTGTTTTTTTGGTGAAAAAATTTATAAAATATGCTAATTTTCATAAAAAATATCCAGAATTTCATGTGAATAAAATAAAAATCACCAACAAATAATAAAAAAAAAACCTACATAAAAAATTAGAAAAATGGACCAATATAAGCTTTCTGGACCAAAAATTAAATTAGTGTCATTTTTGGCCTTCGGGTCATTTTGACCTGCGAGGGGCACTTTTGTTATAGGTTCGGGAGGCACGGATAAAAATGGCTGAGTTGTAAATAAAACAAAGATTATTGGATGTTACATTTACTACCAATTTCTGAGGGGAAATTCTTTTTTCAGTTGTAGTCTCATATTCCACCCCCCCAGAAAATGTATAATTTTAAATCCAAATGTTTCTGACAAAATAATAATTTTCTTCTTAGACTGAATTTTTTTACATGAAATAAACGCCTGTAAATTCCCACAAGCCATAAATCACGGCTATAAAGCATGATTGATGTTTTGTGTCATCAGACAACATATTACCCTACCACCAGGAAATGTATATCTCACAAACTGGTGAACGTTCTTGTTCAGATAAGCACTTCACTGTCAAGATTCTGCAGCAGAAGAAAACACTATTTGATATATAAATTCATCGCTTGCCCTTTGCTGAAGATAATAATCATACTTGAGAAATGACCAGCATTCTAACACCAACCACAGATACTAAGATAATGTCCCGCTGGAGGTTTTGCTATAGCAGGGACTAAAATTGATCTTTGAGTCATAATATATAACATTCAGTCTCAATGCAATGCTGATCCTGTGATTCAGAATAATAATAGACGTCATTGTGCGACGGTAAATTCACAGACTTGCATCCTGAAATGTTTTCAGATTAAACTGAGGGCAACCTCAAGGTCCACGCTAAATTACTATTGATTGCCACTCTCTGTTCCTTTTTAGCTTTTGTCTATTGATGCAAAACTAACAGATGTTGGAATCGGGAGAGAAATTAATAAATAAATAGGCTACATTTTAGCATTCAAGTTATTTTTAGTGCATGCCACCAATCTCTCGCTCTCTCTCTCTCTCACTATGAGGTGTGATTTTCTGGCAGCGTGATCAGCCTGGTGGATTAAATCTGAGCTGAGCATCTTGTTCCACAAGCCTGTCGCTTTATCACCTTTCCGTATACCACATTTCAAGTCTTTGTTCCAGATTTTTAGCTGCAGCAGTTAATTTGTACAATCAGAGATGACAACTACTTCAGAGCAGGCAGTGGGACGCAGAGAAGGGAGAAGCTTAGAAACTCCTTTGTTGCATCACAGGAGCACTATTCAGATGTCACTGGCTGTAAGTTCTATTGTAAAGCCGCAGAAGTAGGCCTGATCATCTCTGTTCTCACATCAGGGCTATTGTTTGTTCAGTGCTGGTCTTGTAGAACCAGACTTTTGAGTATCGGCGTAAAGTCTGATCCACTCTGCAGCTTATTCTGGCCAAGAACTGACAACTTTTTCAGTAAAGCAGCGTCAAAACTTCCAACAAATATACATGGATTTTCATATGTACATCACATATGCACTCACAGAATTATATATAAAAGATAAAATGCACATAGTAATTTTTTTTTTTTTTTAAACACAATATGGTAACACGTTACAATTAGGATGTATATGTTAATACTATCAATACTTAACCTGAACCAAAATGAACAATTCCTTTAATAAATAAAAAAAGGTTAATAAATGCTCTACAAATATCATTAATTGATACCTAATGTGTTATCTAATATGTTATATATTACCCTTAGTGTGAACAAAAACATAGTTTATATAACACTATAATGCATGAATTTCATTCCATTAAATAAAAATGTACACCTGCAAAAGATAAATAAATGAATGAATTTTCTGTGAACTGTCATCAATTTCTGAGCCATTTTTTCAATTATTTTTAATTAAATGATCTCCAGGTCATTTTTTTGTGGATGTATGAAGTAATTTCCTCTCAAGTTCACACAGGTGTCTTAGGAGAATAACCCCTGGTGTAGTTCATTAAAATGCTTACATGTTGAACATATAATGCAAAAAATATTTTTCAGTATTTTTGCTGTTTCTTTTGAGCATTTCTTTTCTAGCTTGCTTTCTACTTTAGTTGTCTAATAAACCTTGCATTGTATATTCTGATTATTCTTGGCTCTTTGATGAATTGCTTTTGTTCCTGATTTTAAGTCGCTTTTTTATAAAAATGTCTGCTAAATGCATACATGTAATATATTGGTTCATATTATGCAACAAGTTTCATTTTGTGACATGTTTTAATACAAAAGTGTGCTTGTGCTATGTTTGTTTAACATTAAAGAATCTTGTTTTATATTCTGAATCAAATACATGTATACATTTTAATTGTTGCTTAATTCTTTTTGGGACCATTGCATGTTGTGGGATGCATACAAATACACAGGTGATTCTGTATGTGTATTTTAATGCAATATATAATTTTAATGCATGTGTTTTTATGAGCTTGAATGTGAGGCAGAAAGCAAATGCAACATTTCAGATAAAACATCAGATTTTACAGTTTTGCATTTGCAGACACTTAAGGCATAACTTCTGTCATCTGCTGCTGTAAGTAGCACTAAATACTACCAATCTATGGGTAAGATAATTGTTTGATAGCTCCAAAATTCACAAACCTATGTGCTTTAGTTACACGACATTCTGCCTCCCCAAGAAGAAACGATTCCCCTGTGACAACTTTAGCACCTCCAGCATCTCTTTTACACACAGTATACTGTGGTTAATGGCTGAACTGTGGATGGCTGCTAGTCTTTATATCCACCTGCCTGGAAGATGAATACAAGGCCTTTAATTCCACCCATGGCTCTTCCTCTGACTGAGTCAGCCCGCTTTCAGACAGGAGAGACCACAAGGGCTGCTGAGGCGGCACATTCACTTTTTATTTGTATGCGGTGTTCACGCTTTGACGCACACTGTCAGATCACATCCTCTCTAATGAGCTCTGGACTGATAGCTCCTGTAACACTGCTCCTTTAATTCAGGAGACACTCGCCCTATCATTGGCTTCATAACTAAAGCATGGTGTCACGGCCCGCTGAGAAAATTCAAGTTCTGCGAGATGGACATCAAGATTTAAACAGAAGCAAGTCAGCCAGGATAACACAACTTGGACTTTACTAAAGTTTGGAGGCATTACAGAGCAAAAAGCATGTCTGCTTGAAATAAAGTACCGTATTCAGACCAAAAAAGCCAAGGCGATCAATCAACTGCTTTTTTTTTTTTACCTCAGTCAGAAGTCGCAGCACAGAAGGACCCGCCTTGCCTCAGGTTCACCTCTGAAGGACGGACCATTGTGTCCATTAAGGTTCCCTGCAAGATGAAGTCTCAAATATTTAGAAGAAAATGTGGCGATGTGTCCAATTTCCTGCAGCCCACGGTCCAGTCAGGCAGGTGACAGAATGATGTTCTTGCTGACGAGAAAACTGTTTAATGAGATTTCTTCCCCAGCATGCAGTAATAGCGATGATCAGTTTTGGACAATAGACGGTGATGAGAAGTAAATAATTGATTATCCTGCAGGCACAGAAGCAGAAATGATGGTTTTATGTGAAGGCCGATAGAAGGACACTGGATGGGACAAGCAAGTTGGATCAGCCATATTAATCTGAAAAGACTAGGAGAGTCTTCATTGATTTAGAAGTTTCTAGTGCTTCCAAGAGAAGTTAATCATTTTGGGCAGGTAGTAATGAGTGCATTCAGAGTCCTTGAATGAATCAAATACTAAAATCTAAGGACATGTAACAAGATGTCATAACCAGGGGCGATGCAACATCAATCCAGAGACAAGAAATTATTAGAGACTTTGTCTGGTGTTCTAAAATATTCAGTTGCACTGAGTGAAGCATACATGAATGTTCATCATTTTCCTGTTATAGCATTTAAACTCTGTAAGAATTAGATCTCCCGGATCACAAAAACCATCTTCAGACAGGCAATTAAATTGAAACTGTAATCTACAGCAGTTTATAGATTGTGTCATGTGTTATGTGTGATAAGATTACAGCAATTGATTTGCTGGTTGATAACTTTGACAAAATGTGCCTATGGAGACATAAACAGTTCTTTCATTTCATGTCTTCTCCACATTTGTGAATAAATCTGTAGCACAGAATCAGCTGTTCTCCTTATTCATCAAAATGCACCTACTCCATTGAGTAACTTTAATATTTGCATTTGACATTTACAATACATGTACAATACATTACATTACAATGCATTACATTGATATGTTAATCCTATAGAATAGAACTAAAACAAGTAACTTGACCAACATGCATTTTATAGTTCCATATCCACTGTCACATTGATTCACATTGCATCAGTGGTCAAAAAGAAAAAAACATATTTTTGCACTTTTTTAATCACTAAACATATAATTCATTGTGATCCACTAAATGTATTGCTTTGTTGGAAAAAAATCTTTCATTTAATATTAAAGTCTCTTTGAAATTATTTACCAACTGAGCAAGTGGCACAGACTAAGAAGAAATGGTACAGACTAAACACAACAGAAATGTCACCATAGATACATTTTGGCAGAGTTATTAAACAACACAATTTAAAGACTCTCAAGTTAAAACAAAAGCATTCAAAATATTTAATGGCAGTTGGTTTATTTACTTGAATAGAGCAAATCCCTAATGCTGGCAAATGACTGGCTGTGAACATTAAATCATACACAACACAAGAAAAAATTTATAAATTGATCTGCATATTTGAACAGTTGCAATCTAGATTAGCTTTGTTCAATGCTGATTTCAGCATGTTTGGTATGTAATTAGCCTACTTGTCTGAAATCAGTTTCTGTAACCCAGAGAGCATGCACTAATTTCTACAGTCACTTAAACACCAAACAGAAAGTCATGAATACTCCTTTATGTTCCACCCAGTGAAGTTGAACATCTCAGAAACCGGATACTGCAGAACGTCTCGGTTATGTATTGTAACCCTCGTTCCCTAAAGTAGGAAGCGGAGACGTCATGTCGGTGACCGACGAATTGGGAATCTCGCTAGAGAGACCAATCGACTTCGAGTGTAAACTAAACGAGCCAATGCACATTGAGCTCACATTGAGGGGATGGAGGAGCTCGACAGGGTCTACAGTACGGACACTCTGGAGCAGTTTTAGCAAGCCGACACTAAACCGGGGCCTCTCCGTGCCTCTACCCGTTTGAGGATCTGCTTAGAGACGGCATTCCCCTTCTGCCGGCCTCCATGACAGACAAAGAGCTGGTCTGAGGTCCTGAAGCTTCGCGTCCTGTCTATGTAGCATCTCAATGATCGGACGGGACAAAGCAAAGCTAGGGCTGGGTCTGCCTCCTCTGGGGGCAGCACTTGGAGGCTCACCACCTGATCCCTGAAGGGAGTAATGGGAACCTTGGGCACGTAGCCGGGCCTCAGGATTACCTGGGAGTCAGCCGGCCCGAACTCTAGGCACGAATCGTCGACCGAAAATGCGTGCAGGTCCCCTACCCTCTTGATGGAGGCCAATGCAATCAGGAGCAGAGTCTTCATTGAAAGAAACTTCAGCTCAACTGACTGCAAAGGCTCAAATGGGACCTTTAGTGCTTCAAGCACCAGAGACAGGTCCCAAGAACGTATGGAGGGAGGTCGAGGAGGATTCAACCTTCTCGCCCCCCTGAGAAACCTGATGACCAGATCGTGCTTCCCCATCGTTCTCTCCTCTATGGGGTCGTCGTTAGCTGAAATAGCAGCGACGTAAACTTTAAGGGTGGAGGGAGACAGCCTTCGCTCCAACCCTTGCTGCAAGAAGGAGAGCACGACTCTGATCGGACATCATCAGGGGTCCTCTCGATGAGAGGAACACCACTCGACAAACAGGTTCCACTTCATGGCACAAGCGTGTCTCGTAGACGGTGCTCTCGCTGAAGGAATGGTGTCAACTACCTCCTGGGGTAGGTCACCTAGAACCTCCACGTCCCGTCCAGGGACCAAACATGAAGTTTCCAGAGGTCTGGACGCGGGTGCCACAGGGTGCCCCGTCTCTGAGTCAGTAGATCCTTCCTCAGAGGATTCTGCCAGGGAGGGGCTGTCATGAGGAGCATCAGTTCCGGGAACCAGGTCCGAGTGGGCCAGTAGGGCGCCACAAGCAGGACCTGCTCCTCGTCCTCCCTGACTTTACACAGTGTCTGTGCAAGAAGGCTCACTGGGGGAAACGCATATTTCCATGCGGACCAGCACGTGCTTGCCTAGTAAGCGCCCTCTGAGACGGTTCAAGGCAAGGCGTACTGCTAGCAACTCTAGGCAGTTGATGTGCCAGTGCAGTTGTGGGCCCGTCCACACACCCGAGACTGCTTGCCCATTGTACGTGGCCCCCCAGCCGGTGGTGGAGGCATCCGTGTGTACGACAGCATGCCTCAAGACCTGTTCTAGGGGCACTCCTGCCCGAAGAAATGTGAGGTCTGACCACGGGGTGAAGGTTTTGCAGCAGGCCGGTGTGACTTGTACCCGGTGAGTGCCGCAGTGCCACTCCCACCTTGGGACTCGGCCATGAAGCCAGTGCTGAAGCGGTCTCATATGAAGCAGCCCTAGCAGCGTACCTGCTGCAGCAGCTGCCATATGCCCCAGGAGCCTCTGAAATTGTGTCAGTGGGACCGCCGTCCTGCCTTTGAACGAATTCAAGCAGCTCAACACCGACTGAGCACATTCCTCTGTGAGGCGTGCTGTCTGTTCGACCGAATCCAACTCCATACCGAGAAAAGGGATCCTCTGCGTCGGAGGGATCCTCTGTGTCGGGGAGAGTTTGCTCTTTTCCCAGTTGACCCGAAGACCCAACAGGCTGAGGTGCCTGAGCACCAAATCCCTGTGCTCGCACGACTGATCCCGAGACTGTGCTAGTATGAGCCAGTCGTCGAGATAGTTGAGGATGCGAACACCCTGCTCTCTGAGGGGAACAAGAGCCCCTCCGCAACTTTCGTGAAGACATGGGGGGACAGGGACAGCCCGAAGGGCAGGACCTTGTACTGATATGCCCTTCCCTCGAACGCGAACCACAGAAAAGGTCTGTGGCCCGGAAGGACTGAGACATGAAAGTACGCGTCCTTCAGGTCGATCGCTGCAAACCAATCTCGGGGACGGATGCACCCGAAGATGCGTTTCTGCGTTAACATCTTGAACGGTAGCCTGTGAAGGGCCCGGTTCAAGACACGCAGGTCCAAGATCGGTCGTAACCCACCGCCTTTCTTGGGTACAATGAAGTAGGGGCTGTAAAACCCCGTCTTCATATCGGCTGGAGGGACCGGCTCTATCGCACCTTTCACCAATAGGACTGCGATCTCCGCACACAAGACAGGAGCATCGGCCGCCTTCACTGATGTGAAGTGGATGCCCCTGAACTTGGGGGGACGTCGGGCGAACTGAATCGTGTAGCCGAGTCTGATGGTCCAAAGGAGCCAACAAGACGGGCTGGACAGCGCTAGCCAGGCTTCCAGATACCGTACAAGCGGGACCAGCGGAACCACCGACGTACCCGCAGTGGGGCAGCGAGGTGGAACGCAGGGACCCAGCTCGGGCAGCACGTGGACCGACCAAAGCGGGGTCTGAGTGTGCGGTGCAACACTTACCTGGTTCCAAGGTTGGGCAGAGGGTGCGTGAGTATGGCCTTTGATGACGCTCTCAAACCGCCCGCTGCTGCTCACTGGCAACAGAGGAGGATGAGTGTGATCCGGCTCTGGACCGTCCACAACTCTCCGTGCCCTCTTGAGACCCACAAATAGAGGAAATTGCTCTTTTGTTGAGTGTTTGGGTACCACCGACCGAGAGGTCAGTGGCGGGATAAAACAAAACAAAAGATTCTCCGCCCAGCCCTCCTCTGGGGGAGGGAGTGGTGCGTTCACCATCTCCCGAAGAGCAACTCCCTCCATCTTTGCGTCGCCCGTCTCAGGGCCTCTTGCTCTTCCGCTTGATCGACCAACCCACTGCAGAGCCGTAACACCCACACAGAGAAGCTCCTTTGAGCGCGCTGACTCGTCCGTTCAACGAAGCTTGAACGATAGCAGAATGATAACACCGCTCGGCTCCGAAGCGAAAAGCTGAGTATGCGTTGCATCTGCTGCCTATTTATACTCGCGCTGCGATCAGCGGCAGCTGGATGCAATCATCACATGTCAATGTGCATTGGCTCGTTTAGTTTACACTCTAAGTAGATTGGTCTCTCTAGTGAGATTCCCAATTCGTCGGTCACCGGCGTGACGTCGAGAGTGACCGACTGAAAGGGAACACTGTTCACACTGAATGAAAACTGCTACACTACGTAGAAAAAAAAAAAAACAGCCAATCAGAAAGATATTAAGCCAACTACCGTACCAATGAAATCTCACAATGGGTGGAGTTAGCCAGCAACCTTGGGTGAGGGGAGTGAAACCAAAATAGTGAAAACATAATGCGTCTATCTGTGCTATAGTCACTTTTCTCACGGCTGCTTAGGACAAAAAATCTTTCACTTTAACATGTCGTTACACATGGTAGTGTAAATGTTTTTGACAGGCAAATAATAAATAATATGTGTTATTAACTTACTTTGAGCTTATACACCTCAAAATCAGCTTGACTGAAAATGTTTTAGGTCTATTTTAGAATTGTCTATAGTTGTTACGTTTTACCCATTAATGCAGCTCACTATCATAGAATATTTTAAAATAAGAATAAGAATGAGAAATATAAGAATAGTAAATAAAACAGAATAAAATATACTGTATGTCAAACTTCACTTACAAGTCATGTATATATAGATGTTTCTTGTAGAATTTTCTTGGTTGTCACATGAGACCTGAGAGTCGTCTTACAGAGTCTATATTATAGGGTTTATTGACTTATTACTGTGGTGCCAATGTAAGCTTGACAGTAAGTTAATGACTGGACACAGTGGAGAGAAAATTACACCTCATTCTCACCTATCAACAGAGCTGACTACTAAATAAAGAAGCATCAATCAGAAGAATTTCACATCATTATAACCTAACATTAACCTAGAAACATGTGCATGTACTGACACTCAAACTATGTACAGATTACACACTGAAAATATGATTTCATTGTTATTAATTTCATTTTTCATTTTTGTTGGGAATAAACAAAGTTTGAAGATTTTGAAAAGTTTACCACACAAACAAACGTTTTGGGGAAAAAATAACACCACAAATTCATGCCATGTCAAAAATAGCGTAAGCATTCATGTTCTTATAGAAACTCTTAATCACAATTTGTAAACTCTACATTTTCTGAGAGTTCTGATTTGTACCACCTGACTGCACAACATCATGTGAAAACACTTAAAGGCACACCAAGGGACTATGCTGGAGGGAAAGGATCTTCCGGTTTCTGGGGAGTGTCCGGGCCCGAGTCAGAACCAGCCTGCCAGCCACTCAGCAGACAGGCCTGCCGGCCGCGGCTCAGTCAAGCCCGCCGACCACGCCTTTCACCCCGAACCTAAAGGGGAATCTAAGGAGGAGAAGGCGGTCAGCTCCAGCCCCAGAGCCCACGCCAGTGTGGGCCCCAGCCCCCGAATCCAGCCCAAAGAAGGGCTCCAGTTCCCATGTCCAGCCCAAGGAGGGCTCCAGTCCCCAAGTCAAGCCCAGGGAGGGCCACAGTTCCCGAGTTAGGCATACGGAGGGCCTCTAAAGACAATAT
The DNA here is from genome assembly GCF_001515605.1 of Sinocyclocheilus anshuiensis. Lineage (NCBI taxonomy): Eukaryota > Metazoa > Chordata > Actinopteri > Cypriniformes > Cyprinidae > Sinocyclocheilus > Sinocyclocheilus anshuiensis. Next base: position 1,664,503 of record NW_015558695.1, on the reverse strand, counting down.
TCTCCCCAAGGATTTTTTTTGGGCGGGTAGTAGGGGTCCATCCATGGAGGCCAGGCCGAGAGCCGAGCCCAGGCTCCCCAAGCTCCCTTTTCTGCCATGGCCTCCTGAACTGTCTGCTCCGCCATGGCCTCCTGAACTGCCTGCTCCGCCATGGCTTCCTGGTCTGCCTGCTCTTCCATGGCGCCCCGAACTGCCTGCTCCGCCATGGCACCCCGAACTGCCTGCTCTGCCATGGCTCCCAGAGCTCCCTGCTCCGCCATGGCTCCTGAGCTCCCTGTGCCGCCATGGCACCCTGGACTGCCTGATCCGCCCTGGAGGTATTCCCCGTGTCCCAGTCCTGCACCAGCCTAGAGGGCGCCCCCCCGGTGGAATTGTTACGGCGCGGGACACGCCTTCCGGGAGGGGGGAGTAATGTCAGACTCTGTCTGGAATTGCTCCCCGTGTTCCTTATGTCCTTATTTTGTCTTCCTGTTTCCTGTTCCCATTATGTTCCCTGATTAGTTCCATTAGTTCCAGCTGTGTTATTAATTATCTTCATTTGCTCCTGTGTATTTAAAGTGTCCGCGCTCCTCCTGTAGGCAACCGTGACACATATAGACATACAATAATACTAGCACAGATTTAAATAACAATCAAATTACACAGATACATTTTGCCTTATAGTGTTGCCATAGAAAGTCCAAGGACATGAAATGCTCTGTCCAGGTTGCCATCTAGTAATCTCGGTAATTACGACATGCCGTGAACACAGAATATTTTTAGGTCACTAATCAAATAAGTAACTTGGTGACATTGAACACATGACTTACTGTATAGGTGGTCAGATGTTCTTACTTCTACAGAAGCACAAGATTATTGGATAAAGTCTCAGATAAAGCTCAGATAATATGCATATATTTTAATAATAAATATAATTCTGTAAAAAACTGAGCAATTAATAAATCATTTAGAAATTCAATCATTTAAAAGGCATTAATTTCAGTTCTGCTATAATCTGTCAATCAAAATCTATGAATCAGAAATATCTGATCTGCTTTGCAATCCAACTTATAAAAAACAGCTACCTTGATGAAAACATTAATATTAAGCAATTTAGTTTTAATTAACAACACTTCAGTCAGTTCTTGCCATATGATAACCTCTCTGGTGCTGTTAGTCACTCCTCTCTTTTGCCACCTGGTGGATTTTGAAGGTTTTTAGTCTAATCAAGTACTTATTTGGAGATTAGTTCTTATTAATGAAGCTAAATTTGAACCCAGGCTGATTAATCAGCTCAATTACAGAAGGTTTAAGTGTGCTATATTTTTCTACCATGAATTAGGCCGAGCATCAGGCATATTTGGTTCAGTTAAAAAGCTGCTCTCACTTTGATCATGCTTGGTGTCTGAGTGTCCATGTGCAGTCTTGTATGTAAAAAGTGCGATGTGAACTGCGTTAACCGTACTCACCGATAAATCCTATTACCGACTTAGCAAGTAATATGCTATGATGGGTTTCATGGCGCCTCTTTGGGGGGGTTTCTGCTTACCCTGACACTTCAGTCCCATCTCAAATGGATGACAGCGTGACAGTACTTTGCCATCGTCCAAAAAATCAATACACTTTTGAAATCTGCTCCAACGTGTGTTACGGTGAAGCTAAAACTTCATGATTTATAGCTCATGAAGATAGTCTGCAGCGAAAATGTCAGCTTTCATGGCCTGTAGGTTTGGCCGTGCTCTCAAAGCGAGACAGGGATGAGACAGCAATGAGACCTAGAGGAGATGCTTTGCTAGCTGGTCTGAGTTCTCGGGGCTTTATGAAAAACAACAACACGACCTTTTCACAAGATTATGCACATTTAAATGAAAACTGCTCAAGAATGCATGCATATTAAGTGAATATTTTCCTAGCTAACATAAACATGTTCTAAGAACATTTGCAAACATTCGCATTAAGTTAGCCTGCATGTTTTTTAAATGTTCAAAACGACCAGTTTTTTAATTTATCGAGAATGTTTCTTATTGGCTAAGTGAACGTTAGAGGAATGTTCCATTCTATAATTTTGAAAACATTATGAGAACATTACACTTAAATGTTCTCTCGACTTTTAACTTTTAACACCCATTTTTGTATTTAAAGAACATTTTTCTTGGTTATGCAAAGGTTTTTATTTTGACACCATTATAAAAACAACATTTCTATTTCTTATGAATTAAGAATGAGTCTTCCTGGTTATGTGAATGTTAGAACAATTTTCCATTTTATCTATTGAAAACGTTCTAAGAACGTTCCCTGTTAGCTGATCCTTAATGATTAAAGGACTTCTTTAATACATCAGTCATGTATAATGTTCCAAGATTTTTTCTTCCTAAGATTCTATTGATATTATGAGAACATTCATTAAAAACGAAACACATATGGGTGTGTCATGATGAACACTATGAGCATTGTCACAATGTTTTCTGCTAACTTTAAAGAACATTCAGCAAATATTAATAACATCATAAAGGACCGAGAACATTGTTTCAAGAATGCTTCCTCTCAGCATTATGAGAACATTTATCAAGTAGGGCCTACTAGCCTAACATTAAGGACGTTCTGAAAGCATTGTTCTGATTGTTTCAACATTACTAGAACATATTGATAATGTTATTAGAACGTTCCATAAACCTTTATTTTAAGAATGGGTTGTACTAACATTTCCATAACCTTTAAATAAGTGAAAGTTAGCCTATGGGAATGTTAGCTTGGACAGCAAATATTTACTGTTATGTTTGAAACATTAAACATTTGAAAAAAACTTTTTCTAACACCGGGTAGAGGAACGTTTTTCAGCTGTAATGTAGGGTTAACACTGCTTTTTACCCAGAGTAATGAGACCCTGCTCCGGAGAACATTTGCGGTGCCAAAAGTGTGCTAAACGACGCGGTGTATGTATGTGTACGGCTACGCTTAGCAACCGACAGCCAATCATGTGCCTCATATTCACGACACATGCTTTGGACAGTCACGGAAACAAGTAAATTGAGCTTTTGAGGGGAAAAATGTCAAATCGTGACGAAAAATGCGTCAATTAATGTGAAGAAGGGTTACAATAGTTTTATTGTTGCCTTTATAGTCCGAGAAGTCGATTCAGGTAAAGTTACAGGCGACAATATATAAATACAAGGATGCGCAATGCTAAAGTAACGTTAAACAAATTATGGAAGAATAGGGGAATAAAATTCGAAGGAAAAAAAATAACATTAAGCTTTTCACACGGAACCCTGGGTAGCCTACCATGTTTCTGTGTTGAGTGCTAAATCAGTTGAGAACTAACTAGTTCTACAAAGCAACATAAATGATTTTGTCCGAATATTTTGAAAGCATTTGCATCATTTGCATTCGGTACAAAAGTGTGGAGATGAAAACAACATTTCTGAGATTAAATCTCACTGAAGCAGAACTTTTGCATTCTGACATTTTAATCATAGCTGTTCGATGGACAGTTGGTTGAATAAATAATAGTGGAATTATACATAGGCTGTCACTGCCATATGTGCAAAGAGAAAGACGGCACTGATTTCATGTTTCCCATATAAGCCTGAGTATTCTTGATATATGAGCCAATGATTTGCTGTCGGATTAAAACAAAGCAAATGTTATTTTCTGCAGCATGCATACAGGTGACTGTTGTTCATGCTGATATTTAGCAAAACAGTGCCACCAAGAGTGTGTGATGGGAATTGCACCTACTGTTGCCACTTCAATAGATGGCGCTATTTCACGAAGTATCAGGTCAGTTACTGCAGGACAGCTTGAGCTCTGGAGGTGGACTGAAATTATCTCATCAGCAGTCTCTACATGTGTTTTGTGAAAGACAGGAAAATTGGTTATCTCGGTTTAATTCAAGCACCCAGTGCATTTAATCGGCAGAGTTTGCTGTGTAATCAGGGCCAGAAATTACCCGAGATAAGAGCCGTAAGAGAAAAAATACCATCCTCAAGCATTTGAAACTGTTAATTTAAGAAGTGCACTGTGAGCTCTGCAGATTTTTAGCATGATTTACTCATTCTAATGGGCCTTAAGGGAACTAATTGGATCTAGAAGCTCTATAAGGCCTAAATCAAGCCCACCGCTTTAGATAACCAGAGATGCAGTTACCAGTTTTTCATCTGCTCAGAAATGGAGTTTAAAGAAAGAGAGAGTGTGTGTATCAGAAAATCTCCTTTCACACACAGATTCATATTCTTTCTCTGTCTTTGTCGTTTCACACAAAGCGTCGGTCATGAGTGAGTGACTGCCTGTGGATGTGATGGATATATTGGTTCGGCTGTAATTCAAGGCAGAGGATTTAATGTGTGGTAGTGGCGTGTGAGTCATCAGGTCACACAATAATTCAGCAGCTGTTTCCTCTTGCAGATGTAAATTGGTTGCCAAACATTAGCCTGTGGCAAGAATCTCTCCTTGACTGCTTGCATCTCTGTATTCATATGTTACATTTGTCATATTAATAATGGCATTATACAGAACAGTATTGCATGTTCTTTTGAGAAAGTAGGACACACACAAGGGTATTGTCTTTATGTTGAAAGTATTCCTATTTTCAATGTGTCTGTTGATTATTAAAAGCATGTGCGACATTTGACTCTTGAGTCAGGGGGGGCAAGAAAAAAATATATATATATATATATATATATGAAATAAATAAATAAAAGCAAAAGTGTTTTTTTCTGATGTAAGCATCAAAACAATGCCCTGCCATATTGCAACTACACAAATTCTTGTTTAAATACATATAGAAATAATTAAACGTGATTTAAGTAGGCAAATAAATACAATAAATTATGTCCGTACAGTATCTGTGACTTTACAAACCACCCAACGGAATGGCCAGAGGTCTCATTTTCCGGCATTCGATATTCGCAAAGCTAGGGACCGTCTCTAAAGTTACATACGACATTGGTATACACTTTTCTAACTTCAATATCAGTTGAGGAAAATTACTTACAGTAACACAACCAACTGTGAAGTGTTCATGTAGTTCTCAGTTATAATGCACACCTTTTACATTTTTGATATTTATTAAAATAAACTGTCAAATCATATTTAAATA
>NW_015558695.1:1623882-1659320 GCF_001515605.1 Sinocyclocheilus anshuiensis | reverse complement strand
CACTGAAAGATACGCATGACAATCGCAGCTTCTGTCGAATCGCGATCTCGATTCCATTTCGATTTATCGTGCAGCCCTCATAATTACTGATTATAATGACTTATACTGTTACGCGCTATCGTGCGTATCGCGCTGCGTAAACATAAAACCATGTCTGCATTTGTGATCGGAGAAACAACAAGCCACTGCTCAAAACTCGCATATGAATCAACAGTGGCAAATTATTTAAATATAAAAAACATACTTACAGGCTGTGGGTCAGAAGCACCAGACTGTCCTTGCAAAGTTGGAACTGCCCCACTTTATAGAAACAGCCTTTGTGCCACAGACGCATTGTAGGCTACTGGTTCAGGAAACAGTCCTCATCCTCCATAAAATGTGCTGCACACATCTGAATATTTGGGTTGAACTGTTCTGGAACAGTGTTGTAAATACAACTTAACCACTGATTTCTAGTTGTGTCCTCTTTTGGCAGGCCAAACAAAGTAGTTTCGCTTTCATAACGAAACACAGCGTCTCCACAACATGGCGGCGGCGGCAACAGCAAGAATTAAAGTTACGCCTTCTTTTTTTGCGTGAACATTTGGTGAAGTGATTTATGTGTTGGTACTTTTTGAACATCTCCAGCACATTTTAACAATACCATGATAATACTGATAACCGTGATAATTTTGGTCACTATAATCGTATAATAATAATAATAATAATTCTTAGAATGTTCTTTTTCATATTTTGAACATGTACAGCAAAAATGACTTTCTTACTTAGTATTTTTGTCTTTTTTTCCCAAATATTAACAAATATTTATGCATTCTTGAATCATGATACATTTATTGGAGAAGCTAAATGATTCGAGTGAATTTGTGCTTAAAACAAGAAATTGGGTCAGAATATATATATATATATATATATACCTCACTGGTGGATATTTTAGGCATAAACTCACTTAATTTTGATAAATTTTTCAGACAAGAGTTAATATATTAATTAATTTTGCTTCACAAATAAATGTATCTTGATTTAAAGGGGTCATCGGATGCGAAATTCACTTTTGTTGTTGTTTGGACATAAATGTGTGTTGGAAGTGTGTGTACACATCCACTCTATAATGATAAAAATCCACCCAGTGTTTTTTTTTAAATCCCTATTTTAAAATCCTCTTTCTCAAATCAGGCTGTTCTGAGATTCCTGTCAGAATGACGTAGTTCTGCACAGGCCCCTCCCACGATAGTTGATTGACAAGGACGTTTTACCTTAGACCCGCCCTGAATGAGCTGTGAGCTGTCTGCCATTGTGTCGACTCCGGTGCAGGGAAAGACAAGAATGTCTCTGATTAAGCGATTGAGGTGTTCTGTTGTTGTATGTAATAATGAACATAGCAGTCATCATTTACTCCCGACATCTGAGCCGCTGAAGACGCAGAGGTACTTTCGTTTTTGAAGGAAATGCGCTAATCCCCGATCTGCCTAAATGCGTTTATGTTCGTGTGAATCATTCGTCATCCAGCTTCATCTGCAGAAGAAGTGAGTATAAGGGTTTTTTAATTAATCTTTGCAAATTTTACTTTGCTTTTACAGTATGCACGTCACCCCACGGAAGAGAGGGGCGGGGTCAGCAGAGCTCATTAGCATTTAAAGCAACACGGACTAGAATGGCGTGCTGAAAACAGAGCTGATTTTGACAGGGTAAAAAAGGTGTTTTTTACACTACCATTGAGAAATTTTAACCAAAGTATGTTATAAACTTTTCATTAAGATCCTAAAGAATCATATCAACTTGTGGAAAATTGGCATCCGATGTCCCCTTTAAGAATATTTTGATATTTGTACTGAAAAATAAAACAAAAATGCTAAGTACGAAAATGTTTTTTGCCGTGCTTTTTTTTTTAGAATAACAATTTAAATTTCATTGTATTTCTCACATAAAGCTATTGTAGAGACTTAGAATATAGCATACAATATAATGCTTATTTTTTTGTTATTTTTTAAACCTGGTCCACTTTCATTGTATAGAAAAGTGAACTCTATTCGAAACCTGCCTTTTTGTATTTCACAGAATAAAGAAGCTCATATGGGTTTGGAACTTGAGAAAATAATGACATGAAAAATGACCTTTTTTTTTTTCTTTTGAGTTAACGGTTCCTTTAAGGCATCAAATCACACTAATGAGGTGACAATTTAAGTTGTTACATGTTTCCATTTTTGTCTATCCTGTCATGCAGGCTTCATGTAGACAATGACTTGCGAAGCCTGTTCATTTTCACAATTAGCTGTTAGATGTGGTCTGTTGTCAGTTTATTTTTCATCTTTCCTAAACTTCATTTAACACAATCGCTGACAAGAACATGAGAACATGAAGCAAAACATCTGCTGTCTGTACACACTAGCTTTTTAACCAGTTTAGATCAAGCAAATATGAAAATAAATGGTCATTGTTTTTTCAAACAATTAATTTCTTTTAATGTCAAACCAGATATGATCACATAATTCTACAACTCATTCAGCTTTTTGCTTGTGTCTCCAGGATACATTACTGTAGCTATTTCTTATGAGCACTAAATGTTTGTTTTGCCCAAACTTGACGCTTTTATAAATCGTTCCTAAGACATCACCGCAACAATGCAGCAAACTAGATCCAGACGTGTGTTTTAGATGTCTTTTAGTATCGTTTATGTACAAGGTGAACTGTCAAATGGCCTGTCTGAGAATCACATAAACCTAATAGGTTGAGATAAATGCTGTTTACCCACACATGCCTTTAAACAGTGCCCTTTAACTCCCCTTTAATTAGGTGCTGAAAAATAACGAGATGTTAATGAATTGTTCCTTGTAGCCTATGCCTAACAGATAGCCTTTAATTATTCCGCACTCTTCCATCTTCCTTTTCCTCCAGCAAAACAGCCAGCTGTCATGTAAGACGCTGAAGATTTACCTCCCAATCTTTAGGAATTTGATAAGGCTGTAACCCATCGCTCTCACAGCACTTTTTCTGCCATTTGACCCTGTGCTGGAAATATATTAACACTGCTGTATCTGCACAGGGGAATCAAGCAAGTGCTGATGCTTTGGAAATGCAGGCCTGATAAGAGGCAGTGCATGCTTGACATGAGCAGGCCACAAACTTGCAGCTTAAACCAACATCCAGCTGGCTTAAACATGCTCCTTAATATTCAGTGGGGATGTGATGCTGCGATAAAGTGTGTGTAGCTTTATCTTTTTACATTGTAGTTGTGCTATACGTCGAGATGTGTTAACTGCAACATTTCTGAAACATATAAAAAGAAATCAATGTAAAAACAAACAAAAATATTAAATCATTGTTTTGGCCAACAGATATGGTTAATAATCAACTGTATAAAATAACGACATTGCACTGATAAAATGTGAGAACCTGACATTATAAAAATGTAAGATGTGTGTCTCCCGTATTTATCATCAGCTCATTAGCAGAGAGCTACATGAACTGAATTGGTCTGTCAGATAATGAATATGTAATTAAATTCAATTAAGTTTTCTTAATTTAATACTATTTTAAACATGTTTAAACACACACACACACACACACACACACACACACACACACAGAGACTTTATACAGCTGGAATTTCAAGACAAGTAAACACCTTTCCCCATTCTAATTAGTGTAATATATAAAAATATTGATATATTATTAGTGGTAATGACTACAGAATTACTAAATTAAAAAGAAAAAAAAAGAAAAATACCCAAGGCAAAAACTGTCTTAAATTTTTTCTCATTAAAAGTTAGTAATACTTTTTTCAGCAAGGACACATTAAATTGAACTAAAGTGTCAGTAAAGACAAATGTCACAAAAGATTTCTATTTTAAATAAATGCTTGTTCTTTTTAACTTTCCATTCATCACATAATCCTGAAAAAAAATGTATCACAGTTTCCACAAAATATGAAGCAGCACACTTGTTTTCAACTTTGATAATAATTAAAATCAGAATATTAGAAACACCTTTGAAGCATCATATGGACTAGAGTAAAAACTGTTATTTTCAATTATAATAATATTTCACAATATTAATGGATTTACTGTATTTTTGATTAAATAACTGCAGACTTGATGAGAAAGTACGAAGAAAGTAGCAATAAGAAGAACGAGAAGTTAATTCTATTCATCTCCTCACTATTTTTTCCCATTACCATATTTTTTATTACAAGTAATATAGTTTTAGGCGCTACTCAACTACATTCTTTAACCGCGCACTCATCACACTGCTCTGCTCGTCGAGTGTTTACGGTAGCTCGCGCCTCTTGTCCTGCTAGTAGTTCTCGTGCTAGTTAGTAGTTTAATCGCTCATTTCGTGAGCGTGGGTTGACAGCTCTCTCCTTGTTGCTGAGTCGTCCCAGAACTTCACGTCAAGATTATGGGCTTTGACCTAGACCGTTTCGAAGGTCCCGTGGATCCGGACCTAATCTGTAAACTGTGTGGGAAAGTTCTAGAGGATCCTCTCAGCACTCCGTGCGGACATGTCTTCTGCGCTGCCTGCGTGCTCCAGTGGCTCTCCAAAGTCAGCAGCTGCCCTGTCCAGTGCCAGAAGATCTCCACCAAAGAGCTGAACCACGTCCTGCCCCTAAAAAACCTCATTCTCAAGCTGGACATCAAATGCGACCACCGTGAACGAGGCTGCAACCGGGTGATGAAGCTCCAGCATCTGTCAGAGCACGCGGAGACTTGCGAATTCTCTCCGGTGAGATGCGGGAATGAAGGATGCGACGCGGTGCTCAGCTTGAAGGATGTGGCTTCGCACATGCGGGAGGGATGCGAGCGCAGGGCCGTGGAGGTCTGTAAGGATGGATGTGGACTCGCGCTGACCCTCAAGGAGAGGTCCGAGGCTCACAGCTGTCTCCAAGCTCTCAAGACACACAGCGGTCTCCTCCAAACCAAAGTGCTGAGTCTGGAGAAGGAGCTGAAGCGCCAGTCGCTGAGCTTCAGTAAGAGGGAGAGATCTCTCCTCTCCAAACTCTCCGCGCTCCACTGTGAGCTGCACATCACAGCGCTCACATTTCAGAAGAAAATCACCGAGTACAAGAGCAGGATTGACGCGCTGTCAAACAGCTGGATGCCTCTCGATAAGGTCAGTATGAGTTGTGAATTGAGTGAACAGTGCAACAAAAATCAACCCTCAAAAACTGGAAGCTTCAGTTTAAATTTGTAAGTCAAATCAAAGTGACAACCTGTAGCGATTACCTGTTCACTTTGAATTGAATTACTGATCAAGTTGAACCTGTGGGAACTTGAGTAGACCTGAAATCATTGTGACAAGTTAAATCCATGGGAACAAAGATATTTTCTAACACGTGGTAAACATTTTACTCAAAAATGCTGATTAATACTACTGACAAGGCCTGCTATGAATGTTTTGTGGGAAACAAAGATAAAAGCTGGATAAGATAAAGTTAATTTAACCCTGAACTGTAGTGTGGCATGTTGTGACAATGTCAACCAGCTGACACTTTAAAAAAAAAATAGTAACTCTTTTAAAATATGCAATATTATAGGCTGATTAATATCCATCATACCACTCTTGAAAACAAAAGTAAACATAAAAAAATGTTAAACCATTTGCATGGATGCAATTAACACTGTATAAAGTTCCTATTGTGTTGCTGACAATTACTTCAAGTGGTTTTGTATTCTCTTGTTTACCCAAGAGCAAATATTACAAAAGTATGATGACTTATATGATACAATTGGAAAACAAACATTTCACTTTTTTATTAAAACCTGTACACTTTCAGAAATAAATGTGCAAAAACTGTATGTTTAGGGGTGCACAGCCTGTCACTTAAACCTAAAAGGTTCGTAGAAGTGCCTTAAAGGGATAGTACACCCAAAAATGAAAATTTTGTTATCATTGACTCACCCTCAACTTCTATGACTGATTTTCATCTGTGAAACTTGAGAGAAGATATTTTGAAGATTGTTGGTAACCAAAAGGTTTCTGTTCCCATTGACGTCCATTATACTTTTTGATCACATTGGAAGTCAATGGGACCCAAAACAAACATTCTTCAAAGTATCTTCTTTTATTTTACACAGAAGAAACTACAGGTTTCAAACAACATGAGGGTGCGCAAATGATATCTTTATTACTACTGGAAGGTATTAATATTCACCTTTTAGCAGTAGATAGGGTGAAATTATATCCCTTTACTGGTACTATCCCAATGACTAGCAAACTTTTTGCACAGTTTTTCTAACAGTGTATAATTGATACAGTATATAACCATTGGGATACAGTATATAAGCCCAAATCTTCCATCATAAAGTAATAGTTGCTGGAATCCACTGAATGTTTGTTTGAATCTGGATCTTTTATATGAAGTACTTTTATATAATAAGATTTTTCTGTTGATTAATCCACACTGAGATTTCTTAACTAAGAGTCTCTTAACTAAAAACACTTCACTGTCACCAAGCCAGCACTGTCAGTTCATTTTCATGTCAGTTTAAAGCATTCACACTTGAATGATCTAGATCTGAACAAGAGAAACATAACTTGAACGTCCTCATTCTGTATTCAAATGCTTTCACATAATTACACTGTCTCCCATCGTTTTCAAGCACTCTGAATGGTCTGTGAGACCAGCAAATTTAAGACTTAAGTCTAACTGAGTTGACAGGAGGCATGTCTTGTGGACTTCAAGGACATAATGTGTAAACAAAAGAGTCCCTTCTTGTTCTCTCAGCTCTCTGTGGTTGAGTCAGACACTAATCAAGAGCTCATGATGCTCGTCTCACTCAGTGTGACAGATTTCCGCCTGCAGCTGCCGTTTCAGCAGGGGATGCCACTGCTAGGACTGTTTGATAGACAGCTTACTTAAGTTCAGATATTTTAAGGCTATCTTAAATCTGTCATTCTTGAAAAGTCACAGGCCCTGCCTTGATTTTCACTCGGCCACATCTGCCTCATGACAGCTGATCAAACCCATCTGCTGAGAGATTTTGACGTCTGTCATGGAGTAGTATAACAAATATGGATTTAACTTTACTCGCCTTTCCCTTGTACATAACAAATGTTATTAAATAATCCAATTAATTTACATTTAGGGTCTAAAATAAACCTTCCTCCACACCTTCTGCTAATAGCGAGTGAATTTACAGGCCGAAAATTCTCTTACCAGCAATAAATATTTATCTTTTTGCCCTGATCCGAAGGAAAGCAGTGTGATTTCATTTCTTCTACACACTTCACTGTGTCGTGAGTGTGGTAAACACCTGGCCACACGTTCATAAATTATTTTCAGACATTTATAGCACCTTGACTGTGATTTTGCCAGGTGTCTCTGAGGGTGTGATCTGTCTCCACTGCTTGATATATGATAATCCCCTGAATCTCATGTGGCTTTGCCGTTTCATTAGGTAGCTAATGGAGAGAGCCCTGCTTCTTAGGGGAGAGATGGTTAGTAGGGTCAGTGAAGCTGTGTTGAAACCTGCTGTTGCAGCATCTGAAATATGTGATTTCTCTCTTTCTGTCCTATCTCTCTAACCCAGGGTGAAGAAACAAGGAGCCTTAAAGTCACCCTCCACAGAACATCATCAGGATCTCTTGGATTCAGTATCATTGGAGGAAGATTGTTTGGGGTATGTAAGCTTACTATGCAAAGATCTACCATGTAAGATTCATTTAGATCAAAAATGTACATTTTTTTAATCATCAAGAACCAAAAAGGACTCAAAAGCACCTTAAAAGTATTATAAAAGTAGTTCATAAGACTTATGTACACTAGTCTTCTGAAGCCATTTAATAGCTTTGTGTGAGAAAGCTTGAAATGAAGGTTGTTATTCACTGATAATCTTTGAAAAACATGCTTTTGAGCCATGTTCACCATTTACTTTGCATGATATGAAATCAGCTCGGACACTATATAGTTAGTGTTGTAATTAACTAATTTTGAATTATAATGGCAAAATAAATGTTCTGGGTTTGAATTCAGGTTGACTGGGACACCTTTTGCCATTGAAATGACTGGGGAAAAGTATCTCAATGAACCTCAATTCAGCCGGTTTATATTTCAATGACAGAAATAAACATGTAATGCTATGGAACACATTTGTAAAAGTGGGTTAGTTTGTCTTTTAGCCACAGAAGGCATTTGCGCAGTCTTTCCTAACTCAACCAACCCCGCCATTGTAAGAAAGAAAAACAAAATCAGCAACTGAGCCACATGTAAAAAGATAATTACAGATTGCACAGTTTGAGCTCCACACATTTCTCTCGAGTACATTGTGTGAAATGCGAGCGTGGGAGCCATTAAATTCTCACACAGATTGTGTCCAAGTGGAGAGAAGAGAGCAAGCTGTGGGTTTGGCTTTCACTCGCATCTAATCTAGTGGAGAATCACCACAGGCTGTTTACCACCTGTTCTGTCTTAATGGACAGCCGTAGTTAACCTTTTTTCAATGCAAGTTTATGCATGTTATACATACATTTATGTATAGAGAGCGTGCCCTTGAGTCAGGCTCATGCTTCATTCAGAATTAAGTTTATATTTCAATTTAATTCCCAGAATGCTCTAATTTAAGTCTCCAAAATGGAGCCAAACAACATGAAGGGGCTTACAAGATAACAAAAAAGTATCTGTTCTTCGTTTGTTAAACGAATGGACGTCTTCTGTTGTGTGATTGTTTTAAATTTCGTTGAATTACAATTTATGATTTTATTATTTAATTTAATTTTTTATTACAATTTAATATATAATGAAGAGTTTTATTTTATTATAATATTTCATTTATTATTTCAAAGGTTTATGTTCGAAGCCCATCCATATATTTTGTATTTATTATATTGTATTTCTGCTATCATCGTGTAATAATGACAAAGCTGCTTGTTTTCAAACTTTTCGTTGTAACTGTATGTTTACAGTTACATTTATGCATTTAGTATTATTCATTTAGTATGTTCCTCAATAAAAACAATAGTTATGGATTTTTTGTTATTAGTTATTGATCGTTTGTTTTTTAGCATTTTAATTTAGATATGAGTTAGATTATTTTAATATATTAATGATATTTTTAATTAAACTTTACATTCTCTTAAATGATTCATTTTTGAATACTTTTAAGTCATTCTACAGCCACTTTGTGAATCTGCTGAGTAACACAATTAAGTTTTCACAATTAAGACAGTGTTTCTCCTGGTTGAGAAACACTGTCATAAATGAAAGAATATCTAACAATTTATGCAAATTGAATTTAAACTAATTTCAGCTAAACTTTATTTTAATTAAGTAGTCTAATTTTCAACATTTGCTTCTATCTAAGGAACCAGAGCAGCATGGGGATTTCAGTGATGGCATCTATGTATCCAAGATAGTGGAAAACGGAGCAGCTGACAAGGCCGGACTGCATGTTCATGACAGGATCATTGAGGTTTGTCAGCTGATTTTATGAATGCAGAATTTACTTTTAAATTGAAGGTAGCACAAGTTTTTTCTTAGACAGGATGAAGACCAAAATGCTGAATGCAATCAAACTCCACACTGTGGAAGAAAAAGGTCACCAAGACAACCACTAGACAGATGAAAGCCAAACGAGATAGACATCATACCGCTAGTCTGAGCTGCTCAACTGGTGCCAATGTTTTCACAGTCTGTTTGATAGATTTGTCAGATCTAGTCAGAATAACAATGCTGGCGCCATTGTAGGTTGATTTCACACTGGGCAGACTTCTTTAAAAAGGGTGTTAGTCTGTTCATCCAGCAGTACTGTTTCACATATCTAACAGGAACAAAGTGTTTCATATATAAAAGAGAATGCTTTCTATAAGGGCACATAACAATGACAACACAACATCAAGATATAGTAGCTTGTAAATATCTACGAAATGTGACATCTGTGCCCATCCAGAATGCTGTTAAAACATTGGCTTGTCGTTGAATGTCTAAGAAAAAAACCCATGTTTTCACTGAGTGGCCTCTTATATGAGCAGAGCAGAGCATGATGATTTCTTTCTCGACTCACTTTGTCTCATGTGGGCTCTTTGCTGTCTGTCTGACGTGATGAACATAACAATGGCAGCAGTGCCTTTTGAAATTTGTGCATCCCACTCGATTTGTTCCCCAAAGAATGCATGATACAACTGCTGGTTTCAAAGAGGAAGTCAGCCATGTAGCTTTTGTGGTGGTCTCATGGCTCGCTTTTATAAACAGAGAAGGTACAATTGGTTCAGAGATGACATTTAAAAAAGGTATGCTGTTATTTTTTTTATGAAGCACAAAAATGGAAATTATAAATTATAAGTAATTAATATGACTTCTATGGTGTAGTGCAGGTTTTCTGAAGTCTTGAGTTTTTATTTTATTTTTTTAGTGAATAATGACTTGAATTTTGTTCTACTCATACAAAGTTGTTGTGGTACATTGAACACTTGGAATATTGCTCACAAAGTCAAATACTACTTTCTTCTTTTATGGTATTTTTTTTCTTTTTGGGTATTGATAGTCATGATGAATATTAGACCACCTAATTTTGTACTGTTTATGCATGACTATATTAGCAATTAGAAAGATTAGCAGGGCTCAACAAATAATATTTCTGCTTGCCATGCCAACATTTTCATGGGCCCTAACACACACACAAAAAAAAAAAAATCAAGACAGGTGGAGCTGGGGGAGGTGGAAGGTTTCAGAGGAACTCGCAGCAAGACTAGCTTACAATGAACACTAAACCAGTCTATTTAAGTGTTGAAAAATCAATCTCATTGGCTGCAGAATATGTGTCTTACTCCAATCAGCTTGTGCCATGTAGTAAACGATGTGATTGCTAGCAGATTGTTAAGGACCTATCAGCCTGACCAGCTAGAGTTTCAATGCTAAACTAGATATTTATATTTAATATTACATTTTATATTTAATAAATATTTCTAACATTTTATATATTCATATTTGATTAAATATTTATATGATTTATTATTATAATTTTTTTCATACATAAATGTAATAATTTCAACAAATTTTAAACTGCTAAAGTCATAAACACTTTTGATTGAAAATGATGGCTTACATTTTTTAAACTAGCTAATTCTTCTGACCAAATTTCACATAAGGCCAAAATATTGAATTTTGCCAGCTATAAAAATGCGTGTACATAATCCAAAAATGTGAGCTTTGATGCCAGCCTCTTTTTTGTTGATCTCTGATGAGCAATTGTTTGTTCATTTCTTTGTCTTATGTTTCTTTATTTATTAGCTGTGTGGTATAGCAGTAAAATCTGCTTGCCCTGTCATGTTGCACTGACATTTCGATGTGTTTGTGGATGGATTACTTAAAGGCTTTCCTGCATATGCTAAAAGACATACCCAGGTGATTCATATACAGTAAGCATGTTTGTGACATCCAGTAAATCTGGAAAAACAAACTATTGGAATGTTTTTCTCCTGAGTTAATATGCATGGGCAGGACAGCTTCAAGCACATTATTTTCCTCCTTCAGTTTGTGGGGTTACGAACGCATTCCTCCGCTGATACTTTCATTAAGCGCACCGGTGTGTGGCGAAAACAATTGCTGTGAGCCAATTCAGAGGTTAAGACCACCAGCCTGGGAGGTCAGTGTCAGCAGGACAGCAATGATATTTTAGCCTGCAAAGTTTATAAAACGTGCTTTGAACTCACATCTCGCACTAGGGGGTCTGTTGCATCCTACAGGAAAACTAGGGTAGAAGCGATCCGGGTCGAAGCGGTTTTGGAAGAAATAGGAAATATGTTTGAAGGGAAATACTTTCTAGATTTTGATTTTTTTTTCCGAAGAAAACAGCCATTCTCAGGCTCTCTGGAACTCAGGCCTTGTCTATGAACCTTGTCAGACCACAAAATAACTCCCCTCAAGAAAAGAGATTCAGAAGAAAATCACTCCTGTGGCCGTACGTTCTCAGATTATGATCCATCAGCAAAAACCTGTGGGACCAAAAGGACACTGTCCTCATTACAGAGATAAGGATGTGTCCTTGTTAAGAGATTGTCTAATGTTCGTTTATGACCTGGGCGCTTTATGTAGAGGTCTACCTCAGTTTCTCTCTATTCGTTTGAGAAACAGTGTTGAGACAGACTCCTTTGATCTCGGTGTGCTGTTTATGCGAGTTTAACCCTGACACCGCCTTTCTCGACTTCAAATCTCCAACTGCTGCTTAGAATAATCACAACACGTGGTGAATTAGATTAAAGATACAGAGAAAAACATCAGAAAGGATCATGGAAAGATTAGAGGAAGGAGGAAACAGGGCTCTGACAATGGTCACCGAGCCAAAAGTAAGCTCAGTGAATGAAGATAATGCAAACTCTGTTGGGCCTTAGGACTAAAAAAACTGTGGTGTTGTACAGCTTGTATGTTACATAATGCAGTTGCTACTGTTATTTCATATGGGTGGTCTTACCACATAGTTCATTTTTTATTTTTACACTGTTCTTTTTTGTTTTTGTTCAGACGTTTGAGGTCGGTAAGATTTTTAATGTTTTTGAAATAAGTCTCTTAAGCTTATCAAGTCTGCATTTATTTGATGAAATAAACAGGAATACTGTTAAATATTATTACAGTCTAAAGTAACCGTTTTCTATTTTTCAATGTAATTTATTCCTGTGATGGCAAAGCTGAATTTTCAGCATCATTACTCCAGTCTTCAGTGCCACATGATCCTTCAGAAATCATTCTAATATGCTGATTTGCTGCTCAAGAGACATTTCTTATTATTATCAATGTTGAAAACAGTTTTGCTGCTATTTTTTTTTGTGGAAGCCGTAATACATTTTTTTCTGGATTTTTTTAAACAATTGAAAGCATAAAAGAACAGCATTTCAAGTTTGTCAGTTAACATTTTCATCAGTGTGTTTGCTCATGATATTAAATATCATGTTTTTTTATCTGATTGTTATGATCTTAGGTTGTAATTAAAGAATATTGTATTTTCAGATGTTAATTCTTGTGGCTGCATCTGATGCTTTACTGCAGAAAAATTCAAAGTATATTACGGTCCATACTTTAAAGCCGTTTCTAATCAAGTTATGATGACTGTGAAATGTTCTTATCATATTCACATGCAATACATTTACAGTAATTATAGTTAAGTGTCTGTGAAACTAATGAGATTAATTTGAGGAATGTGTTTCAGCAAAGGCACATTACATGACAGTTTTCTTGAGAACTGATGTACAACTCCACTCAGCCGCAGCACAAGATTCATTAGACCCTGAGAAAGGAACAAACAGCAATTCATTGGTTCAGTTCAAATGCATGTTTTGGAGTTATATCATTAGAAACATCACAAGGATATTAAATGTGGATGCTCTGATGGGCCGTATGAGGACATGCAGTAGCTTTGACCTATTTCACACTCTAATGTTGACAGCGGCACATTTAACACCAGCATTTACACTGGAATCAACCTCAAGAAGTCTGAGATTTTGGAGTCTGAATTGCATGATTTGACTTATACCTTATGGTTTTAGCATGCTGATATCTGCATAGGAAGCATCTCACTTGAAAGTAGAGTTAATTTTGAGCTGTGAAGTAATGGCAGCAGGCATATTTCAGTGCAGATCTCACCACGCATGACAATGGTCATGTGCATTGTTGTTCATAAATGCTTAAGACCAGATATGTATTGGCTATTTAACTACGTCATAAAACAGTCAAATGGAATGAAGATCAGAATTGATATTAGATGATTAATTTGATATGGTAATCTCAAAACAACCATAAACAAAACCAGGGAGATGAGTTTCCCATCGGTCAGCATTCATCAGTCTCAGTTCAAGCAGATCTATAAACATTCCTCTGGTAATATATCATCAAATTATGCACGTGTTTTGTTTATGCTGTCTTGTGCAAGAGATTATCTGATGTAAATATTATGTGTCATTTACCACGTGGACACTCAAAGTTTTAGGAGTGGCGTCACGTTTAATGCCAGAGTGAATCCTGTAAATCAGAGGGTTTTAAGTCTTTCTTGGCCATTTTGTGTTCATCTGAGAGCCACAATTACGAAATCATGAAATATGCCATAATTACTATGTAAGTTAATTTCTTTGCTCTGTATCTCTAAAGCTATTGAAATTGCTTCCTTCTTTCACAGACTCAACAAAATGACTTTTGAACTAAAATTAAACATTTGCACATGAACACAAAGATGCTGGATATAAAGATAAAAGTCTATGTTGGAACTGATTAAACACAATCAGTAATAACCAGACTGAACTTAAAATAACCTATTTCCTTCAGAAATTTACCATGGTAACCATTATTTCTGGCAAAAATACAATAATTTCTAGCTGTTATTGCAATAAAACTGTTAAACTGAAACACAACAGTCACTGAAAATTAAATGACGATTATTAAACATGGAAATAACTTTTTATATTATTAGCAATAATTTCAGTAACTATGGTAGCTGGCAGAAACTATGGTAGATATTGGTAATGATGAATCACATAAAACATCTAAAAAAATCACAGTACATACTTTTGTGAAGCCTGGTTTGCACAAAAACAAAGTATTTTTGTGTTTTTGAAGAGCACTGTGAAAATGGGCTGTATTCAAAGGATTGTTTCAAACAAAAGTGCGCAACTAAGGAAATTATTGCATAACATGTCTCACCCCAACATTTACGGGTTTGTCTCCTATACTTACAGAAACGTCACCCTAAATTATTGTTCTGTGTGTGTACAATATACAGTAGTGAAATTACTGTAGGATGATTCACAGAGCTTTATCCATATAACCACACAACTGTATACCTAGATACTAAAAAACTTGGTGGTATGATGGTAATTTTAGACATGCATTTAATAGCGCCAGAACTGTAGGCTTGGCAAGCTCACTTTGAAAAGTCTGGAACAGAGAAGCTCTTGTGCTCCACAGATTTGACTGCTTGTGCCTCTCAGGGAAGGAAAACTGTGAGAAATTCCCTCTGTGGCCTGCAGAGCAAAGTATTACACTTACAATGCTGTTAGAAATCTAAAAAGAGACTCAGAAAACATGATGTGCCATGTAGATTATAAGTCTTTGCTTTTATTAAATATAGATTATGACAGAGTAAGACATGTTTGAAAGATTAATAATGGTGAGTGAAGTGAGTGAAGTGACATGTGGCCAAGTATGGTGACCCATACTAGGAATTAGTGCTCTGCATTTAACCCATCCTTAGTGCACACACACACACAGCAGTGAACACACACACACCGTGAACACACACCCGGAACAGTGGGCAGCCATTTCTGCTGCGGCGCCCGGGGAGCAGTTGGGGGTTCGGTGCCTTGCTCAAGGGCACCTCAGTCATGGTATTGAAGGTGGGAGAGAGTGCTGTACAATCCCTCCCCCCCCCTACAATCCCTGCCGGTACGAGACTCGAACCCGCAACCTTTGGGTTACGAGTCTGACTCTCTAACCATTAGGCCACGACTTCCCCCTTTTTTTTTATTTTTTTTTTATAATGGTCGGCTGATATGGATTTGTCTCTGGACAAAATATACAAAAAATTAGGAAGTGATATATATGTGATTAAGGCTAATTAAATAGCCCCAAATCCACAAATATTGTCTAAATATCAGCGGGTTGTAATATTAATTTATGGTTTGTATAATATAGACTTATAGACATTTATCTCTATTATGCCTGATCATTTCAAAGAGAGTTTGAATAAAAAGCATCATGTATTGGGCAGCCAGCCATTAATTTGTATTAATATGTGTGCGTGAGTTCAAATGCCACGTGCCTTCATTACTTCTGAATTATAAACAATGTTTGCTAACCATACAACCATCCAGATGCCGCTGATCGCACAAACAATGTAGAATTCTGAATGTATTAGTTCTGAAATTAATTGAGAAATTCCAATTGATGAATCTGGACTGACCATGCAAACACAATACAGATTTGTGCTTTGAATATGTATTTAAGGAAGTAGAATGGAATGGAACTCTAAAGTTTAGTTATAGTTGTACCTGTAATTTCTTCTTTTCAGCCGTTCCTGCTCTTAAAAAAATATTGAATCACTGTGTTTTGCAACTCTCCTCATATGTATCCCAAAAGGTGACTCTAATGAGTCTGTTTTCTCTCACAGAAATGGATAGAGGTATGAAGAGTTGTGAATGCAGACCCCTGTAGATTCATCCATTTACTACAGGTTAAAGTGCCCAGAATTTCCTCTGCATTCACCTCCAGTGAAAAGGGACTCTGGTCTTAGGTTCAGCCTTGCTTTTCTTGGTGTCCTCCGTTCTCTTGTGGTAAGAAGGCTGAGTGGCTTTTTTGTACAATTGTTTATTCCCATTGTTCCTTTCAGGCCATTTTAAACTTGAAAGTGCGATTAGTCTCAAAGGAAGTACCTTGAATTCTGTGAATGTGTTATTTTAGGAGCACTGAACTGAAAGGCATGTCTTTGCAAAGCAAACCGCTACAGCGCTCCCCTGCAAGTTTTTTCAAGTAATAAAGGCATGTTTTCATGGCTTAATAAAGACATGCAACACCTCTTTTCCTTCTCACAGCTTGTAAGGTCATCTTATATAAATAGCCAGAAAACAGACCAGACCTGTTTAACTACAGCATTAAGTGAATTCACCTGGTGTTAACAAATGATGACTGGAGCATAATGCACACAATGTCTGTGTACAGTACCTGTTATGTGTATATTCAGTAGTACATTAAAGGAATGAAAATTAATTATTTACTCTCCATCATGTTGTTCTGAACCTGTATGACTTTTTGTTTGTCATCAATAATGAAGAGGGACAAACAAAAAAAGTGATACACAGCTCCTGAGCTGCAAATCTGACAATTTTTTATTGTGTTGTTGTACATATTGAATCGGTTTGGAAATGACATGTCCAGTGAATGGCATTAAAAGGTAAATGCTTTACCACGTTGAAAATAATGTACCACCTACACTATACCCTACCATAACCTAACTGACAGTGTTAACAAAAGCAACATGAGATAGAAATGCATTTGCTGAAGCAACCATGCCAATTTAGATTGTGTCTACAAGTCTTATAGCTTTTTTTTGTATCACTCGTATCTGAGTGCTCCACATCTCAAATGCAATACTGTACCAGGTGAGCTACTGAGCAAGTTTACTGCATTAGAAAAGCCATACGCAGCTGCAATGTGATGTAAATGTAAAAATATATTAGTTTACAAATTGTGCACTATGGCAAATGTGTTTTGAGGTCGTATTGTGCAAAGAACCAAGTCTTTAATAATCAGTAATCTGCCCCGTAATAAAAGTTGTTAGTGTTTTACTACCATTTTATAGTGTTTTTCATTTAATAGTGAATTGTATGTATAGGTATGTTTTGGAGTTTTGCACAAATGTAGGTATGGGGTTGAGTAAGCATGTCCGATTGCACTCAGGTAAACCGAAAACTTCCCTAATTATTTAAAACTTTCTTAAAGAGATAGAAAAGAAGGTATTTTGAAATGTCATTTTTTTGGGTGAACTGTCCCTTTAAGATTTGGTCAGAATCACAATATTACAATTTTTGATTATATAATCAAAACTACTTATTTTCAAAATTGACTAGTTGGTAACCAAACATTTGCTAGTAACCATTGACTTCCATTGTAAAAAATAAAAAATTCTAGGGAAGTCAATGGCTACCAGCAGCTGTTTAGTTACCAACTAGTCAATATTGAAAATAAGTAGTTTTGAATATATAACCAAAAATTGTAATATTGTGATTCTGACCAAATCTTAAAGGGACAGTTCACCCAAAAAATGAAATATTTAAACTATGTCTTTAATAGAAAAAAAAAATCAGTGAGGTAATAAACAATTTCTTTCTTTCTTTCTTTCTTTCTTTCTTTCTTTCATCCTCAACTGCTACTTTTCTTTTGCTGAAGATAATGTTCCCTTTAGCAGAAGTAGAATTAGCATTTTAAATGATGCCTTGATAAACTAGACAGACAAATAAAGTAGTCCGTTTGTTCTTTGTGTCTGTGGGGTTTGTATTAAAAGCAAGGGGTCAGCTGTCAGTATTTGAACAGGTGTTTTTTTTTTTCATTATTTAAAAAACTCGGTTATAAATCCAAACTGGATTTATTTCCAGAAACATTTATGCTTAATTCTGCAAGGCAGCTATGTAGCATAATGTGTTTAAAAGCAGCTGAAGCCCTGGTCCTGGAAGCTAAATGGGTTTATTTGTGGTTGTTTTTGTACAAGTTCTAGTTCTAAAAGTGCACAACAAAATGTCAGTGTGGCAAGTGCTTTCATGTCAGGATGCTGAAAACAGGTTTACAGGTTTGTCTTCTGTGGAAATATTGAGTGAGTGCAGTGCGACTGTGTTATTATGATAATTGTGTTGATGTGTCGAAAGAGTATCTCATGATGAGGTAGAAAGTGGTTGTGGAGAGTACAGCTCTTTGCAAGCAAGAATCATGATTCATTAGAATAAATGCATTAGAATATATTAGAATAAAATATGCCATGAAAGCATGAGTGTTACAATGGTTTTACCACAGTTAAGAGTGAAAAGACATGGTAAAATGACATAACATGCATTCTCTAGGAATCAAACCCATGACCTTGTTGTTACTAGTGCCATGCGCTACTGTTTTAAATATAGGAAAGCTACATGGATAATAATAATGAGCCTTGAGTTATTAATTATTGTTTGCATTAAATGGCCAATAACAGGTGTGTTTAATAAAGTCATTTATGAATAGTAATAACCAAAATAAGTCATTATTGCACAACTAATATAAAGTTTTACAGTTCAAATGTTTGGAGTCAGTAAGATTTTTTTTAAAGAAATTAATTGATTTATTTAGCTATAGTGAATTAATTTGATTAAAAAAGTAACGACATAATGTTACAAAATATTTCTATTTCAAATAAATATACTGTTCTTTTGAACTTTCTATTTATCAAAGCGTCCTGAACAAAAATGTATGGCGGTTTACACACACAAAAAAAAATGGTTTGAGCACCAAATCAGCATATTAGAATGATTTCTGAAGGATCATGTGATGCTGAAGTCAGCTTTACCGTCATAAGAATATTAGGTTATTTTAAATTGTATTTACATTTTTAAAGTTGTAATAATCTTTCACACTATTACAATTTTGAATGGTAGTGTATGATTATCTGGGGTCTAATAGAATAGAATAGGGTTTGTAATGCTTTCATATAACTGTCCAGATGGTTTAGAATAGAACAGAAGTGTGAGTCATGGTTTTCCTGAGATGTTCAAAAGAGACGGAGCTTCTCTCTGCACAGTCAAAAAAGGTGACTCAGTCCTGACACTGTGTTCTTCCACAAACTGAATCATCTCTGCTCAGTTTACAGGCAGAAATAGAAGATATGACCACATAATGAACTACAGCACAGCTGTCCAAAGGCGTTACAAATCTCTACAAAGCACAGAACTGATAAAGCTCTCTGTTTCTGTAATGAATTGGTTCAATTATGTGCCAGCTGCAAATTTCATGACAAATGTATAATATCGATTCCACACTGGAGGTTCCTGCAACTAAATAATTTTTAGAAGTGGAGTGTTTAATTTCTGCACCACTTTGCAAACGTAATTACAAAAATAATGACTAACGCCATTGGTTGAGAAAGTGAAAACCCACACTTCACCTTTAAGTTGGCTGTATGCACTGCGGCAGACACTGTAGCTCAGTGATACACAACCTCAAGCAGAGATTTTCATTAGCCTGATGGAGCACTGAGCCATATGAGAGGATTATATAGACCCTGAGGAATGGCTTAATGATATCTGGATATCAGTACACATAAGTGTAAAGGGACATTCAACCCTTTACCGCTGCTTTTACCATGTGCTTCCTCACTGTTTGCATACATATTATGTATGTGCCCAATACATACTGCATGCAGTCACTTCTCTGGAAGGACTGAATGTTGCGTTTTCTTCCCTCAGAGAACACCATGTGTCTGGTTGTCATGTGTGTTTGCATGGCTGGCAGCCACCAAGATTACACAGCATCTGCCATACTGTTAGTTTTCTTCCCTTTCACCAAGCTTAAAGGGATAGTTCACCCAAAAATGAAAATTTGATCATTATAAGACTGATAGACTGCAACGGTTGGACTTAAAAATCATCAAATGTGTTCTACTGAAGAAACAAAGTCACCTACATCTTGGATGCCCTGGGGGTAAGCAGATAAACATCAAATTTTCATTTTTGGGTGAACTATCCCTTTAACTTGGTATTTTCATATGTAAATGTGTATTTTCACCCTTTTTATTTGTAGCATAATGGAGTTAGGACAGAAAATTATGAGGAGGGTTACAGGATCTGTAAACATCACGTTAGATTCAAACTCACATCACCCACATGAGCACCAGAGCTCAATGTGTCAGAGCATGTGGGCTAAGCACTAAGCCACAGCTCCAACTAGTGGTTAAATCGCTGAATCTTCAGTAATTCACAAAAACACATCTTTATGTTGATTTGTTCTTGCAGGCTGCACTCAAAAACAAACATACAGAGCCACCAGTGAAGTCAAATTCAAATGACTCTTATGAGCTGGATCTTCTAATGAATCATTCAAGAAGACTGGTTAAAGGTTTGAATTAGTCAGATGAAGCCTTCACTAAAGTGTACACAACATAGGTTTCAACTAAAAATGGAGAACGTCTGCATTTTGGCCATTCATTGAAAACAATACTGTTATCGTCTCCTTGTAAACTATGAAAATGTGAATTTGTGGAAACGGTGACATCATGCTCATGTGTAATACGTGTTTACTTTATAAGTACGTGTGTAGACGCATAGTGTTTCTTCTCAAACCCAGCAGGCACTGGACGTCTATGTAACGTCAGGTTGACGTTGGACATTACGTCAGACAGATGTTGCATTTTGGTTGAAAATGAAAATCGGGTTGACGTCAATATTTGACGTCAATTTGATGTTGACTTAAAGGAACACTCCACTATTTTTTAAAATAGGCTCTTCCGTCGGTCTTAGTACACGATGTAACTACAGAAGAGTCAAGTTTTAAATAGGAAAAATATAGAAACTCTTTGGTCATTTTTGAGCGAGATGCTAACTGTCTAATCAGATTCAATTATCTATGCTAAGCTACAGCTAAAAGTGCTACCGCCAGACCCGGTGAATGGATTCGAAAACGGTAAAACTCAACTGTTTAACTCTAGGGGAGTTGGAAAATGAGCCTATTTTCAAAAAAAATTGGAGTGTTCCTTTAACATTGGATTTTGGTTACACAACCTAAAAACAATTTAACAATGACATTAAACATTGAATTTACATTGAAGTTTGGTCACCTGACGTCGCAACCGAAATTTAAACAAATATCAACGTCTTATGACGTTGTGTGCCTGCTGGGAAGTAACATTGCCAACTACTGGCCTGACATGCATAATACAGCATTTATAGTTTTTTTTTTTTTTTAATCTTACTGACTTGATGTAATTTCATCAGTATGTTCTTGTAGAGTTCTGAAACTTTATGCTACAATAACTCGAATAAGGAAATTTGTATTTCTCATACCATGAACCATTCAAGTCCTGTTCATTTCTGCAGTAATGTGGTCCGAGTCAATGAACGCATGATGTTCCTCAGTAACCTTTACCCTGTCTGTGACATGCCACATTACATCACAGGCTGGAGCCCACAGGCTGAGCATTCATGTACTTTCGGAGGAATAACAAACAACAACACCCTCCAGTTGTGCTCGTACCGCTGCTGAGTGCTCTGACATACCAAAAGCTGCTCATTTTACTGCAACAATTTTCCTATCGACGTGCTCGTGCCAGTAATTGGAGAAGTGAGCTTTTTAATTGGCCCCCAACAAAACATTTTCACGACTTGTTTCCGCACATTACGAAACAGCCTCTTTTGCTCCACACCTGAGGAAAGTGGTTATTATACTCTTCGGTAATGTGGTGGATTGTTGATTACGGGTTTGAATTGTTTTTATGATCATAAAAACAACATAGTTGAGGATATAGACAACACTTTCCTTTAATGAGAGGGGAAGATGGCTGCAGTGAATGGGAGGAGGGAACAACCTCTCACATGCGTGGCTTACAGACACAAACACAGACTCACGCTGGAGTTGTTGTGTCTGTAAGCTTCAGTCTCTTTTGTGTACTGTTTGCTGATGTGTTTCCACCATGGGCTGCAGTCTCTGTACTATACAGCGGTCAGATGAGCACTACAAACTACTACAAAGCACATGCCAGGTAAAAAAAAAAATGCATAGTTGTGAAGTTATGTTGTGTTTTGGTTGACTTGTCAGAGTCATTTTGGTTTGTTTATTCCTCATTAACATACGCTGGGAGTAACGGCTTCATAGTCTGATTAAATTCAAATTGATTAAGAAATGCCATTCATTTTTTATTGAATTAATCATAATTTGATTAAGACCATTGAATGAACACATTTCGAATGCCTTTGAGATTACGCGGTTTGTCTCTGGTGGTTGTTTGGCATGCTAAAAAGGTTGCGAAAGGTTATTTTGCCGAAGGAAGGAATGTGTTTTGGAGACCGTGTACATTTGACAGGGTCACACTCTACTGAAGAGAAATGTTTGGCATCTCATCAAAATACTTAATGAATGTGTGTTTGTTTGTTTGTGTGGTTTGGTTTATTATAGATCAGTGACATTCCCACAACCTGACGTAACCTCCAGCTGAACCTCTGTATGGCTGAAAGTGTGAACTGAACTCTTTAAAAGAGGCTAAAAAGGGAAAACTGAGGCTAAATGCAAATATTTAAATGCAACAAGCCATATTTTTGTGCATATTTAGAACTGTGAAATAAATAGGCTTATTAACTTATTAACTAATCCAATAAAACTATATTTTATATTTTAGTGCAAATTTGGCAAATATTAACATTTATACTCTACATTTCAATGTTTGATTTTAAAAACTTTTTTTGTATTTTGGTACTGTGTAGTCTTGTGTAAAAAAAAAAACAATTGAAGTTTGTAAATTGTAAATAAAACAAGGATTATTTGAGAACATTTGACAAGAAAATTATATTTCAGGCTTTCTACTTCAAATTTTGATGTTTTATTCAATGTGTTACTTGCAGTTTCTTTGTAATTATTTTTGCAATTTGCTAGCAGTTTCTAAGTAAAAAAAAATTATAGCCTACATTTTATACATTGTATGAAGGAGAGAAGTAGGCAAAATATAGAATGTCATGCTTTTCAATGAAAAGATGGAAATAAAGTCTCTTTATTTGATTAATTCATGAATTTAAAAAAAAGATCAACAGGTTAATCGGTTAACAAACTAGCTGAACCACTACATACAGAATGTGTCTTGCTTTAATGCAACTTTAAAAGTAGTTGTAGTCAGGCAAAGGATGTCTCCTTGAATTAAACTCAAAGTATATGCAGTACATTTTCTGCCCTGTGTGCCAAAAGGCATAAGAGAAACAGTGTGAGTGAGTGAATTTAAAGTAGTTTGTCAGTTCACACATGAATGGGCACACTGACAAAGTTCCCATGTGTGTTATTGCCACTGCAAGATTCCAGAACAGACAGCAGATTGAGTCGAGGTCCCTGAGGACATTAGCTTTGAGATTTGAGTCTTACAGCGCTTTGATAAATGAAGTTCTCTCCCATTAGCTTACTGGCACATAGCCATTTCCTTGTGCAATTCAAAAGCTTTTACACACCCTGTTGGACTTCAATCAATTAATGAAATCTCACTAACTGTGTGATAATGTTAAAACCGAGCTTCCGGTCATAAATATCTCTGTGAATTTGTCCTTGCTCATTGAGGAATGGCTTTGCAATGTTTAGCCAAATTAACAGTTTTTAGGTCAAAAAGTCAGTGTTTCATATGACAGCATTTACCTTGAGTCTTTCATTCTTGGTCACCAAATCATTAACTTGTATCTTGCAGGTTCTGTTTTTATGTGTCTATATATGTTTCTCACTCCATGCAGTCAGCTAGAAATATTTATAAGCCTAGTAACTGAATTAACAGAGTTGAATAGATTGCATTATACCTGCTTTGTCTTTCTGTACCATACACCTGTTTGTTTATAGTTTTAATATTCAGATTTATACCAGAGGATTTTTATTACACATGATTTAAAAAAAATATTTGTTGTGTAAAACAGTCCTCAGATGTCCCACCTGCTATGCATTACCAGGAATACTGAATCCCCTCCTCAGAAATCAGCATGTTTTTGGATTTTGACCTCAGATCTGGTTTTAAGGTTAATGTACAGCCAGCCACACATGGCACTCAAGTTCGGTATTCATTGCAGAGTTGGGACGACAATGCATACAATTAAAGTGACATTTTAAGTGTATTTTCAAAAATATCAATGCTTGGTTTGCATTTCATAGAAGTATATAGAAGAGTTTTACTCCTTAGATTATGTAGATCTACAACCTGTTGAAGACCACTGTATAATGTGAAGTGAACCTTGCAAAAACAGATCTCGTATAGCAGGGGTGCCCAAACTCGGTCCTGGAGGGCCAATGTTCAGCAGAGTTTAGCTCCAACTTGCCTCAACACACCTGCCAGGAAGTTTCTAGTATGCCTAAAAAAAGCTTGATTAGCTGGTTCAGGTGTGTCTAATTGGGGTTGGAGCTAAACTCTGCAGGACACCGGCCCTCCAGGACCGAGTTTGGGCACCCCTGTCGTATAGAATGCAAAGTCTTCTCGACTGGTGGAGCATGTAAAAGCAATGTCAATGTTATGGGTTCGAATCCCAGGGAAAATGCATATTGGAGTACTTTGTATTTAATTTTATACACACATAAATTTAATCAAAAAAGGCAACATCCTTTATTTAGGATACTACATTTTAAAGATAATTGTAAAATCCAAATACACTTTTCAAATATTCATTGGAAAGGGTTTAAACAGTGTTTTTCATGCTTGTTCAATTAACCATAAACAATTATTGCAGATGTGACCAGAGCAATAAAATGCACTGTTTGCCATATAAGATGCCTCGTTCTACAGTTCGACAGGAAGGGCAGCTGATCATCCTCGCAGTGTCAAACTACATGTGTCCCCCATGTTTGAGAACTTGCAAGTGGCTTGGTGGAAGAGTGGAGTAACATCTTACAGCAAGAACTAGCAAATAGGCCCGATTATGTAACCTGTTCATGGACAGTGCCATCTAAATCACAAGTCTGACAAAATTTGCTCTAACATTAAAAGGAAGTATGTAAACAAGTGGAAAAATAACTTGGTAAGCATGATAATGATGCTTTCTTTCTCTCCTTGTCTTGGAAAACAGGCAGGTTGGTCACAACTGATGTAAAGATAACCCTGTCTATGCAGTAAGTGTCACTGTTATCTCGTCTGTAGTTTTATGCCCACATTTATGACTGTAGCCTGCTGTCCACGCCCTCTCGCTCACAGCCATCCAGATCCTGCTGTACATTGAGAGGAGAAGCAACACAACGCATACAGGGACTCACAGGTACGTGTTGTGCACACAATTTTTCCATTAAAGTGAAGGTTATGCTTTTGTTATATGTCAAGTACATAAAGGGATATGTTATTGATCTTTGCATTGATAAGTCAGTGCTATCATGATAATATATACAGTGTGTGCCGTTTGTGGCATGTACTATAGCGATAGAAAAATCAGCAGAACAAGATTAGGAAAGAGAGAAAATTACATGACGAATATAAAGAAACGTACGTCTATTTTCCAATTCCTCGTCTTTATGTTTTTGCATCCACAGGTTTTTGATAATGGAGAAAGACTACTCACCCCCGCATTATTCTAGTCCTCATATGGACCAGACAGGCATAAACTACCCTGGGCAGCAGGCAGCATACCCATCTCAAGCAGGTCAGCTGATCTTCCACTTTAATCACGCTAATAAGAACGAACAGGATGATTACGCACCAATGTAATAAAAGTTAGTGAAAACTTTAGAACAGGGGTGCCCAAACTCAGTCCTGGAGGGCCAATGTCCAGCAGAGTTTAGCTCCAACTTGCCTCAACACACCTGCCAGGAAGTTTCTAGTATGCCTAAAAAAAGCTTGATTAGCTGGTTCAGGTGTGTCTAATTGGGGTTGGAGCTAACCTCTGCAGGACACCGGCCCTCCAGGACCGAGTTTGGGCACCCCTGTCGTATAGAATGCAAAGTCTTCTCGACTGGTGGAGCATGTAAAAGCAATGTCAATGTTATGGGTTCGAATCCCAGGGAAAATGCATATTGGAGTACTTTGTATTTAATTTTATACACACATAAATTTAATCAAAAAAGGCAACATCCTTTATTTAGGATACTACATTTTAAAGATAATTGTAAAATCCAAATACACTTTTCAAATATTCATTGGAAAGGGTTTAAACAGTGTTTTTCATGCTTGTTCAATTAACCATAAACAATTATTGCAGATGTGACCAGAGCAATAAAATGCACTGTTTGCCATATAAGATGCCTCGTTCTACAGTTCGACAGGAAGGGCAGCTGATCATCCTCGCAGTGTCAAACTACATGTGTCCCCCATGTTTGAGAACTTGCAAGTGGCTTGGTGGAAGAGTGGAGTAACATCTTACAGCAAGAACTAGCAAATCTGGCTCAGTTCATGAGGATGTACTTAAAGCAGCTGGTGGACAAAGAAGATACTCACTAGCCCCGTTTCCACCGCAGGAACTTTACCCAGGAACTAGGGACTTTGGGCTGGTACCCACCACTGGAACCAGGATCTAAAAAAAAGTTCTGGGTAAAAAATTGCCCCTCAGAAAGTCCCTGCTCGCGAGGTACTACTTTTTCAAAGGTCTGGAACTTTCGGGGTGGGATTTGGGCGCTAAACATGCTGATTGGTTGAGTTCACGCAGCATTGTATTTCAACCACCATTTATTCGGATAATTTTCAAAATATTACTGTTATTGTGTCATGAAATGTAGTTTTAAAAGTATTTCAAGTGAGAATGTAGTTGTTTAAAACTCAAATCTGCGGTTTATTTATAAAGACAGCGCCTATTTAAAAATGTGTTTCGCCGATTTCGGAGACGTGAGCTCCACGCGGTCAGCGGGTGCTCAGTGCTCATGTTTCCCGACGGAGCAGCTCTGATATCTCTTTAGTGGTTAAACATAAGATATAATTTGTTTTGGGTAAATGGTTTTGAGACTTTAGTCTTTGCAACTTCAGGGATCTTATCTATGCACAATCAGCTTGTAACACTCCAAAGAGAAAGGAAAACTTGAAATCGCATCATATGATCCCTTTAATCTATTAATATGTTAAAATGAAAATAAAAAGAGGCAATACTGTTTGATATATTTTGTTTCATTGTAATGTAGGCTGTATACATTCCATGAACTACATTTCTGCGGCTATTAATGTTTAAATGAAAACGAAAGGAGGCAGTGATGTTTGATATCATATTTCGTCTTATTGTAAATACAGTGAGGAAAATTGCAGTAGCCAAGGCGAGCTGACTGACATTATCAAGTACGCTGCTGTTTGCAGAATTACCGGACTTGCGTCGTCCCGTCCGCGGGAGTTCACAAAGTCCGAACTACCGAATGATGCAATTCCGAAATTTGCGTACTTGGTATTGAGAAACGTGCGACCTGTCACCAGACTATTTGCCTATTCTTCACAGTACTTTAGACCGCGATGGAAACTCAGACAGCAACAGGTCTGGGGGTAAAAAGTTCCTGGGACAAATTGTTCCAGGTAATTTCGGTGGAAAAGCGGCTACTGTGACTTTTGATATTAGCCTCCATTTGTTCAGGGACACATTATTCCATTTCTGTTCATCAATAGGGGCCAGTCATGGATTTTTAACCCAAAGGTCACAGATTCGATTCTTAGTACCAGCAGGAATTGTAGGTGGGAGGAGTGAATGTACAGCACTCTCTTCCACCTTCAATACCTACAACTGAGGTACCCTTGAGCAAGGCACCGAACACCCAATTGCTCCCCGGGCACCAGCTGCTCACAACTATGGGTGTGTGTTCAGTGTGTGTGGGTCTGTGCACCTGGATGGGCTAAATGCAGAGCACAATTTCAGAGTATGGGTCACCATACTTGGCCGCTTGTCATGTCAATTTAAATGTCTGTGAATTGTTCAGTTTATGACTCAGTTAAATCTTTTGATGTTCATACAAATATTTACATGCTAACAAATGTAAACATTAAAAGTTGAATGTGAGATGATGTTTCTTTCTTGTCTGAGTTAAGACACAAACTGACCCCCAAAAGAAGTTACAATATCACTTACAAGGTTCCAATATACTATCGTTAGTAGTTAATGTGGACTTTTTGCCATGAAATTCTTGTCCCACCACATGTCTGATTTTATTCAAACTCTTTATTCTGTAGGTAAATGGAAGAAGCATGTCTGTTGCCACCCATGATCAAGCAGTAGAGGCTTTCCAAACTGCCAAAGACCCTATTGAGGTTCAGGTACTGCGCAGGACAGCACACAAGACTTGCAAGACTCTTAAACCAGCCCGAGGAATGGACAACAGTACTCAGACCAACATTACGCTGAAAACCTCGAAACATATACAGACTTTGGCCAAGTTAACATCACCTTCAACACCATGTATGGCTTTGCTGGACAGTTTCCGTTCACCTTCACAGTAAGTGCTTATCAGTGTTTCTTTCACCAACTGTATGTATCAAAACAAAGAATCTTAATAGAAATTTTCATTTTAAAATGAGATATTCTGTCAACGCGGCTTCAGTTAATGCAAATTTTTCATTGTATTGAAGGTATCAAATGGCAAGACGTGACTCACCTTACCCCTCTGACTTCCATGACGATGTACAGAAAGACATTGAGAGTAGAGGACTGGAATATGTGGTATTGTGTTTGCATAGACTGTATTCACTCACTCTCCTGAGCAATGCATGTTTAAATCATGTTTAATCTGTGTGTCTTCTGAGGTCATTTTAATTTAGATTTCATATACCCGCTAATATTTTGCCAAGACCACTTTAATTACACGTGGATTTACCATGCAAATTAATCATCATCTACATAAGTGCAGCAAGCACTACAAATTCTCAGACTGGCTTTGGCTTATGTCTTATGTTAACAATGACTAAAATGCTAAATCTTTGTCATCAAAATCAATTTCCTGTGTTTTAATAGGAGGTGGATCTGCATAGGAAAACCACTCAGGATAAGCTTGGCCTGAAGTTATGTTACAAGACGGATGATGAGAAGTCTGCCATTTATATTAGCGAGGTAGGGTTCTGCAGTGGGAATTTCTCAGGACAGTAATTATTAAGGCGGTTTTTCCAACAATTACATTTTTGGTTTAGTACTTGCTTAGTGTAGCTTTAGGTATTCGAGTCTATTCACAGTTAAGGCTAAATGCATTGTTCTTACCCTACTTAAGATTGCTCCAGAAGGAATTGCAGCAAAAGATGGCAGAGTCCAGGAAGGAGACCGGATTATCCAGGTAGAATTTATTCTATTGGGTTTGTTTTGAATATATTGGCTCAAACAAAACAAAGCTTTTTTTATTTATTCTTCACGTGCTGAAGATCAATGGAATGGACATCCAGAGCCATGAGGAGGCAGTGACACTTCTGACCAAGGTGGAGAGTAAGAATGTAACCCTCCTAGTGGCTCGACCAGAAAGTCAGGTCTGCTAACTGTTCTGTGAACTTGCAGATAAAGATTTTGGTCAATTACATTTGATTTATCTCAGGAGTTTCCAATCCTGCTCCTGTAGGACCACTTTTCTGCAAACCCAATTTAAACACCTCAACTAACTGGACCAAAATTGTGCATGAAGTGGCCCTTCTGTAGCAGTTTTGGATATCTATATTTGAAGTAAAAGAATGACAATGCATTTCGGTATGGGTTGCAGGATGTTGGCTGGTTGGAGGATAGAAACAACTTAGATGACTTGCACATGAGCACACTGGAGCAGCAACATCACAAGGTCAAGGAGTTCACTACAAGTATGCTGCAGCAGGTAAGTTAATAAGGGTCAAGTCAACAGTGAATTGCTCGCTTCATCCAATTACAGGAGCTATTCTTACTATTAAAGTGATTTGCAAGCTATTAAAAGTTCTTCCCACTCTATTTAACAGAGCACAAATGAAGAAGATGGAGGCACTACTGATACGGCTACTTTACTATCCAACCAGCATGAGAAAGACAGCGGTGTAGGCCGCACAGATGAAAGCACTCGTAATGATGAAAGCTCAGAGCAGGACATCTTGGGGGATGACCAGAATTCCCTCTGTGACACTCTCCCAGAAAACCACAAGAAGTACAACTATAATCAGGACACTGTCGAAAGTGGGGACATGCACTTAAGCAATGCCTCCTTCCTTTTGGCTGACAATGGAGATAGTGGAAACTTCCTTGGTATACCTGGCATGGCACGTGAACGTTTCCGGAAACTGCTTGAATTTAAATCTCTGGTGAATGGTAACAGTCTTCAGGGATTTCTGGAGCATAATGCCACACTGTATGGAAAGGGGGTTAATGTAGACTGTGATGACCAGGAGATTCAGATGCTTAATGAGGAGTTGCTTAACATTGAGCTGGAATGCCTGAGTATCATGCAAGCACACAGGCTTCAGGCTGAAGGTGGTAATCAGCAAGCCAAAAAACCTAGTGCCAAGCACTTTTTTGAGCAAGTCCATCAGGACCTCATCAATAACCAAGTGGACAACGAAGGCTCTACTAGTGCTTACAACACTGGAGAGAGCTGCTGGAGTTTACATCCTACTCTGGAAGCAGATTCTCTTGAATCCCAAAGGATGGTTGCTGGAGACAAGGGTAAAGGTTCTCCCATGCATAGACGCAACTCAACAACAGCATGCTCCAAACATAACCTCTCTCCCATTCAGGAGATCAGCCCTACCAAGAGTTTACCTGGAGATCCAGAGGTTACAAATCAGGGGAAAAGAAAGTGTAAGAAAAAGAACCCAAGGAAGAGTCTTTTGACATCCTTGCGTCATTCCTCATACAAGAACATCTACATCCCAGCCCATGCACAACATTACCAAAGCTACATGCAACTTATCCAGCAGAAGTCAGCTGTGGAATATGCCCAGAGTCAAGTCAGCTTAGCCAGCCTGTGCAAGAATGCAGATACCACCCCCACGCAGTCCAGGCCCAAGACGGGGTGGAAGGTAAAAATCCGTAGTGATGGAACAAGGTACATCACCAAAAGGCCTATCAGGGACCAGCTTCTGAAGGAGCGAGCTTTGCGCATTCGAGAAGAACGCTGCAGTGCAACTACAGATGACGATGCAGCCAGCGAACTAAAACTGGGTCGATACTGGAACAAGGAGGAGCGCAAACAGCATGCGGCACGAGCTAAAGAACAGCGTCAACGGCGGGAACTCTTGAAGCAGTGCTGCATAGAGAGCAAAGAACAAGCCGGAGCACTGGACGACAAGAAGGAGCCTGATATTATCCAGCTTAGCCGTAAAAAGATGATGAAGAGGAGGAACAAGAGGATATTTGACAATTGGATGACCATTCAGGAGCTGCTGACACATGGCACAATGTCCACAGATAGTACAAGACTATATAATTCCTTTCTTTCTGTGACTACAGTATAAGGGATTGCGTGGTTTAGGGCACTTTACTAGTTTACGGTGTAAAATAATGTGAGGTTTGGTATGGGAAATCTTGCCTCATTTCAAGAGGTGGGTCATTTAGGGACTTAAGTATGAAAGAGATTTGTGAGACACCGTAGTTTGAGTACATAACCGTGATGCTGAATTAAAGTAAACCACAGATTTCCTATCTTAATACTTTATAGAACTTGAGGGTGCACTAACATTGCAGTTTGTACTGAAATATTTTATTGAATGACTCATCATAGTTTAATGTAAGAACAGATGCGAATCTATTTTATGTGAAATTCTAGCTCTTATTTGCGCTTACTGCCCATTACTTGCACATCACCCACTTATTAAATGTGATGGCTAGCAATATTAGGTTTCACTTAAACATTGCGGTGAAAATGAATTGTGTCTATGACCTGATATTCCAAAGAGTTTTATTCAGATATGTTAGAAATGTCTCCGGTTGCCACAGATTAAGCATATCACTGCTTTTAATGTGAACATTTATTGCTCTTCAGAAATACTGTTGAAAGCCCAAGCATTCCGTTCACATGATGGGAGACCATACAATTTTCACTTTTCACAAAAGCAGTGAACACTTATAATCTACAAAATCTAATTAAAAAATTCTACATATCAAAAAGGAGCTGTGGAAATAGGTATGGGTAGAACAGCCTGTATACATGTCTGTAGGAAGCATGAAAAGTACAGTTTAAGAGATGTTGGTGTTGACAGTGTTGCTCATTTTAACCTTTTTACAACTGTTTGCCATTGTTTGATGAAACAAAATGAAAATCTTATAACAAATAAGGATGGCTCAATAGTGGTTAAGCATAATATGTCAGTCGAAAAGACAGGCTCACTATATTAAGTTACACATTGCAACCAACAGCACTCGAGCATCTAGTGCATGGAAAATCACATTAGTCCATTTTAGAATCTATTTACCAGCATCAGTGGATTAATACATGTCGGTGCTATGCTGGGAAGGCAGTTAAAATAAAAGGACCTAAAAATAAAAGAAAAATAGCAAAGAAAGGA
Organism: Sinocyclocheilus anshuiensis; assembly: GCF_001515605.1. Classification (NCBI taxonomy): domain Eukaryota; kingdom Metazoa; phylum Chordata; class Actinopteri; order Cypriniformes; family Cyprinidae; genus Sinocyclocheilus; species Sinocyclocheilus anshuiensis. The sequence goes on along the minus strand of NW_015558695.1, from coordinate 1,626,777 downwards.
AATCGGTCTAATGCTGCTATTGAGCACTTTGTGCTACAAGCCAGCAGATGAATGCAGAAGGCAATATAAGGGGAAAGGGGTGTTCTCCTGGAATGTTTAGACACTGGTCTGCCGGCCAACGGGAACCCTGAGATCATCCGTTGACTAAACTAAATGAAGTGCACACACACCCCTCACCCCTACAAACATATGCACACATTCACACAAACCAAAGATTTGCCACGTTTTCACTCTTAGTAGAGCAGGAGAGAGATGAAAGGTGTTTTACCCGACAGCTTTAGAATGTGTTGATGTGGAGTTGATGGACGCCCATGATTAGAACAGGATTACAGAAAACCGCCATTGGACACAAGGCATTCGAGTTACTCAATGGCAAACGCTCCGCTCAACCACCAGAAAGATGAGCTTCCAGTTTTTTTTAGTTGTTCTTCAGAGAAGAGCCCATATTAAGAGAAGATGCCCGAATAAGGGTCATAAGGAGTAGATGTGTCACAAGTGGTCATCAGAATGCCCTCCTCTCCTGGGCTATAAAGGATCTGCTAAACTCGCAGTATAAGTGATTTTTGGGGTTTTGTACAGTAGAGTGTAAAAATCAATAATGTACGGCCAAACTTCAGTCTTGCTCCATGGTGTCATCTGCAGTCTCTGAGCTGTCTGAACTGATTTCTGCAGTGGTACTGCCCTCTGTCGTCAGCTCTGTGGAACTGCTGGGACATGCAGATGCAGTCTCTGCACTGGACACTCCCTCGTCACTGCTGTTATTGCTGCTGCAGCTGCTACTGCTGACTGGGTCATTTCTCTCATCCGTTTCCTGAGCCTCGGCGCTCTCTTCCCTCTCCGACCGCTGTTCTGGTAGATCTGATTCGCTGCCGGTCACCTGATTGTGGGAAGGGTCGGGTGAATCTTCTGAAGTGGATTTGTCAACCCTGTTTTCTACGACCTCTGACTGTGTACTCGAGGGTTCTGCAGAGAGAGGAGCAGAAAACGTAAATGTATGCAAACAGCTGCTGATATGCAAAAATATAAAAATATAAGCACAGCAGTTACTCGCATGACCAAACGAGTTGAAATAAAACAAGAACAAATAATATTAATGGCTTATTTTACACTGATTGAACCCAAACCCTATGGTTTATTATGATTTTCAGTCACCCACATTCCTTGTACATCGAGGAATGTCCAATATGTTAAAAACAAATAATAATAAAAAATACACCAAGTTAAAAGTTTGGACACACTTGACTAAATGAGACGTCTTTATAAAAACTGAAGTTCAACAGAAATAATAAAAAATGTGTATACTCTTAACAACCCAGTTGTTAGTTGGTAGTTCTTCTGACCATTAGCATTTATTACAAGCATCTCTTTATTTGTTAAAAACAAATAAAGTTGGCTTCATCAGCCATCAGATAGTGGAGACTTCCCTGCTTTTAGACCTCCAAAGTAAACAAAGACTAGACATAAAAAAGCTTTAAAAGCCTGCGATTACCCAGATATAGCCTTCATCTAGACATGCTAAATCTCCAGTTTAAACACCAGACTGACTGGCAGAGGGGGATGAGTACATTTTCTGAATGAGGCTGCGTACCAGACCTTCAAAATGGGATTGTGGGACAGGGTTTATGTGAACTCCAGGACGGTTAGCAAATGGCATGAAAGTAATCTGGTTTATTATGTGGAAGCCTATTATAGTATAATGCATTTTTCATTGCTGCTCATGTCTGCAGAAATTGCCTTCGCCGTGCATGTTAGGATTAATTTTTGCCAGCAAAGGGAAAAAAAGTGAACCAAACAGCAATTTCCATTTTTGGCATGTTCCCCTGAACGGTCACCTAGCTACAGTGGTAAACAGCTGCCTCTAGTACTCGTGGTGGGACTCATGTTGATAAAACAAATGCATTGTGGATGAGTCACATAATACGATATTAAAAAGACCTTTGGGGGGGATGCGACTCAGGTTTGGACCAAACAAGCAAACCACATGTGAAAACAGCCTGGGACAAGCAGTTGACAGTCCCAGACAACAGAAATAACCTTCAATGAATGGGCAAGGTCCAGATGATTCAATTACAATTGATCTGATACTCACAATCTCAGTCCATACAGGATGTTAGAAGCAATATCTCTTTATGTGTATGCCAATATCCTCTCAACATAGTTCTGCTGGTAGTGCACTGTACCTTGGTCTTCAGTGACGAATTCGTCAGGTTTAGTATCCTTCACCTCCGCAGTGACTGTGTCTGTTGAGGACTGCGGTACATCCGATGAGCTCTCTGCTACCGATGTGCAGGGCGACTGCTTTTCATCCAGCTCTTTCTCCGTTCCTTCCTCATTGTCATCTTCCTCCTCTTCGAACTTGAGTCTCTTTGCTTCACGAGTCTCAGTGTTTGTAGCATCGTCATCTTCACGATGTTTACACTTCACTGGACCACCGTGTGAACCTTCTGCTTCTGACGCTGAAGGCTTACTAAAAAAAAATTATAATAGACAAAAAAACAGTTTTTAAACTCCAAATGCACGTCTACAGACCTTGAAATCATAATTTGAGTTTTGTGGCTTTCATGCCAAGTTTTGAAGACATCTATTTATAATTGAAGATTTTTTTGTTTCAGCTTTTTGTTATATGAAGGGGACATTAAAACCGATACAGTCTTGGAATCTTTATAATGCCTTCATTTATTTTTTTGTTACTTTCAAATGCCTTTCAAGTATAGATTTTGTTGTAACACACTTTGATCAAACTATGAAAATCCATCAAAATAATGAATTATTATTAATTATAATCTAAATAAATAGTGAAATAAACCATTTTAAGTCATTATGTGACAATGATCAATAAAAAATGATTGTCCCACAGAAAAATGGTCACAGTCCCCCCCCCCCCCCCCCACCCCC
>NW_015558695.1:1604532-1623530 GCF_001515605.1 Sinocyclocheilus anshuiensis | reverse complement strand
ATGCTAAAGTACTTCTTTACCAATGAGACAACAGTGTCAACGAGGAGCTTAAATGAAATGAGAAACTATGAAATGTGTGGAAAATCACTTGCAAACTGAATTTACTGCAATTTATGCAACAAATATATAGAAAATATTAGGAATTTAGATAAGTAAAATGGTTAAATGGATAACTCTTTAAAATAAGGTTCATTAGTTAACATGAACTAATAATGAACAATACTTCAACATCATTTATTAATCTTAGTTGATGTTAATTTCAGCATTTAATGCATTATTAAAATCACAAGTTGTGTCTGTTAACAATAATGCACAGTGAACTAACATGAACAAGCAATGAACGACTATTTTCATTAACTAACATTCACAATAGTGTAATAAATGTATTGTTCATTGTTTGTTCATGTTAGTCATTCCATTAACTAATGTTAACAAATGACACCTATTGTAAAGTGTTACCTAAATATGTAAAATAACAGCTGCAACTTAAACAAGCCTAATGAGTTCTTACAAAAACACAACAAAAATAACAAATCTTTCAATGGGTCTAAATCTATTGAACAAGAGTATCACATTCAGGCATTTTGTACTCACTTGACTGTTCTGTCTGATTGCTCTGATGCTTGTTCTTTGCTTTCTGTGCTGTCAGGAAGGCCGTTGGTAGCTACACCGCTGGACAGGGAGAGTTTTGGTCTGTTCAGTGGCCTGTGTGTTCCTGGACCGTTCACATTTCTATCTCAGACAATCAAAGACACATCAAGCCATCAGACAGTAAAATTAAGTCCAACAAGCTTCTCTTTACAGTGAGCGCTAACATTTCAAACTGAATTGGTTTAGTGACCCATGAGGCTGATATCAAAGTTTCCACAATGCTGGTTAAAGTGATAAACTCACCTATCTGGAAACGCTGAAGTGCTACCAGGGAACATGACACCATTCATTCTGTTCACACAACCTGACCCTTTTTTCCTGTTAAAATAAAAGATGCATTAAAGAACAGATTTTGAACACATTACAAGCATCACTGAAAGCTGTCCACTCAGAAAACAGTCAAATAGAGCAGGAAAGAGTTTAACTCACTCTGAGGTAGGATACACACAACTGACCACCATCACATTCTGAAAATGAAAAAGATTTCATTCAGCTGAGCGGAGAGAGTTAATCTGCTTTAAGGCCTTCAGAAAACAAGGCACAGATCAAATTCATTCCCAAAGTTTTGTGTTTATTTCCTTGAATGCAACATACCTTCTCCACACCCCTGAGGAACTTGTCTGTTCCTGCGTAGTTTCTTTTTGGCTCAGTAAGAAGCTCACAAAGACGCTGAATAGTGAAAGGAATCCTGAAAAAAAAAAAAAAATATATATATATCAATTTAATTGAAATGCTTTCAAAAAGGGACTACAGAACAACTGTGGAATATGCATGTCGTCACTTACCCGTTGTATCCATTGACGATTTTAAGAATCCTCTGCTTCATCTCCTCAAAGGGAATGTAGTCAACGTTTGGATTGGCAGGTCCCCGTTGCTCTGGACATGAGTCCTTAAAATCATCCATCACTTTCTCCAGTTTAAAGAGGAAGTAACCTTTAATCTGAGACCACTGAATCCTGATGATGTAGAAAGCAATGATTTAAATTAAGATAAACATGATGAAATAGAAAAATCTGAAACTTCACATTTACATTTTATTGTAGGGATGCACCCAAATGAAAATTCTGGGCCGAAACCGAAAATTCTGGATGCACTTGGCCGAAAACCGAAACCGAAAATGCTTTGTAATGATTATTTAATATCTTGTAAGACTTTTTAATTTAACAATTTTAATGATACTGAATTTTAAAAACACAACATACTTTTTACTGACAGTAACACATTAACATTAGTTAACTACTTTAGTTAACATGAACGAATGAACAATACTACTTCAGCATTTATTAATCTTAGTTAATGTTAATTTCAATTTTTACTAATGCATTATTAAAATCAACAGTTGTGCTTGTTAACAGTTAATGCACTCTGAATTAACATGAACTAACAGTGAACTGTATTCTCATTAACTAACATTAGGAAAGATTAATAAATACTGTTATAAATGTATTGTTTATGTTAGTTAATAGGCTACATTAACTAACACTAACTAATGGAACCTTATTGTAAAGTGTTGCCTTAAAGGGGTCATATGATGCGATTTCAAGTTTTCCTTTCTCTTTGGAGTGTTACAAGCTGATTGTGCATAGATAAGATCCCTGAAGTTGCAAAGACTAAAGTCTCAAAAACAAAGAGATATTCTTTATCAAAGTTAAGACTGCCACGCCCCGTGAGCGAGAGAGAGAGTGCGCGAGAGAGAGCGAGAGAGAGAGAGAGAGCGAGAGAGAGAGAGCGAGAGAGCGAAAGAGAGAGAGAGAGGGGGGGGGGTCACATCACAAACACATACCAGCTTCATCACTGTGTCTGTCACGTGACTCTGTTCCCCTTTCGGGCTCTGTCTTTACATTTATTTTGAAAGCTGAAGCTCGCGATTATGGTAAGGGGCGTTACATTTCCGACGAGTGCTTGCGGTGTTCGGCCAATCACAATGCACTGGGTCAGCTGGCCAATCAGAGCAGACTGCGCTTGTCGGAAGGAGGGACTTTGTAGAAAACGAAGCGTTTGAGAGAGGCGGGGCATAGAGGACCTACAATAATGTACAGTATTTGAAAAATAATGTGTTTTTTGAACATTAAAGCATGTCAACATATTCTGTTACACCAAATACACAAAATAATGATCTTTAAAAAAGCATCATATGACCCCTTTAATATTAATTGAGGGGAAGTTAACGTTTGATGAAAAATTTAAAAAAGGGCACATTAAACAAAAAATAAAGATAATGCACAGATTAATCGTTTAGAATAAAGCCTGCAATATTTCTTTAAAAAATTAGAACTGCCAATTTTGATTTGTTGTGTGAAGAAGCCCTATAGAAGCCCATTTTTTGCCTTAGGGGAGAGGAAAAAAAAAATGTACTCATGACTTATCGCACAATTCTGACTTTGAGTTATGTTAGGTTTTATTCTTAGAATTTTCAGTTTATCTCTATTAAAGCGTGATTATTTTGTGGATAAATGGGTCTGTCTGGATCAGAAAATGTTTTTGCACATTTATTTCATGTTCATATTAATGCACAAAATCAAATATTACATTCATGAAATGGACATTTTGTTCAAAGAATACATTTTATGATCCATGCAGACACTTTCAATTATAAGAAATTATAATCATGAGATATAAACTCAAAAATTGCAATATACAAACGCAGAATTGTAAGACAAAGTCAGAATTATGTGATGAAAAGTCACAATTACCTGTTTTATTCTGAGGTTTAAACCAGGCTAGTGTCCTTGAAAAAAGTTTGTCTATAAAAGCAATATTCTCTTTAGAACAGCATCTGTAGAATCTGTGTGTGTGAGAACTGAACTTACATGGTCTCTCCTGTTTTTGCAACATGCGATAGAAACTGATCCAAAATGGGGCAGGTTTCCTTTTCTCCTTTCTTCTCGAAATCTACAGTGAACAACAAAGTAAAATAATAATGCTTCTTGTAGAAATACTTTTATTCTATTACATACTCGGTTTAACATTACTGATATCTTACTTTATTTTTTTTATTGCGTACAGTGTGCATTCATGCTATGGCAATTTTGTATGAAGAATGCCAATAGAGCACTTTGAAAATGACTTTTCTGACATGGTGCCTGAATTGAATAATTTACAATATGATCATGTAGGAAAACTGGATTATGGATATGTCAAAATATTTGTATACAATCTAATATCTTGAGTTTATAAACAATGCCAGCATCAATGATCTATGACAGTTTCAATGCATCACTCAGTCAGCAACTTTGGCTCTTCTGTAGTTATTATATAATCCACTCACACCTTTCTACAAAGTTATGCCACACAAATAAGCGCCCGAGAAACTGTTTTTTTTTTTTTTTTGCTTACTATGCAGCTAAGTTAATGCAAGTAAGAAGTTTCTGACAGTAACGTTAAATAAGCGACTAAGCCAGTGTATTGAGTGCTCACATAGTAACAGCAGTGTAGCTCAGAGCTAACCGGCTTTCTATCTGTTGTTGGTTGCAGAGCGCTTTATCAACTTCCGACCAGGTACACCAACAAAATCAACTCAAACACATTTTCTGTGTACTGCTGAGAACCAGTCGATATCGATTACTCGTGATATTTAATGGTTTCCCCCGCTGGATCAACACCTAGCATCGGCTGCTAGTTTGAGTTCCTAGCTTAGCTTACAAGCTAACGAATTTACCAAACCTTTTCTGTTAACCGTTATTGGTCAGATGGTGCCTGCGGTACCTCTAAATGCTCCCATAAGTGTGTCGATTTCCATTGTGGTGGTATGTTTGCTACTCTCTGGTCTCTCTGAGTCCAGCTGGAAACAGAAAGATGGCAACAGCGACACGGAGAAAACAGCAGCAAATCTTTAATATGGCGCCGGTGACGTCACTACCTGCCTGGCTGCTGCTGCTGCTGCTGCGCATGCGCCGGGTCTCTGTGTTGATGAAAACTCTTCATCCTGCATAGAGGAGCAAGAAACAATCGCGATTGTTTATATATCAATCTGTAACCTTTGTGCTTCTATCTACTACAAAAAAAAAAAAGAAAGAAAGAAAGAAAAAAGTTGAAGGTAAAATTACAAGTGGAACTTGTAACATATATTGTAACTTGTATACTGATATTTAGTTGTTTAGGCAGAGGCAGTGATTTTTCAATCCAGAAAACGCATTAAAAACAGTTCTGGTTGGTTCTGATGCTTTATGTCTTTCTTATGGGGTTGCATTGAAATAGCACTTATCAATACTATGTAATGAAGAACAGCACTAAAGAATAGCAGAATAATAACAAAGGAATTTTAGAACTCAGAACTTAATCATAGGAAAATGAAGAGCAGGGTTGTAAACATGAACGGATATGTAATTCGATGAAACGGAATACGTTTAAATACGTCTGAATATATTTGCAAGACACTGTAAATTAAAAACTAACCAGAGGGAGGCAGTGTATGCACGAAGAATGACGTTTTATTGTTAATTATTCTCCTCTCTCCTTTATTTTATTATTCTCCTCTCAGTTATTGCTAACCTTAATTTAAAGTCTTTCTATAATTTGTTCCTTTGTGATTCCACAAATAGAGCTTATACATATATTAAGTGTCATTAAACTTGCGTGTCTTTTTTTAAAACTGTAACGTTAAATAAGATCTGAATTATCTAAGGGCTACGATAAAGTGTGTGTGTGTGTACAGGTTTATATATCCTGGTGGGGACTTAAACCTGAATACACACAGACTCATGGGGACTCGTGTCACGGTGGGGACCTAAATTGTGGTCCCCACGGGTACAACAGCTTATAAATCATACAGAATTAAGTTTTTTTTTTAATCTAAAAATGTAGAAAGTTTCCTGTGAGGGGTAGGTTTAGGGGTAGGGTTGGTGTAGGGCAATAGAATAAACGGTCTGTACAGTATAAAAACATTACGCCTATGGAGAGTCCCTACAAGGATAGCTGACCAGACAGTGTGTGTGTGTGTGTGTGTGTGCGCCTGCCTGATTTGGGGATTTTGCTGTCAGTTTTTCTTGTGTTTCAGTGGAAGCAAGAACATCTGACCTTTTGTGCAAAGGAACATCTGACCTTTCTTTTCCCTTTTTTCAGAGATGTTTTCAACTTCTGTAAAACTTGTTTATTTTCATGATTTAATTAGATTTCATTTTCAGTGTAGCGTCTCGACTTATTTGGACTTATCCTATGAAGCATACCATCATTTATTTATTTATTGTTGCTATTTTTTTCACAGGTTACAGTAAAGGTATGCCATTTGCAGTGGTCACAGTTTCAAACACATTTATGCATAGAACGTTTAGACTTTTAAACGTGCGCGAGTTGTGATTGGCTCAGGGCGAGGTCACGTGACAGAGCGACGCCTCGAGCTGCGGCGGTCAGCGAGTGCAAGTGTGCGATAACAGCAGCAGCGGCTCTGTCTGGAGCTCACACTGTACATTACAGAAGCCCCCTCCTCTGGAAGACGGTGTTTCTCCCATTATGGGCGACAAGAAAAGCCCATCCAGGTATAGAAACATCACATTCGCTCTGTCTTTTCATGAAGCATTTTGCGCGTTTGTGTACACTGGCGAATAGCCGCGTGATGCGGTTGAAGCCTACTTATTTTTCCTGGTCGGATTTAACAGAAAAAAGCGCAGCCATGGCGGACACGGAGCCTTGCCTGACTCCCGGTATCCAGCTTTAGACAAAGAGAATTTAGGAAACGCCTCCTCTCTTCTTTTATCTTCGCCTTTTTTCAACAGATAAAGCCAGTTTGCCCTTTAGGCATGCAAAATCGTCCGATTGCGAGTGTAATAGTGTGGTTGTGGAGGACGGGCGTCTGAATACAGCACGTAGAATTAGTGCACATGATGACACTTGCACTAATTAGGTGCAGCATGCTATTTAAATACCCTAACCAGTTCTCCCTTTAAATCTTGCAGGCCAAAAAGACAAGCCAAGCCCTCTGCAGACAACGGATTTTGGGACTGTAGCGTCTGCACCTTCAAAAACAGTGCAGAGGCATTCAAATGCAGTATATGTGATGTGCGGAAAGGTACATCTACAAGGTAAAGTGACACTGCAGCTTATAAGAGGGAGCTATGCATTCATAGCCATCATAAACACAATGCACATGCATGCAGTGAAGATGTCAACATTGATATGTTGTCTTGTTGCTGTGGATTGTGTCTTTATCCATACTGACGTCATGTGATTCCTGTAGAATTTCAATGACACTCTTGGACAGGCGGCAGGATCCGGCTGCTGTGGAGGTATCCTGGTCTGTGCACAGGGCCCCATTATGTGAGCCTATAGGAAATGGGAAACTGCAAGAGCTTTAACACATCTCAGATTTGCTAGTGCAGCGTTGTTGTTTTGTTACGCACGCTGTGCTGTTTGTTCAGTGCTGTGCAAAATATGAAACACATGGCTTGATGTATTGCTGTGGTCACTAATGCACTGATGTTATCTTATTGATGATGTTATGTGCTAGAATTTAGGGTATTATTGGCGCCTATGGCATGCAGCCATAGTCTCTGAAAAGATAAGTGGATTAGATGAGGGGGTCTGTCTGTCAAATTAAAGATATATAGGCCAATGGTGAAAAAGAATGCATTTTTTGTAGTAGATATTCAGTATGTTCATAGTTGTTTTGCAAAAGCACAGCACAGACGGTAGTGTATAATTATTTTAGCTGTTTAAGATTTCCCAAAAGTGGATTATGGGACACAATTCTAGGTCACTAATCAAATAAGCAAAGCAAATTTGTGTCATTGAACTCCGGACAAAATATCAGATGTTTCCACCAAACATCAGATGCTTTTTGAGGAATTTTGAAATGGCTTAAATTAAAAAAATTTTTTTTTAATTAAACGTACAATTTTTACACTTTATAAAAAAATAATAATAATTCACCGGTGGTCTCAGACGTTTGGACTCCAGTGTATATGCAAAGTGTTTCATCTTTCATTTTTTTTCCAAACGGTTTGCTCTTAAAATTGACATATCATGAAAGAAACCCCCATATCCTTTTGCTCCATTACCTGTTTTCAGCCAAATATTCTAGTGGGATGAATGTGGCGAGTGCTCACTGGCTTTATCGCAGGTGTTCATATCTCTGCCAAAGTGACAGTCTTTTCATGTATTGTGTACAGCGTGAAGTATGCAGACATCTCCTCTCGGCGTAAATTGCATGCTTGAATGTTGATTTTCTGGCTTTGTTAAAGCAACAGGATCAGTCCCTGCTCTCTCATAGAGTGGTTGTTTGATGAGGCCGGGTTTATTACGCCGTTCTGATGTGTGCTTCTGCTGACTTGAGTGAGTGTCGTCTTTGTCTGGCCACTCTTACACACCAGAGTAGCAACAGCTGAGGGAATCAGCAGGGTACCACACAGACAGACACACAAACAAACCGGCACAGAAACCCTTTCTCTGTCTCGCTTTTAAGCCATTCTCATGCTGTGAAGTGGACCACTCACTTATAAAAATGCAAAAAATGTCAAAGTAATTTTTCCACTTGTCAAAGAGGATTTTTGCATAACTCAAAACTGTGGTAATACTCCATAATCACAGTTAATTGGTGCAAAACAATGTAATGTTTCCAGACTAAGTGTTGTATGAAAGATTTGTGTTATGATGTTGCAGCAACGAGAATATGTTAATTTGTATTTATTTAGCTAAATTAACTCTAAATTAATTCTTTAATAAGATTAGGGGATGGTGATTATGTGCTGTCAGTATGAAGTTAAATCTGGAACAGGTAATGTAATTAGAACATCATAGAGAGCCACCAATCAAAGACCTGAACTGTCAGCAGGGTGTTGTTAACTCAGATCCACATGTATTTATGTGATCTCCAACTGAAATTGACTCAGAGAGGTATGTTTTAAACCCAGAATACTCCCTTCACTCATAACCTTAAAGCATCTCTCAATGCTTTCTGCTGTGCCAGTATGAAAAAAAGTATTGAGGACATTGAGACATGAACTTCTTGTGTTTGAATTGTATCATCCGAGTAATTGCCATTTTGAAAGTATCTGCATTGGTCAATAAGCACAGCATTTTTCCAAACCTCCAGAAGTAGTTGGTCCCCCTTGTATCAGTTCATATATAATGACAGCTTTTAAAAAGGGCCAATACACATTTTAAAATATTATAATAATATCCCATGTAATACACTACAGCCAAGTTAAAAGTTTGAGACGGGTAATTTTTTGTCATGTTTTTGAAAGTGGTCTTTTGTGCCTACCAAATGTATTTATGTGATCGTTTGCATTTATTTGATCAAAACAGTAAAAACAGTCATGTTTTGAAATACTATTACAATTTAAAATAGCTGTTTTCTATGGTAATATATTGCATATATTACATAAAATGTAATTGATTCCTGATGTAAGGCATCATTACTCCAGTCTTCAGTGTCACATGTTTTTCAGAAATCATTCTATAATTCCAATACATTAATTTGTGTAATTTCATAGTTTTGATGATATGTAATATGAACTTTACTATCAATATTAATATGGAAATTAGTTTTAATAAAGAATTAGTATATGTGTCCAAAATGCACTGAGCATATATTAGGGCAAAAGTTGGCAAAGTGGGACACACAAGGTTTTGTGTTTAATATTTATTTTCTATTTCAAATGGTGTTGTGTGAGGGTCGTTTGGCATCGTATTTTAAAGAAGCATTTTTTTGGTCATCTGTTGTCCTGCACTCCAAGGCCGTAACATTTATTTATTTATTTATTAGAAATAGAACAGTGAAGGAAATTCTAAGTCTTAATTCTAGTTGGTAAGTAATAATTTTTGAAATATTTGCAAATAATATTTTAAACAGATGTACTTTTATTTGTATGCCTAATATGTCAAAAACGTGTCAAAATGTTTCTTGTCTCATCATATTCAGTTATACCATATTTTCACTTAAAAACAGCCATATGTGAGTTTGGTAGTTTGCATCCCTGGATATTTCTGTCAGTCATTCAGCATTTTTATAGTAAAATGGTTGTGAAATATTAAATGTTTTGCTACATCTATCTTATTCTGCTCTTACAATGCTTCACACCTAATTTTGATTTGATTGGCCATCTTAATCATTTTGACATTGATGAGCTCTGTTAGACCCCCGAGGCAGACCAGCCCAAAAATGTAACTTTTAAACCTTTGGTTGTCCTAACAACAGAGCACTTCATATTGGAATTAGAATTTCATAATTTTTTCTCATCCCCCTCAGGGTCTATGGTGGTTAAGGCTATATAAATTGACATCAGTATTGACAAAGCACTTGATTTCTGGTAACATTTTCTTTTCTAGAAAACCTAGGATAAACTCTCAACTCGTGGCACAGCAGGTCGCTCAACAGTACGCCGCCCCACCTCCAGCCAAGAAAGAAAGAAGGGAAAGGACAGACAGAGACCTGCCTGACGACGACCACTTCGACATGGACAACTCCGACTCGGATAGGCTCAGCAGTCTCCACCCTGACTCCGACCATCCCGAGAGATTAGGTCTGGACGGAGGTCAGCTGGACCGTGGACATTCTCACAAGGAGCGGAGACAGGAGCGTGGTCTAGACAAACCGCAGTCGCTCCATACAGACAGGAGGCCTGAGATAGCAGGTCTGACCCCAGACCTGCTGCAGCAGCATCAGCACAACAGAACAGACAGAGAGCACACGGACAGAGCAATGCTGGACAAACTTCAGCACATGGATAAAGATCATCCGCACACGGCAGACTCTGGGATGCAGCCGGCAGAGAGGATGGGTGCAGAGAGAGAGGAACTCAAAAAAGGAAAAATAGAGCGAGCCATGATGGAGAAACACAAAGAGAGACCTAAAAGCCTCACGCCCAGTAAAAAACCCACTGCTAAGAAGATCAAGTGAGTGTTTTTATGCAGCCATGCTCTGCAAGTGGTCTTTTTCCTTTTAGACTGATCTAATCAGATATTGTTATTAGGGCTGTCAAAGTTAACAAGCACATGCAATTAATTCATTATGCCAAATTCTGTTAATGCATGTATTTTTACTTTATAACAGTGGGGTTTTGGAATTAAAAATCCCATAAATTTTCTCCACAGCGGAACTGATTTTTAACAATTTATAAACCTATAAAGACCGACCAGCTGTGAGCTGCGTGCTTTTGTTGAAGCCATTAATCCACATTATTTCAACTTATTTTTTTTAAATGACATTGGAAATTCTGGTGAAAAACTACGTTACCCATAATTGTTCAAATGAATCTTCACCAACCAGAGAATTAAAATGAGCAAGTCGTGTCAAATTACGTGAAGCACTGCAAATCACGTAATAGTTGGTATGCCCCCTTTGCACTCTAATTACTTAAATATTTGCTATAAGCAACATCTTAAAGTTAATAGTTTATTAAGTTAATAGTTTATAAATTTTAATTTGATTTTTATTTGCAATGCTTCATGGGATTGTAGTTCTTTCCCTCATTAAAGCCATTAAGTACACAGTCTTGTACCTTTGTCTTTTTGCAAGATTTTTTTTATACTTAGTTTGTAATGTTTTGACTCACTTTGCAGCTGGTTGGTTTGGTTCATGGCTTAGAATTCTTAAACAAAAACATTTTTAATATCCCTATGAGAAAAATGAATGGGAAAAATAGTTCTGGAACCAAGGCCACTGAGAAGTAGATGGCCACTGTTGCACTCTATAAAGGTTTTATTCGGTTATTTCTATTCAGAGCTGATTATAAAACGGGAGAAGTTCAAGTATCACACACAAAAGTATTCATTTATTGGATAATTTATTATATTAAAGGGGTCATATGATGCTATTTTAAAGATCATTAAAATACTTAAACTAATAACGAAACATACTTACAGTCGCTGATTCAGAAGCGCCAGATTGTCATAGCAAAGTCGCAATTGACCCTTTTTTAAATTTTTTTAATTTTTTATAAATAGCCTTTGTGGACAGCCAGCCTTGTACTCTTCTAGGTTCAAAAAACTGTCGTCCATAAAATGCGTTGCACAAATTCGAACATCTGGGTTGTGCTGTTCTGTTGTACTTTCAAAATAAATCTTAACCAATGATTCCTAATTGCATCTACTTCCGGAAGGCCAAATAAAGTGCTTTTGCTTTCGCACTGAAACACAGTGTCTCCCTGACATGGCTGCATCAACACTACTGCTGTTCCTGAAAATACGCCTTCTTTCTTTGCGTGCACATTTGAGCGGCATTATGCTAATATTTCCACATAGTGAGGTAGATATGTGGGGGCGTGTTAGAACGAGGCGTTTTAGGTAGGCGTAGCTGACTCTTAACTTTTATAATATAATATATCTTTGGATTTGAGACTTTAGTCTTTGCAACTTTACAGATCTTCTTTATGCACCAAGAGCTTGTAACACTCCAAAGAAAAAGGAAAACTTGAAATCGCATCCTATGACCCCTTTAATAACTCAACTGGTGATATTTCATTTGCTAATCTTCAATGAGAAATGCATGTTCCTCATTTCTAAATCGCTTTGGATAAAAGCTTCTGCTAAATGAATAAATGTAAATGTTAAATAAAACACCAGTGGAGAATTGATATAGAAATACATTTACACATGAATGATAAAGTCCATAAAGTGTGGTGAAAGTTGTATGGTAATAGTTACTAATGGCATATTGAATCAACATTTACAGGCCCAAACTCATTCAGAAAGGTCCAGCTGGGGAAAGTAACGGCATGAAGGCTGGCAAGTCTGTCACGAAGAATAACAAATCTATAATTTCACGGTAAGTTCTGAACTGATCTGCTCTTCAACAGTTCTTAAAGCCGGCATGAAATGGAAATTCACATGATCTATTTTCTAAATGCATCTTAATGAGCTTGTTGTGATTGATTAATTTTTTTCTGTAAAATGAGAGACTTCTCTCTGGTGGCGTATGCCGGATTCTGCAAGCGTGCATTCAGATATTTCTCCATTCAGTCAACAATTAGTGGATAGAACCAAGTCCCCGCCCTACATTTGTATTTTTTCGATAATCCATTACATTTGGATGTACATCACAATACGTACAAATATCTGTTGCCATTTATGTTACATTGGGATTTTAAGGCAGGCTTTTACCTGCATTAGAGTATTCTTGATTCCTACTACAGACTTCATATTCAATTTATACCGTTACTGCTTTGAGTTATTAAGAGGAAATGCAGTGAGCGGCTAATAGTCTTTTTAGTTGCATAATCCATGGACTCTTTAACTTGCTGCAATGTAGACCGCTAAAACGGGATGATCATATTCAGAACTTTGTGCTGAATTAAGCATTTAAAGATACACTCAGTAGTGTATTCCTAATGAAGTGAAAAGTACTTCTGACAAAAGCGTATGAAAGTATGCACTTACATAAGGTAAAGACTCGTGTAGTCATATTAGAGGCCTAGAAAAAGCTGTTTCATTGTACATAAGAGAGCCCACCACTTTTGGCTACAAAAACGTTTGCTTTTACATGATGCTGCATCACACTTTGAAATGGCTGCCAGTGCTTTTTGGAAAGATAATTTTGCTCTCTATGTAGTTACAGCAGATACTACATCTGCAGCCAAAACAACCAAAAATTACTTGGCGCACCTTTTTAACGTTACTAACTTGCTTTATATTTAAAAGGTTAATTCACCCAAAAATTAACATTTTGATATTAATTACTTCTCAAACCCACAAGACTTTTGTTCATCTTTAAAACACAAATAAGGATATTTTTGATGAATTCTGAGTTTTCTGTTCCTCCATTAAATGTTAATTCTAATGTGATGGTTCAAAACACACAAGAAAGACAAAAAGAAAAAGAAAGATCATTGCACATACATAAAACACATCAAGCATTTACAGAAACTCAACTGTACATGCAAAAACAACCCTGATTGGTTCTCGCACATTTGAGCTTCAGTTTACCATATTCCATGTGCTCTATGTATGTGTTAATCAGTGTTTATATGTGAATCTTTTTGTACTTTATGATGTGTGAAAGTTTTAGTTGTATGAACTTTCAGTGGAGGGACATAAATCTCTCAGGTTTCATTAAAATATCTTTATTTTGTGTATTGCAGGTAAGGAATGTCTTACGGTTTTGGAACCATTTGTGTTATTTTGATATAGTTTTTATTAATATTTTGAATCATTTTTTTTCTAAATAGTTCTTCAATTGTAGTTATTTTAGTATGTTAAATTAAAAGATATAAGAAATGATTCCTTGGCAACCAGCTGAAATAATGTTTATTAAAACAAATTTTTTAAAAAATTTTATATACAGTGGGTACGGAAAGTATTCAGACCCCCTTAAAATATATGGTTTTCATTTTATTTTCATTAATAATATTAACACTGTTTGGAATGACATGAGGGTGAGTAACTGATGACAGTTTTCATTTTAGGGTGAACTATCCATTTAATAGTCTTTACGCGAATGAACGGTGCAGTAATAGTTGATGTGTAATTCCTTCTTTCTCCATTCCTCTGTTACACTTCAGACCTAAACTGAAGAACGTGGACAGGAGCTCGGCTCAGCAGCTCGCTATAACGGTGGGCAATGTGACTGTCATCATCACAGACTTTAAGGAGAAGACTCGCTCCTCCTCCACCTCCTCCTCCACTGTCACCTCCAGCGCTGGCTCTGAGCAGCAGCACCTGAGCTCCAGCTCCGAGAGCACGGACAAGGGGTCGTCCCGCGCCTCCACCCCCAGAAGAGACCTTTCTTCCGGCCACAATGAGACCATGTGAAGGGGAAGAGATTCACACAGATTCCAGAGTTCCTACAGCCACACTCGTAACTGTACATGGAAGAGGGATCTTTCCAAACCATTCAGACAATGTCCATCTTGACACATCGGCAGAAGTGTACCTGTCGAAAACCCTCGTGGAGCACCCTGTAGATTGATGTGTTGATGTTCACGTGAGTCACTGTCAGGCCGAGACCCACTGTATATTCTGTGCCCTACTCCTTCCAGATATAATCTATGTTTGTGCACCATGGAAAGCAGCGCTCCCAAGTTTGCATTATTATTGCTCATTGTCATTAAATCGTGCAGAAGGCTGTTTTGACTGTGTTTAGAACGTAGAATCGTTTATGCTAAATGTACAGTATCTGAGCTCATTTTTCCATCTCTCAGACAGCTCTGAGTCACCGATCTGTTGCTGCGGCTGTTTGTAGAAAGCAAGTTCTCGACGATAAGATCACGCTAGACCACCGTGTACGGGGAGATTTGTTCCCTTATGTCATATGACAAACTCTCATGTGTTTACATGGTGGAAGCACAAACTGTGATGATGTGAGTTTACAGTATTATAAATACAAGGCCAACTTTGAAATCCATACGGTGTACCGTGTAGACATGTTTTGTGGTTCACAAGATGATAAGAGTATTTAGAATATTGTTCTTTATCTTGTTCTGTTTTTAGACTTGAAACCTTTGCATATTTCTTGTAAAATTATATCGAGATTCACAGTACTGTCTATTATTCAACTTCATGGCAACGAAAGGGTGGAGAGAGAAACCGGCAGTTGTTGGAGTATGAAGCAGCTTATCTATTTGTGAGATTTCATACAGTATATTTACGGTTTACCAAGATCTCTACTAAAAATGTGGAAAATACTCCCAATATAGCATTGTGTTGTAAAAATTGGCTTCTTCTCGCCCATAAGGACGATTTGCACAGGTTTACACATTGATTTTGACCTTTGTTAAAAATCTAGAAGCTTATGAAGCTAATAAAATACTTCTGAAACTCATTACGGTCTCAAAGCATCTTGGAGGCTTTGATGTGATCATTTAGATTTTCTACAAGCAGTTTGTTCTTGTATAGTAACCAATGTATATTGTGTTCAAGTCGGTGTGAAGTGCAAACTCAGCCTCTGAATGCATGCTATTGTTATTATTGTGAACAAATCATCCATGCATATGTTTTTTTTTTTGACCTCTTGATGTTTACTCACAATGTCATAACTGGACCTTCCTTCTCTCTGGTGACGTATGCAGATCTTCTTCATTTAGTCCCACCACTGCAAGCTCATGCTCAACTGCATCCACATCTCAACATCCAATCACTTGATGCTAAGCCCCTTTTAAACCTATTTTGATAATCCGTTAAACTCATATACGTACATTACTATATAGAAGAAGAGGTCTGTCGCTACTTCTGCTTCATCTTGACTTTAAAATGGGTGCATATAATCACAAGCTCTTTAACACGTTCATTAATTGTTTATTAGATATCCATTGAATCTACTACAATCTTAGCAAACCTTCCCAGTGTGATTTAGATAAGACATGTATTCTTCGATCAGCATCTCTTGTTGTTACATTAAATACTGGAACATCAATTAATTTTTGTAGGTCTCAATCCCAACCCCTTAACCCTTAAATCAGAGGGCAAACAAATGTTACGCTCTTACCATATTGTGATGCCCTGTCAGGCCGGAGCCATGATTCAAAAACATGAAAACCCATTATAAACAAGGCATTTGTTGCATCCAGTGGGGACATAATTACGGATTATACTGACTTATACTGTCTTTTTATGCGTTGCATCGCGCCGTGTAAACATAAAACCATGTCTGCATTTGTGATCGGAGAAATTACAAACAACACGGCCTACTCTACACTGCTCAAAACCCGCGTTTGAATCATCAGTGGCAAATTCTTTAAATATAAAAAATGTACTTACAGTCTGTGAGGCAGAACAGCCGGCATTGTAGTCTACTCTCCCAGGATCAGGAAACAGTCCTCCATAAAATGTGCTGCATACATCTGAATATTTGGGTTGAACTGTTCTGGAACAGTGTTGTAAATACAACTTAACCACTGATTTCTAGTCGTGTCCTCTTTTGGAAGGCCAAACAAAGTAGTTTCGCTTTCACTACGAAACACACAGCACCAGAATCGCATCATATGACCCCTTTAATTTATTTTGGCTTTATTTCACGTTTTTGTTAACAATATATCAACACGGGTTGACGCCGGTACTAAATGGTCTATCAGCAAACGCCAGCTAATGGACCAGCTAGAAAACAACTGTCAGTTTAAGATTGCTTTTTCACCAGCGGTTTGCCTGATTAAACTCTTAAACCTTTGAAATTAATACCACTTATTTTAAAATGCGTCTGAATGCTTTTATTTTGAAGTGCGGCTGAGACGGGGCGTGGACGGAGGAGCTGAACACGCAGCGCCGGATGAAGCTCTATGAAGACTCTAAGCGGGTACAAGGATCGAGGGTGTTTGTATGTGGGTTGGTAGGTTAATCAGGAGATTGTAGATAGAGTGTCAATGGTCCATTTGAGATATAGGTGGCGGTAATGCACTTATAAGTCTGATATCCGCCGTAAAGCAAGAAGAAGAAGAAGACGGGGCGCTGCGTCTGACTTCACCTCCCCAGTCCGACTGTGTCGGTGACGCGGCAGTCCAGCCGGCCGATCGAGAAGGGTATAACAACTGTATTTTCTCCCAATCCAGTTCAGTGGAAACTCCGCCCCACAGCCGATTCTAAAGATTGTATTGGTTGTGTCAATCACAGTGTTGATTTCCTACACTATGCTACAATAAATGCTAACCCCTAAGCCTACCCCACACCTGACCCTAACCTTAGCCAGTGAAATTGACTGCACGGCGGGATAGGCGCTGAATAGCGTGGTAAAGAAAGTTCAGGAGATAAGTAGTTAAAGTGGTAATATGTTGCTAAAAAGAAAATTATGTTGTGTATTTGGTGTAATGAAATGTGTTTATGTGGTTTAAGGTTCAAAAAACACATTTTCCACGTAATGTACATTATTATTTCTCCTCTATGCCCCGCCTTTCTGAAACGCATCGATTTTTACAAAGCTCATCGGTCTGAAAAGCGAGGTGTGCTGTGATTGGCCAGCTATCCAGTGCATTGTGATTGGCCGAATACCTCAAGCGTGTGACGGAAATGTTACGCCCCTCACCATACTGTGATGCCTGCGGCAACCACATGTGACGACCCCGGGCTGGACTCCGCTTCGTCCACGGTGAAAGCCGATCTTAAGTCTTTGCAACTTTACAGATCTTCTTTATGCACCAAGAGCTTGTAACACTCCAAAGAGAAAGGAAGAATTGAAATCGCATCATATGACCCCTTTAATAAGATTATGCGATATGAGATCGCCGAGCCGGGCCGTTCCGTAACTCCCCAACCGGACTTCACCGGACAATGGCACCTTTTTAATTACACCCAGCGTCACTACCCCCTCCTTCCCTGCGAACTTCGAGCCCCTGGACGCCCCCGTTGGCTAAAACAAAGGGGTAGAGTAAAATCTTTCCCCTGCGCTGCGCTGGGACGGCTGGCGGGAGAGCTCGTGGGTGATTCCCGTTTATTAAGCAGAGGTTCAAACTCCGGTCCGAACAACACTGGCCACGAGCTTTGGGCTCTGCTCTCAAGGAGAATGTTTATTTATATAGCATATTTTATTTTAGATCAATTAGAAACAATGTTTAATTTATAAAGTTTTATTTTGAAATGTTAGTCAATAACATTTGGCCAGAGCCAATGGTGAAAGTCTTTGCGCGAAGAGACCCCGCCCCATTTTGGAGGTTCTGCCCACTTTTGGAGTTCACGCCCCATTTTGGAGATCTACGGTCTGCAGTTATACCTACTTGGGCCGATCGGCAAACGAGTCGGCATCAATAATCTGTTTATCTGTGGATGTGGAGATTATTATAGATCTCCCAGCAAAACACTCACACATCGATTAGCGGTAATAAAGCAAAAATGGCGGTTCCTGCAGCCCCAAACCTGCAGCTGAACACGGCGAGACAAAGCAGCCCTGTGAACTCAACAGAAAACGACATCCACATCGACGAGAGAGAGCTGGAAAACATCACCAACCACATCGAGGACGGCACCTCGCTGCCGCTGCACTCTCCATGGACCTTCTGGCTGGATCGGTAGGCTGATGTTGGTATATTACTGTTATTAAGGATTCGACTTTCTATATCCACAAGCCTGTCAACAAAGGCCCAAGATTGGTATTTCTCTTTTTATAGCTAACCTTACTATTTTCAGTTTCTAAACGAGCACAGCTAACACTAGTAGATGGTTCAGGCGCCTGTATTAAGTGTTTGTAAGCTTAAATTAAGAGTGTCATAACGCAGAGCTGATATAATAACTTAGGAAAGTAGGTCGAGTCACCTGTAGGTCATGGTTGTTATTTAATATCAGATTTCATGTTCTTTCTGAAGCTCTGTAAACAGTAATATGGTAAGGGTGTACCTCAAGGCTTTGTCAGGAGCCCATTTAAGTTTTGTTGGCGTTTTTAAAATGTAGGACACTGTTAGTGCAGAATAAGTTAAATTGTGAAATTACCACTTCTAAGTTGATTAGTTGATTGTTCATTTGCATGTGATTTTAAAACTGATATATAACCAATGTAA